>NC_035434.2:1016950-1355933 GCF_002127325.2 Helianthus annuus
ACACTGTCATCAACTGAAACATTAGAAACATTACAATCACACGCATTAACTGAAAAACAATCATCACCACACTTATTGTTCAAGGATTCGACACAAACATCATCAGTCTTGCCCAAAACATCAGGCTCACTCGACGACACATTATGTGACAACCCTCAAAATTTCATGTATCCGTACGATTAATTAATGTTAATTAAAGTGCTTGATGTATGTGCTGAATTACAAAACTGCTTTCTGATTTCTGTGTCATACTTACATGTGTTTGTTAACATACTATTCTTGTGCAGAAAAGTTACTAAATAGTCTTGTATGCTTTCCTAAGTGTTAGGAATTAAACGTGTTACAAAAAGATATATATAGGACACTATATGGATTAATTTAGCACTTTAACGGAATCGTATCTAACCGAACAACCGGACATTACCCGAAACACTAAAATATTGCAAGAAACATTGTTTTTATTTTTCTGAGCTAGTTATGGTTCCCGAGCACACTAACATATTACGTAAAGCATGTAACACACTAAACACAAGTCCTACACCCTAACCTTCCATTATATCACCTACTTATCCCCAAATTTGTAACTACCCCCCCCCCTAATTGCCATTTTTGGTCATGAAGCATGGCCCACCTCAAGATTGTGTAATTCCCCATAAAATCTCTAGTAATCTTCCATAAAATCTTGCCTTGGAACTTGAGGGATCTTACTTGTACTAAGGGAAATATATAACCCTTTGGTTAATAGCTAAATATGGTTTATAACTAAACTTGATGGATCACAAAACACAACACTTCATCTTCTCTTCTCCCTCTTTACAAGCTCGGCCGAACACCCCTCTTGTTACATCCACCATTTTCGACTTTTGTTCAAGTCTTCCAAGTGTGTCTCAAGGTGTAAGAAGGTGAATAACGAAGCTTGGTGTTCTCGGAAGTTGAAGGACCTTCTCTATTTGCTATTAACCACCACTTTTCCTTTCTTGAACTTCGCTAGCCTTGAGCTAGTGGTAAGAACATGAATCCCTTCATATTTCATCTTATCTTAGTGGTTAAAGTAGAATATGTGATGTTAATCTTGAAGAACATCAAGAACACTAAAGAACATAAAGATGAAACTTAAACATAAGCTTCAAATATAAAGAAATAATTTTGTTGTAGTGTTGATATACTCGTTGATTATTCTTTGTTTAAATGATGTTGATCATCATGTAATCTTGCTAGATTATGATTAAAAACATAATCTAGCAAGATGAGAGGATGAACATGTTAAAAGTTATGGATATAATGCTTCTTGTAAAATGATGAACAAAGAAAGTTTAAAGTCTTGAAGATCTAAATATTTCATGTATGACTTACCAAGAAACCAAGTTAAAAATACAAGTTTACTAAATCTTGGTTCTTACATAAATGTACATCATTTTTAGTGGTTAACAAAGTTAAGAAACACATGTGTAACAAGAAAAATACATGAAGAAGCATTTTTAGAAATTATGAACATAAGTTGTGAAGATCCATATTTTTTAAAAATGGAGTTTTTAAAGAAGCAATCACACTTTAAGGGGTAACAAGACTTACTAAATACACTAGTAAGTTACTACACATTTTTATAAATTTTCAAGTTCATGAAATGGTAACTTATGCTTGTTTTAACAAGATTGGTAAGTAAAAATTGTATGTTGTTAATTGATGATTGTTGAATAACTTATGGAAAAGAAAATGATATGCTTAATAGCATGGACGCCTCCATTTACAAAGGAAACTCTGGCGAAATTTTCTAAAAATTCCAACACTTAGAAAATAATCTTCTAAACAAGCATTACAAGTATATTTTATAACATGTGTTTCAAATATAAACTTCGCCATAATTTTTGTAACAAAATACAAAGTGTCAGAGGTTGGTTTTTGTAAATAAAAATGTGTAAATATATATATTTAGAATATATATCTTATACTATATCACTTGTGTGGATACTTGTATATTTTGTGAGATAGTTATACTATTTAAGGGTAAAATATTATAACTTAACAAAGTACCTTGACATTAGAATTGTGTGGTATGTGATAGAATTAATGTGTAGATAAACCGTACGTAGGATACGTGTTATGCATGAGAAACTGATTGTTATATGTACTTTATTAGGACGTGCTTGATTTCCTGATTATTAGAGTAATTAATCTAACCGAGCAAACCAAGGTGAGTTCACACACTTTCTAAGGCATGGGATTCCCGGTGGTTTGGAATGGGTTAAAGAATTAAAACGGAACCTACATATCCTCCTTGAGTAGGATATGTACCGCCATCCTCCATAGGTAGGATGCCAATATTAATCCTGCGTATTCTCCTAGGGTAGAATACGTACGTTCGTCCTCCTTGGGTAGGACAACAACCTTAAAACTTACTAGATAAAACTCTATCATTAAGTCCCTCATCATATATCGACTTAATCGCTGAGGCCGGTGGCGAGCGGGTCATTAGTTAATAGCGCTATTAGGTTTAACAAACCTCACACCGTGCCAGTCGGACGGGCGTGTACTAATGGACTATGGCAAACTGTCATTGATGATAGACACTGACGTAGGGCACAACTTATTTTCGTTAGTAGTCGATATCATAATGGTCTAGTGGTTCACATGGGGAAGCCCCAACTAAATATGGTTTGGGAAAGAGAAATTGGTTAAGCATATTTTCAACTATGGGGTAACCCCCACGGCAAGTAAGCCAATCGTGAACTCACTCAACTTTGTTGTTGACTCGTTGTTACATGTCTTACAGGTCGCTAGATGCTTATGAAGCTTGCACGAGGAGGAAGTCGTTGTGGGATATGGATTGTTATGTCCCGTGCTTAATATTTAATCCTTACGAACCTATTAAACTTACGTTTTGAACTTTAAACTTATGAACTATGGAACTTATGTTTTGGACTTACGTTTTATGCTTCCGCTGTTAACTTAAAGTCAGTTACTTTCTTTTGGTCACCAATTGTATTGTGGTTGGTTTATTTACTTAATTACGTTGTTTAATATGATTGGTGGCTCGATCCTGGTCATGTCACGCCTCTAAGCGGTGATACTCCGCATGTGGATTTTGGGGGTGTGACAGATTGGTATCAGAGCCAATGGTTATAGTGAACTTGGTTTTAAAAAGAGAATAGCTTTTTGACAAAACCAGAATATAACCTGTACAATGCTCAACGATCCACAACGACGCTTCGCTCCATGTGCAAGACTCGACACAATAGTGGTATGATTTATGTTATATTGTCGGTTAGATAGCTCACATTGTGCGTTAATTAACGTGATAATTGCTATTTGAACCTTGTGTGCTTACTCTCTACTGTCGTCCCACACTTACGCACTTTCGCGACACTTTTCTCACTTACGTTGCTTCGTTGTGAAGATCATGAACGGACGCGGAGGACGTATCAACCTAACTCAAGCCCAGTTGACGGCCTTGATCAATGAATGAGTTGCTGAGGCACTCGCAGCTGTCCCTGCAGGAGGTATAACCTGCCATATCAACCCATCTTAGGACGTTTAGACCCCACCCTCGCAAACCAACTCTTGTGTTTAATCTTGTCTTTTCGTTCTCGCGCGACAGGTCAACTACACAACCTCCTGTGTGCACTTTCAAAACATTCATGGATTGCCGACCTAGTACTTTCAGCGGCACAGAAGGAGCTTTAGGTCTTCTTCACTGGTTCGAGAAGCTCGAGTCTGTTTATGAGATGTGTGAATACCCTGAATATCGTAGAGTGAAATTTGCTACTCGAACACTCGAAGGTGCTGCGTTAACCTGGTGGAAACCACAGGTTCAACTACTTGGGCTGGCGGTTGCTAATCCCAACCCATGGAACGACTTCAAAGAATTGATCAAAGAGGAGTACTGCAGTCGTGACGACATCCACAAGTTGGAGGTGGAATTTTTCAATTTGAAGATGATGGGGTCTAAAATCGAGGCATACACGAAGAGATCGAACGAATTAGCCATCTTGTGTCCCACTATGGTGGACCCTCCCATCAAACGTATTGAGCTGTACCTCAAGGGTCTTGTACAAGAGATTCAGAGTCATGTGACTTCAGCTAACCTGGGTACCATTCAGCAAATCATCTGGTTGGCTCATCGTCTCACTGATCAGGCAGTTGAGCCGAATAGGCTGCCCAAGCCTATTAGCGCTACTACTACTGATGCTCCCGGTGATAACAAGTGCAAGTGGGACGGAAATTCGGGCAAGGGTTCCACTTCAGTTCAGTCTCAGCAGCGAAAGACTGATGACCACCAGAGTCCTGGTCAGCAATCTTCTAGTAGTCAAGGACAGGGTGGATACCGAGGGAACCACCCCAAGTGCAACCGGTGCAACAAGCATCATTGCGGACAGTGCCACAAGGGTCGTTGTCTGAGGTGTAACAAGCTGGGTCATGAAGCCAAGGATTGTAGGAGCCCACGTCATGCGAATCAGAATCGCCAACAACAACAACAAGCTCCACAGAACCACCAACAGCAGCAACAGCAGGGCAATAAAGGATGCTTTCAGTGTGGCGCTGAAGGCCACTTTAAGAGGAACTACCCCCAACTGAACCGGAATCAAAACAACAACAACCAAGGAAACGGGAACACCAATGGAGGCAACAATGGAGGCAACAACGGGGGGTAACAATAATGGCAATGGCGCCCGAGGTCGTGCCATCGTGATTGGTCAGGGTGATGCAAGGAACGATCCCAACGTTGTGATGGGTAAGTTTCTTCTCGATGACTTCTTTGTTACTGTTTTATTTGATTCAGATGCCGATACTAGTTATGTATCCTTAAAAATTAGCCAAATGCTTAAGCGCACTCCAACGCTTCTGAACACCAAACACACGGTAGAAATAGCAAACGGTAAAAGTCTTGAAGCCACACATATAGTTAAGGGTTGTAACCTCGTCCTAGCCGGTCAGACCTTCTTTATCGATCCTATTCCTATCATTCTGGGTAGTTTTGACATTATTATTGGGATGGATTGGTTATCTCATCAGCAAGCAGAAATTCTTTGCAACGAGAAGATTGTCTGCATCCCTCGTTCTGGTAAATAACCCCTTGTAATTCGTGGAGACAAGAGTGGTGCTGTTGTGGGCATCATCTCCTTTCTTAAGGCCCAGAAGTGCTTGAGAAAGGGCCACACTGCTATTCTAGCCCTCATCTCTGATACATCCTCGGAAGAAAGGAAGATAGAAGACATACCAATTGTACGTGATTTTTCTGAGGTATTTCCTGAGTAATTACCTGGTCTTCCGCCTCATCGTCAAGTTGAGTTTCCAATCGAGCTAGCCCCTGGAGCAGTGCCTATAGCTCGAGCACCTTATCGTCTAGCTCCATCAAAACTAGAAGAATTGTCTACACAGCTACACGAACTCATGAAAAAGGTTTCTGTAGGATCGTTTCGTGACCAAAACGAGTCAATCAGAAGAGTTCTAATCTGTTTCAGAGGAGAAAACAATGAAATAGACTTGGAAAACAGCTTGATTCACTTATAAATGTCTTGTATTATTGATATCACAGCTTTTCAGATCAAACGACACGTCGGCAGCACTTTGGTACCGGAATCACGAAAGTTACAATTGATTTCGCTTGGACCCTATTTATAGTGATCTAATTCCACGTGAAACACGACTCAAACGGAATTAGATTCATGCGGAATCTAATTCCGCACGGAATTACCTAGAGCACACTTCAAGCGGAAATACACCTCTCAAGCGAAATTACCTTAAAAACTCTATTTTCTTGAACTACGTGCCCTGATCTAACATTCTTAGTACAAGACTCGAGACAAGACGAAGTCGACAGACGCATGCACCAACAGACTCCCCCTCGAATGTTGACGAGTCTTCAGTGTCGAGTCTTCAACGTCTTCAGTCTTTATCAGTCTTCGGGCTCTATCTCCAGAATCTCGACCTGGTTCTTATTTCACTCTAACTCTTTCTTGAATCTTCAGGATCAAATTCCTGGCTCTTGCATTTTCAGACTCTTCTTTCTAATAGACTCCCCCTCAAGTTGTACTAGGATCGTAGTCTGGCTTTCACAGGACCAGGATTGAAATCTGGCTCTCTTCTCAGAAATATACTCCAGATTATCCTACACATTGTCTACCTCAAAATAAGATTTACAAATTTAACAATTTAACAATTAAACTTTTGCAAGAATCGACCAGAAAGATTTAGCATTTAATATATCTGATGACCACTTGTAAATATAACTTTCAAACAAACTCTTCTCAAACCTGTTCATCATGTTTAGCACTTGAATTTTGAAAATCAGCTTTTCATTATCAGTTGTTGAAAATCTTTTTGAATTTTTTTTTTTAAATTTATGCGAAAACACACTGAAACTCTTTTTGGATTTTTGAATATTGAACAGAAAGCATGTAAAGAAATATTTATAGACAATTTTTTTTCGAGTTTGTGTAAGAGGATCATATTAGTTTCTTAGACAAATCACTAACACCGTTAAGCTTTAAACATTTTAAGTTCTAAACAATTCACCTAGATTGTCAGTATACTGGTTCACTTAAATTTTCACACAAAGTTCAACTCTTTCAAGATACGAGATTAATGATTTAATGACTTAAACTTATTTGTGTGTCCCACTACTTGAATATACTCATGTATCCAGATCCCAATATTCAATCTTACAGGTGAGTATACCTAGATGATATCTGTAAGGGGTTATATGCGAAACTGTGAGAGCTCAGGTCAGAACTTCCGTTAAGTAGAGAGATGATGGCTCGACTTTTGGTGTGTCCCCTTTAGAGGATCTTTTCTTCAACAGCACATGATTAGCATTTTTCAATGTTTCATCATTTTTTGTACCGAGGGCAGCGCTATATTTCAAGCAAGCGTAAAGTATTATACGGGACTAGGCTATTGCTTCCACAAAATCAGAAGTCCCAGGATAATACCACAGATATCACTAAGCATAAAGACCTAGTATCTCGGAAAGAGGGATCTTTCAAACAAGATTTCGGGGGTTACCCATATATCCAAGAAATGTTCCCCATGAGATAAGCAAGTTTGAAATTTATGTTTATATCTCGTCACAATCTACTAAATGTGTAAAAACCTACTGACACATCCTCAGTGAGACCATTTATCACATTAAACATTCCATATCTTTAGCGTGCTGTGATAGTCTACTGATGTACTATCATTTCCTCTTTTCACAACAAAACTCATTTTGAATTTTCTCATGCTTTTGGTTTTTATAGGTTTTATCATGCTTTAGGCTTTTTTAAATTTTCAAATGTTTTTGGATTTTCTGAAAATTTCTTACTCCCCCTAAAATGCAAAAACATCTAAAAAGAAATTTGAAAACAAACTGTACAAGTAAAGTGACAACTGATATCGAATCGCATCAAATCGCCATCCATTCGGCATAAACAATCAGAACTCCCCCTTACAACAAACTATTTTCCCATAATGATTTCAAAACACTTAAGTTTGTTTTAATCAAAATGGTTTTTCCGGAAAATAAGTTTTGTTTTAACCACTTGTAGGTTAGGGGTAAACTCATCACATTGTCCATTTTTAACCACTTGTAAGATTTAACATTTCCCGATTTTATCAACTAAACCACTTGTAGGAAATCAAGTACAACGTAATGTCCTTGATTAACCACTTGTCGATTGAAATATCACCAAGGTGAATTTCTCAAGAAATGTGTCGATTCATGCTCCACGCTTACCAACCTGGGAGCTCCGGCAAGTTAGGTGTTTAATCAACAAATATGTCCACCCAAGCCTGACCAGCCTTGGGTGAAATTGATTCACAACTATCCCAACCCTCTTAGATCGGTAAAACTCTTTTGCACCTTTTACTGTCACACCCCGGCCGCGTATAACATGCAACCGCGGCGGAAACGCCGGGGAGTGTCGTGGACAGAATTAAATTGTTTCATAACCATGGCATACAAGTTGTATTTTATTTATAAACAAAGGTGTTACATTTTCTTGAAAAGAGAGTACGGAAATCAAAACATGATTAAGCTAGTTCAAACTTCATTTTTAGGCTCTAAGGCACAGGTCCACCCTAGAATCATGATCATCGTCCTATGGAATAGCTCCTGAAAACACATGTGAAAGTAGGTACGTCAGCATAAAAATGCCTGTGAGATACATAGGTTTTGTGAAAATGGGATTCATGACTTGAGTTTAAAGAATGTTTAATAACAGTCAGTCATGAACCTTGTAATTTGTCTTGCTTTGTAAATCATTTGAAAAACGATAACATCAAACGATATGTATAGATAAGTGCAAGGTTAAACGAATAACCAAGTAAAATGAGTTGAATAAGATAAGTTGTTTGTGAAAATAATGTCTTGTGAAGAATATGTTACTTATGTAAAGTGTAATGTGTCTAAACTGAAATGACTTAGATAACGCCACGATATGTAATATTATACAAACATTTATATATAGGAAGTACCAGCGGCGTATCCACCATGTTTGTATCATATTACATACGCCACGTTACTTAAATCATTTACCCAAACCAATCCACCATGTAAATTGTTCATGTGTAAACCAAATGTCAAGTGTTATTGTGTAAACCATGTCAAATGTTTATGTTCAAATGTAAACCACCAAATGTGTATGTCAATGTCGACGTGTTTATGTTCAATGTAAATCATGTAATGTGCATCCCAAAATGTATCATGTATGGTAAGCGAAATGTATCAACTTAAACCATATGCACAAAACAAGTCGTTGAAGTAAAACGTGGTTTAAATCAACGTTATGTTCTGCGGAAAATGCATGCTCTATTGATATTAACATTTATGCGGTATTGTAAACTATGCATACATCCAAGCCTTGAGACTGTGGCGATAAACCCTTAAACAAATTAAAGGTTTATCTAAGTTATGTATATCGAATTCGGTCATTCCTTCCAGTCCTATCAAACCCAGGACTTCAGAAATGGGAGTTGTCAATTCCTATGGTACCACTACCTACTAACGAACGGCGTAGCTAGTGTTAATGAATGTATTGTCCCATGTTAAACAAACCAAATGTCATAACAAAATGAAGGCATGTGCCCATATGCTGAGTAAACATATGCAGCAGAAATGTTCATGTAAATCAATGTGTCCATATGCTGAGTAAACATATGCAACAGAAATGTTCATGTAAATCAATGTGTCCATATGCTGAGTAAACATATGCAACAGAAATGTTTATGTAAATCAATGTGTCCATATGCTGAGTAAACATATGCAACAGAAATGTTCATGTAAATCAATGTGTCCATATGCTGAGTAAACATATGCAACAGAAAATGTAATGTAAATCAATGTACTAAGTACGCACACAATGGGCATACATAGCATAAAATGTAATGAAATCGTGTACTATAATGTACTAACAACATAGCAGGCATATGATGTGGAAACATGGAAAGCATGAATGTAACAGATAGGCACATGTGTTTCACCCCAAAACAGTTTGGAAAAACAGTAAAAGATGGGGTTCTATGTACTCACCTGAGATTGCTTTGAGTTCCTTGTATAATAACCAGATAATGCTAAAGATCACGGAATATCAACGACACCTAATAGGTAGCTTATGTTAATATACCGGACCAAATCAGAAGGATCGGACAGTACGCGGGTTCGAAAACCAAACGAGTATGGAGACTCGTGTAATATGGTTTAACAAAGCCTACATACTAAAATGAAACTTAACCTAAGTGCTTACGGTCCATCACGACCCGTTTAGGTAGCTTATGCCACCTTACGCGTCGTTCGCGTAGAACGCGTCTGGAACGCCTAACATCGTGACCACAAGGTATAACCTCGGAAGGTTATAGCTATGGTCACCTAATGTGTTTGGTCAGGTCCTAATGACCGACAAAATGGGTCGGGTTCGAAAGCATAAGCGATGGTTTAGATCGCTTACCTTACGACCCTATATAAGCACTAAACTAAAAGTGACGAGCTAAGCATGTTAGAACATACTTACCTAAGTTTAGAAACAGGTTTGACATCAAAACAAACGGCTTTGATGCCCACGAGTAGTTTAGTTACAAAACACGCAAGAATGCGCATTTTGGCCGAAACTACGACTCGTCACTAAGCCTAGATAACGGGGTAATCAGTAGGTATGGTCACTACGGACCATGACCATCGTGATCACGCTCACGTTATGAAGTTCCATGAACTTCGCATCGACCATAAGCTGGTCAATGCAGAAAGTCAACTAAACGTTGACTTTCGGACTCGAAAAGCGAATAAAAGAGCCAAAGAAGACTTACGGAGGGTCCCCGAGTGCAAATCAAGATCAAACAGCTCAGGTATGAAACAATGGTTTCAACTTAGAGCTTTAGGATCTGATTTTGTGATTTTTACACTAAAGGGGGGGGGTTATTTATAGGAAAAGTGGAACCGTTAGGATCGTTTTATCGAATATCGTGCCTTGATCTCGTGCGTACATGTGTCCAGTGGATAAGTTCAGTGAACTTGACCCTTGGCCCTTCATTTGGGTGAAAAGGCATCGCCCTTTGATCGAACGAAAGGCCAGATTCTGCATTAAATGCAAAATCTTTCTGTCAGACATCCCCACGCGGCCCGCCTCATATTTGGGCAAAACTCACGCGGGCCGCCTGGCCCTCTCTGATCTGCACCACTTGCAGAATTTACACATTTGGTCCCTGTTGCGTGTTTAAGCTATTTCCAACCCTTCTAAGACCTGTAAAGCCATCTTTAAGGCCCTAAAATGATGCCTAAACATTGGAGACATGAAACATGCCCAAAAATATGTCGGATGTCGGTTCGTTTGGTCGTACGATCGCGATGTTCGCTTAATTACGACGAAATGCGCATAAGCGTGAAAGACGATCCAAATGACGCGACGAATGGATTTTTCTCATGCCAAACACTAAGGCATAATATAAGGATGCTTACATAAATTTTTGGATGTCCGGATGTATTCAGAACGTAAGTTATGCGCAAAAGTGCAAACTTAGGCACTTTTTGACACTTTTAGTCCCTGAATGATCCAAAAGTTTGTTTTAGCATACCAAACCTCTCAAAGCCTATTTCTAAGCTATGTAAAGGATATTTGTGGTATGTTTAACTTATGGACATGTTCCAGAATGTTCGTTACAGTTCAAATTGGCATACTTTCGCAGTTTGTCAAGTTTAGTCCCTGTAAGCGAATTAACTTGTTTTTGCTATACCAAAGCCTTCAAAACTTATTTCTAAGTTATGTAAAGGTTATTTAAGGTATGTTGAGTATATGTTGATGTTCCGGAGTATTTGTCGCATTAAACTGAGTACGTTTACGCACCAGTTTGCGTATAATGCTCCAGAAAGCGATGTAGAGTTTGAAATTGAACGAAACTCAAAACATGAAAAATGCAAAACACAACCAAACAAACATTGGGATCAAATAACATTATTTTATTGATAATTGAACTGTTCACAATGATTACAAGCACAAATGTTACAGTCTCCCCTACTTGTGGAAATTTCGTCCCGAAATTTATTTAGAGGAAACTGATTGAAAAAGATGCGGATATTTTGCCTTCATTTGATCTTCACGTTCCCAAGTAAACTCGGGTCCATGCTTAGATTCCCAACGAACCTTGACCAAAGGAATGCGCTTGCGTTTAAGCCACTTGACTTCACGTTCCATGATTTCTACCGGTTTCTCAACAAACTTCAGTGTTTTATCAACACGAATTTCGTCAAGCGGTATGTGGAGGTTTCCATCAGCTAAACACCTCTTAAGATTGGACACGTGAAAGGTTGGATGAACATTTCCAAGTTCAGGAGGTAACTCAAGTCTGTAGGCTACCTTGCCGATTCTTTTGACGATCTTAAATGGTCCAACGTATCTAGGTGCAAGTTTTCCTTTCTTTCCGAATCTGATCACACCTTTCCAAGGTGAGACCTTAAGTAATACACGATCACCAACTTGAAAATCCAAGGGCTTGCGTTTTAAGTCCGCGTAATTCTTCTGACGGCTTCTAGCTGCCTGAAGGTTATCACGAACTTTCTTTACCTTATCTGTTGTCTCTAAAATGAGGGCTGGTCTAGTAAGTTGAGCCTCGCCAATCTCATTCCAGCAGACTGGTGAACGACATTTTCGACCATAGAGAGCCTCGAAAGGAGCCATGTTGATGCTGGAGTGATAACTGTTGTTGTAGGAGAATTCAATCAATGGAAGGTGTGAATCCCAACTACCACCAAAGTCTATCACACAAGCTCTAAGCATATCCTCCAGTGTCTGGATTGTTCTTTCAGATTGGCCATCCGTTTGCGGATGATAAGCTGTGCTCAAATTTAGTTGGGACCCCATAGCAGATTGCATGGTTCTCCAAAAATGAGAAGTGAAACGAGCATCTCTGTCAGAAATGATGCTCAAAGGAACACCATGTGTAGCTACAATTTCATCTACGTAGATTTGAGCAAGTCTGTCAGCTGAATAATCCTCACGGATTGGCAAGAAATGTGCTGACTTGGTAAGACGATCAACGACTACCCAGATGGCATCGTGACCTTTCTTTGTGCGTGGGAGTTTGGTAATGAGATCCATAGTAATGTTTTCCCATTTCCAAACTGGGATCTCCGGTTGTTCCAATAAACCAGAAGGACGCTGATGTTCTGCCTTAACCTTAAGACAAGTAACACATTTGGATACGTATAAGGCAATGTCTTTCTTCATACCAGGCCACCTATACTGAATACGAAGATCTTTATACATCTTATCTGAGCCAGGATGAATGAAATAACGAGACTTATGGGCTTCATCCATAAGCAAGGTACGAAGATCATCTTGGCTTGGGACCCACAAACGGTCCATGAAATAGTACGATCCATTGTCTTTTAATTCAAGAGCAGGTGTTATGTGATAAGGAAATTCCTTATCCATCAAGCCTTGTGAAACACAAGCTTTTTGAGCCTGAGAAATACGTGCTTGGATGTCGGTTTGAATAACAGATTGGACACGAACACAATGAAGCTTAGTACGTTCCTTGCGACTCAATGCATCGGCTACGACATTCGCCTTACCAGGATGGTAGCGAATCTCGCAGTCGTAGTCGTTTAGAAGTTCAATCCAACGTCTTTGCCTCATGTTGAGTTCTTTTTGGTTGAAGATGTGTTGAAGACTCTTGTGGTCAGTGAAAACCACACATTTTGTACCGTACAAGTAGTGTCTCCAAATCTTAAGAGCGAAGACTGTCACACCCCCAAAATCCACCTGCGGAGTATCACCGCCTAGGAGCGTGACTGACCAGGATCAAGCCACCAATCATATCGAACATGTAATTAATACTAATATAATAAATGTAAACCAGTCATTCAATATGATAGGTGTTCAAACATAATCATAGTTTTAAAGTATAGCGGAAGCATAAGTACGAAAACCCAAATGTGCAACATAAGTTCAATAAGTTTCAAAACATAATCCATGCTCCACAACGACCTGCTCCTCCCTGTGCAAGCTCTTTATGTACCTAATGTCCTGCAAGGCATGCAGCAGAGAGTCAACAACTAGTTGAGCGAGTTCACAGTTAATAGTTCAGTAATAGTATAGCGTGAGTAGCAGTATGTTTGTTCGTTATGTCATGTATCGTATCAGTTTCCATCGCGGCCTCCCAGGCAGGTATGCGAAGATATTAGGGGGATGTTCATCCCGTGTATTCTAGACTAGGTTTACCTGTATCGCGGCCTACCAGGCAGGTGTGCGAAGATTAGTAAATTACAGTTCGCGGCCTTCCAAAGGCAGGTGTGCGAAGTCAGTCATAATATCGCGGCCAACCCTTGGCAGGTGTGCGAAGATCAGTTCAATAAGTGTTACTAGTCTAGTAGTAGTTCTAACAGTGGAGTTTGTACCATAGTTCATCAAATCACATCACTACGTTCCAGTATAGATAAGTACCAGTAAATAATCAAATCCCATTCCCACCCTGGGAGCCCCATGCCTTGGCTGTGTGAACTCACCTTGGTTTGCTCGGTATGCTAGGTTATGCACTCACAGGTAATCAGTCAAGCCCTATTTAGTGCACGTATAATAATCAGTTTCGAATTCGCAATATTTCACATGTATTCTATGTCACTAAATGTGTTCAAGCAAATCATCGTCATGCAACTCCTAACAGTTATATCTCACATTCATCCAAATATGCATCATATGATAGAGTGCTTGATCATTTCTAACGTAGTTAATCAATAATACGCTTTACGGATCATCAGGTTAACAACGGTTGCATGCTTTACATGTTTGACAATTATCACGTATACAGTTCAATCAACATCGCACCATTTATGTTCGACAGGGTTATCACGCAATTTACATACTTCATATAGTTAACGCTCTTAACAGAAATCAGACACTAGCAATGATACATGTCTAACGGAGCTATCTTGCTTAACAGAAAATAATAGTTAGCAGCGTTAACAAGAGTTGGATGCATATCCTTAACAGAGTCACATATTGAAAGAGTTAACGCCTTAACTAAGTAAACAACTTAACGAAAGTCCAACATAGGTCTAGAGGCTTAACAAAAATCACCACATCTATCTGGGTTATATTAAACGGAATAACATACTTAAACAAAGTCTGACCATTTCCCCTCAACATGAAACTCGGACCAAAAGAGTCTTAAAAGTCGGGCATGAGGGGAGAAAAGTCATAAGTTCGGGCCAAGTGAGGAGATTAAAAACTCAGACCATCACTTCCCCATTGCAAACTCGGACCAGGTGATCTTATGAGGAACCTCGGACCAAACAAGAGTATCAAACTCGGACCAGATTCCTTCCCCTAAACTCGGGCAACATTAACACCTAAAGTCGGACCACCTTTATTAGTTTAAACCCGGACCAAAGGTTGCTTTAACAACCTCGGACATCACATTGCTTAACAATTCGGACCAGGAGTGTTATTTATATAAGTTTAAACTCGGACCACCTTCAAGAAATAAACTCAGGCAACATTCAAGTATAAACTCGGACATATGTGATATACATTAAACTCGGTCCATGCGATATACATTAAACTCGGACCTTAGTGTTTCTGTTAATAAACTCAGACATTCTATTATCAATAAACTCGGACATGAGAGGATTTATAAACTCGGTCCACACATACATAAATAAACTCGGTCCAATACACATACAATAAACTCGGTCCATTTGATTTTTGTTAATAAACTCGGGCTACATCCTCCCCCTTAAACTCGGACCAAGTTCATCATACAAATTCGGACCATATGTTTGTTAAACTCAGACAAAAGCATCCAATTAAACTCTGACTAACAGCAACGTACATATCAAGTTCGACAGGATTATAACAGTTACGTTTCTTATATTCAATCAGTTACGTCTACATGAACTCAAAACCCTAATCCATATTACAGAACTCATAGGCAGTCAATCGATGATTACAATAACTATCACGATACAAACGATCCATCAAGCATACAATTAATCATCATCGTCATCACAGTAATTCCGAATCAAATCGATAATCACAGCCTATCTCATGAAGAACTAGGGTTTTAATCATCAATCAATCAATCAATCAACAATTAATCATGAACAATGATTAAACAATTACCTTGATTCGATTCTAGATGGATTGGCAATCAAACTTGATGCAAAGAACTTGTGAATCCAAGAATGATAAGAAGGTGGTTGTAGAGAGGATTAGGGAATGTGGGTACGTGTTTTTGATTCTTGTGATGATTAGTGAGTGATTAGTAAAAGAGATTAGGGTTAAGTATGGTTTAATTTTCACTAACTACACTATACACCCTCAATTTCTATATTTTACACAAGTAGACCATCCCCTAACAATTTCACAATTCCACCACCATGTTCATATATTTACCAATTTCACCATTAACAAACAATCATGCACAATCACACAATTAAAACATATAAAATTCCATGGCAATCAATTGTGCAAGTAAACAACTAAATAATACAAGAACGTGCAATAATTGCGAAATAGAATCTTGGAATTTCGAGTTGTCACATTATCCCCAACTTAAAAGAAATTTCGTCCCGAAATTTGGTACGCACTCACTGAGGAAGCTAGGGAAGCTGTATCGTTCACTGGTTTTCCTGGGGTGTCACATCATCCCCCCGTTGATTTGGAATTTCGTCCCGAAATTCAGTAGTAGTAGCTTCCGCCTCAGTAGTGGTTGCATTAGTTTCGAATAACTGGGGGTATTTTTCTGTCATCTGGTATTCGCGTTCCCAGGTGTACTCTGGGCCACGTTTGGAGTTCCAACGAACTCGGACAAGAGGGATTCTCTTGTGCTTGAGGACCTCAACATCCCGGTCCGTGATTTCAACTGGTTCCTCGACGAACTGCAACCGCTCGTCGATAGTGAGTTCCTTAAAAGGAACTATGAGGGTCTCATCTGACAGGCACTTCTTCAGATTCGACACGGGAAATACATTGTGAACTACACCGAGTTCAGCTGGTAGGTTCAGTCTGTAGGCTACTGGGCCTATTCTTTCAGTGGTTTCGAACGGTCCAACATACCGTGGATTGAATTTGCCTCGATTACCAAATCGAACCACACCCTTCCAGGGTGAGACTTTTAATAACACCCGGTCCCCGACCTGAAATTCCAATGGCTTGCTACGCTTGACCGCGTAGGCTTTCTGACGGTCGCGTGCTGCCGCCATGCGTTATCGTATCTGTGCAATTCGTTCAGTAGCGTCAACTACCATTTCTGGGCCTGTAATCTAACTATCCCCCACCTCTGCCCAACCGAGAGGTGACCGGCATTTACGTCCGTACAATGCCTCGAATGGAGCGGCTTGTATGCTGGTGTGATAACTGCTATTATACGAAAACTCCACTAACGGGAGATGCTTTTCCCAGCCGTTGCCGAAATCGATAACGCATGCCCGAAGCATGTCTTTAAGAGTTCGGATCGTTCGCTCAGACTGTCCATCCGTCTGAGGATGATATGCTGTGCTCATGTCTAATCGTGAGTCGGAAGATTTGTGCATCGCCTGCCATAGCTCTGACGTGAATCGTGCATTCCGATCCGAAATAATGGAGGTGGGCACCCCGTGCCTCGAAACAACTTCTTTAAGATAGATGTCTGCGAGAGTTGAGAACTTATCTGTTTCCTTTATAACCAGGAAGTGTGCAGACTTGGTGAGTCGATCCACGATCACCCAAATAGTATCTTTCCCACGCTGGGATCTGGGTAGGCCTGTAACGAAATCCATGGAAATTTCTTCCCATTTCCATTGCGGTATCCTGGGTTGCTGAAGTAAGTCTGAGGGTTTCTGGTACTCTGTCTTGACTCTCGCACCAGTCAAACATTTGCAATGTGGGCCTTCATGCTAGGCCACCAATATGTAGTTCTAATGTCGTGGTACATTTTATCCGACCCTGGATGTACCGAGTAACGTTTTCTGGTTTCAATGCTTCTACCTGAGCATTTCGTATCCGTACAGGAAGATCAGACTGAATAGTGAGCTACAGAGCTTGTACACACCTAGGTAAAGTGTCTTTTCGACTGAGGGCGTCGGCCACAACATTGGATTTGCCTGGATGATGCCTAATAGCGCATTCGTAATCGTTAAGCAGTTCGATCCATCGTCGTTGACGCATGTTCAAATCCTTTTGCTTAAGGATATGCTCGAGACTCCTGTGATCGGTGTAAATCGTGCACCTGGTACCGTACAGGTAGTGTCGCCATATCTTAAGCGCAAAACAACAGCTCCCAGCTCTAAATCGTGCGTCGTGTAGTTCCGTTCATGAATCTTGAGTTGCCGTGAAGCGTACGCAATAACTTTATCCTGTTGCATCAATACTCACCCGAGACCCAACGGTAGGTGACACCATTTCTGTGTCAGCATAGTAAGCAGTTGCGCGATCTTCGAAAAGTCTTTTAATGAATCGTCTGAAATACCCCGCCAAGCCCAAGATTTGGCGTATTTCCGTCGGTGTACGCAGTGCAGGCCAGTTCCTGATCGAATCTATCTTGGATGGATCGCATCCCTGTTCACCACATGGCCTAAGGAGTGGACTTCACGTAGCCAGAAGTCGCATTTAGAAAACTTTGCGTACAATCGCATTTCGGAGTAGATCAGAATGTCGTCGATGAAGACAATGACGAATTTGTCCAGGTAGGGTTTGCACACCCTGTTCGTAAGGTCCATAAATACGGCAGGTGCGCTCAATAATATCAAACCATCCATCATAACAAACATGAAGTATAGCAGTTAAAATAATTCATAAAACCCAATACAATTGATGTTCAAACCAAACTTTGTTTGAGTAGCGAAAACATAATAATGAAAACCCAAAATAAGTTATAAGTTCAAATATCGTTCATTGCGTCTCCTCGTCCTAACACGAAAGCTTGACCTCTTGCCTCGTTGCCATTGTTGTTGTTGTTTCCCCTGTTGTTGTTGTTCCCGTTGCCCTGGTTATTGTTGTGGTTCTGATTCTGGTTCAACTGAGGACAATCGCGTTTGTAATGACCTTCTGCCCCACACTGGAAACATCCCCGGTTTCCACGCTGTGGTTGCTGCTACTGGTTCTGTGGAGCTGGCGGTGGGAGTTGCTGGTTCTGACTTGCTGGCCGAGAGCTTCTACAATCCTTAGCCTCATGACCCATCTTGAGGCATCTTTGACATTGTTCCCTGCGACATCTTCCGCTGTGGTGTCGGTTGCACTTATTACACAGTGGGTGAATTCCCCGATATCCACCCTGCCCCTGACTGCCAGATGATTGCTGACTCGAATTCTGGTAGTCATTTGTCTTGCGCTGCTGGGACTGAACAGAAACTGATCCCTTGCTGGAATCCCCCTCCCATTTCCTCTTGTTGTCACTGGGAGTAGTAGCAGTAGTGACAGCAGTAGTAGTAGCCTTGACACGTTTTGGCAGTTTGTTCTGATCCACTGCCTGATCTGTAATACGGTGAGCGAGGCGCTGAATAGCCTGAATGTTGTCAAGATTGGCCGATGTCACATGGCTCTGGATCTCTGGCGCCAAACCCTTGAGATACATCTCAATACGCTTGTATGGTGGGTCTACCATAGTTGGGCATAGCACGGCTAGCTCGTTCGACCGTTTAGTATACGCTTCGATCTCTGATCCAACCATTTTCAAATTGTACAGCTCGTCTTCCAACTTGTGAATATCTTCACGCGTGCAATATTCCCTTTTGATAAGTTCCTTAAAATCGTTCCAGGGTGTGGCGTTAGCAGCTGCCAACCCTAAGATCTGGACTTGGGCGTTCCACCAAGTTAGTGCTATTCCTTCCAAGGTGCCAGTTGCATACTTGACCTTGCGAGCCTCAGGGCACTCACACATTTCGAATACTGACTCTAGCTTTTCAAACCAATGGAGGAGTCCCACTGCCCCCTCGGTGCCACTGAAAGAATTTGGACGACAGTCCATGAAGTTCTTGAATGTGCAGACAGGCTGCTACGCGTGTTGACCTGCTTGAGCTGCTGCAACTGCCGCAGCAACTTGAGCTTGAACGAAAGCCTCTAGCCGGGCTTGTGTCATGCTAATTCTTCCAGACATGATCTTCATAGTAAAAGTAATGTAAGTGAGAGTGGTTCGCGAGTAGGGCGATGACAGAAAAGTGTAAGCACGTAGGTGTTCTCAAGCAATAACAAGTAGTGAGCAAAGTAATGTAAGCATACTACGAGCAAAGTTCTACGCAGTTCTAGCAAGCAGGTAATAAACATAAACCTTATTACCTAGGATATCGAGTCTTGCACGTGGAGCGAAGCGTCGTTGTGGATCGTTGAGAGCACTGTTCTGGTTATAGTCTGGTTTTAAATAAAACGTTTTCCCATATTAGAACCAAGTTCTCTATAACCTGGCTCTGATACCAATCTGTCACACCCCCAAAATCCACCTGCGGAGTATCACCGCCTGGGAGCGTGACTGACCAGGATCAAGCCACCAATCATATCGAACATGTAATTAATACTAATATAATAAATGTAAACCAGTCATTCAATATGATAGGTGTTCAAACATAATCATAGTTTTAAAGTATAGCGGAAGCATAAGTACGAAAACCCAAATGTGCAACATAAGTTCAATAAGTTTCAAAACATAATCCATGCTCCACAACGACCTGCTCCTCCCTGTGCAAGCTCTTTATGTACCTAATGTCCTGCAAGGCATGCAGCAGAGAGTCAACAACTAGTTGAGCGAGTTCACAGTTAATAGTTCAGTAATAGTATAGCGTGAGTAGCAGTATGTTTGTTCGTTATGTCATGTATCGTATCAGTTTCCATCGCGGCCTCCCAGGCAGGTATGCGAAGATATTAGGGGGATGTTCATCCCGTGTATTCTAGACTAGGTTTACCTGTATCGCGGCCTACCAGGCAGGTGTGCGAAGATTAGTAAATTACAGTTCGCGGCCTTCCAAAGGCAGGTGTGCGAAGTCAGTCATAATATCGCGGCCAACCCTTGGCAGGTGTGCGAAGATCAGTTCAATAAGTGTTACTAGTCTAGTAGTAGTTCTAACAGTGGAGTTTGTACCATAGTTCATCAAATCACATCACTACGTTCCAGTATAGATAAGTACCAGTAAATAATCAAATCCCATTCCCACCCTGGGAACCCCATGCCTTGGTTGTGTGAACTCACCTTGGTTTGCTCGGTATGCTAGGTTATGCACTCACAGGTAATCAGTCAAGCCCTATTTAGTGCACGTATAATAATCAGTTTCGAATTCGCAATATTTCACATGTATTCTATGTCACTAAATGTGTTCAAGCAAATCATCGTCATGCAACTCCTAACAGTTATATCTCACATTCATCCAAATATGCATCATATGATAGAGTGCTTGATCATTTCTAACGTAGTTAATCAATAATACGCTTTACGGATCATCAGGTTAACAACGGTTGCATGCTTTACATGTTTGACAATTATCACGTATACAGTTCAATCAACATCGCACCATTTATGTTCGACAGGGTTATCACGCAATTTACATACTTCATATAGTTAACGCTCTTAACAGAAATCAGACACTAGCAATGATACATGTCTAACGGAGCTATCTTGCTTAACAGAAAATAATAGTTAGCAGCGTTAACAAGAGTTGGATGCATATCCTTAACAGAGTCACATATTGAAAGAGTTAACGCCTTAACTAAGTAAACAACTTAACGAAAGTCCAACATAGGTCTAGAGGCTTAACAAAAATCACCACATCTATCTGGGTTATATTAAACGGAATAACATACTTAAACAAAGTCTGACCATTTCCCCTCAACATGAAACCCGGACCAAAAGAGTCTTAAAAGTCGGGCATGAGGGGAGAAAAGTCATAAGTTCGGGCCAAGTGAGGAGATTAAAAACTCAGACCATCACTTCCCCATTGCAAACTCGGACCAGGTGATCTTATGAGGAACCTCGGACCAAACAAGAGTATCAAACTCGGACCAGATTCCTTCCCCTAAACTCGGGCAACATTAACACCTAAAGTCGGACCACCTTTATTAGTTTAAACTCGGACCAAAGGTTGCTTTAACAACCTCGGACATCACATTGCTTAACAATTCGGACCAGGAGTGTTATTTATATAAGTTTAAACTCGGACCACCTTCAAGAAATAAACTCAGGCAACATTCAAGTATAAACTCGGACATATGTGATATACATTAAACTCGGTCCATGCGATATACATTAAACTCGGACCTTAGTGTTTCTGTTAATAAACTCAGACATTCTATTATCAATAAACTCGGACATGAGAGGATTTATAAACTCGGTCCACACATACATAAATAAACTCGGTCCAATACACATACAATAAACTCGGTCCATTTGATTTTTGTTAATAAACTCGGGCTACATCCTCCCCCTTAAACTCGGACCAAGTTCATCATACAAATTCGGACCATATGTTTGTTAAACTCAGACAAAAGCATCCAATTAAACTCTAACTAACAGCAACGTACATATCAAGTTCGACAGGATTATAACAGTTACGTTTCTTATATTCAATCAGTTACGTCTACATGAACTCAAAACCCTAATCCATATTACAGAACTCATAGGCAGTGAATCGATGATTACAATAACTATCACGATACAAACGATCCATCAAGCATACAATTAATCATCATCGTCATCACAGTAATTCCGAATCAAATCGATAATCACAGCCTATCTCATGAAGAACTAGGGTTTTAATCATCAATCAATCAATCAATCAACAATTAATCATGAACAATGATTAAACAATTACCTTGATTCGATTCTAGATGGATTGGCAATCAAACTTGATGCAAAGAACTTGTGAATCCAAGAATGATAAGAAGGTGGTTGTAGAGAGGATTAGGGAATGTGGGTACGTGTTTTTGATTCTTGTGATGATTAGTGAGTGATTAGTAAAAGAGATTAGGGTTAAGTATGGTTTAATTTTCACTAACTACACTATACACCCTCAATTTCTATATTTTACACAAGTAGACCATCCCCTAACAATTTCACAATTCCACCACCATGTTCATATATTTACCAATTTCACCATTAACAAACAATCATGCACAATCACACAATTAAAACATATAAAATTCCATGGCAATCAATTGTGCAAGTAAACAACTAAATAATACACGAACGTGCAATAATTGCGAAATAGAATCTTGGAATTTCGAGTTGTCACAAAGACAACTGCACCCAACTCAAGATCATGAGTGGTGTAGTTTTTCTCATGTATCTTCAACTGCCTTGATGTGTATGCTATGACTTTGTTTCTTTGCATCAGGACGCAGCCAAGTCCTAATTTAGATGCGTCGCAATAAACGACGAAATCATCGTTGCCCTCAGGCAATGTTAGGACAGGCGCGTCGCAAAGCTTTTGTTTCAAAGTCTGAAACGCTTCCTCTTGTTTGACTCCCCAATCAAATGGCTTGTTCTTCTGAGTTAGAGCAGTTAGAGGAACTGCAATCTTCGAGAAATTTTCTATGAAGCGGCGGTAATAACCCGCTAGACCAAGAAAAGAACGAACTTCAGTAGGGGTAGTAGGTGTATCCCAATCCTTAATCGCGCTGATCTTGGAGGGATCTACATGAATACCTTGTTCGTTGACAATATGTCCTAAGAATTGAACCTCTTTAAGCCAGAATTCACACTTGGAGAATTTGGCGAAAAGTTGTTCTTTCTTTAGGAGTTCCAATGTAAGACGAAGATGTTGCTCATGATCAGCTCGCGTCTTAGAATATATCAAAATGTCGTCAATGAAAACGATGATGAACTTATCTAAATAAGGCTTGCAGACCCTATTCATTAAGTCCATGAAAACAGCAGGAGCATTAGTCAAACCGAATGGCATGACTGTGAACTCATAATGTCCATAACGAGTACGGAACGCTGTCTTGGGAATGTCTTCTTCATGTACACGAAGCTGATGATATCCAGATCGTAGATCAATCTTTGAAAAGTAAGATGCGCCTTGTAATTGATTGAAGAGATCATCAATGCGAGGTAGGGGATATCTATTTTTGATGGTAAGCTTGTTAAGCTCACGATAATCGATACACATCCTAAAAGATCCATCCTTCTTCTTTACAAAGAGAACGGGAGCACCCCAAGGTGAAAAGCTAGGACGGATAAAACCTTTGTTGGAGAGTTCCTGCAGCTGTTTAGACAACTCTTGCATCTCGGACGGTGCAAGACGATATGGAGCTCTGGCAACGGGATTTGCACCAGGTACGAGATCAATACGGAACTCGACTTGGCGTGCTGGAGGTAGACCAGGTAAGTCTTCAGGGAATACTTCGGAATAATCCCGAACGACAGGAATATCTGAAATAGACTTACCCTTGCCTTTATCTGCTGTAACATGTGCTAAGAAAGCCACATAGTGCTTTCGCAGATACTTCCGTGCTTTAAAACAAGACATAAGTTTGAGACCACTAGCAGGCTTCTCACCACGAACCTGTAGGATCTCGCCTGTAGACAGCGGCACACGAACAATCTTCTCAGAACAAACTATCTCTGCGCGATGTTTAGATAACCAATCCATTCCCACAATAACGTCGAAGCTTCCAAGTTGCATTGGCGTGAGGTCGATAGGAAAAATATGGTCGTTAAGGTTTAACTGGCAGTTGCGTAGAACGGAATTAAGAACAATGGGTTCACCACTGGCAACCTCTACTGTCAAAGGTTTACCTAGTTTCGTTCTAGACACGCGAAGCATTGTCTCAAAAGACAATGACACAAAGCTCTTGTCGGCACCCGAATCAAAAAGAACAGATGCTGGCTGATTATTAATAAAGAACGTACCGTTCACCACCTCGTTGTCTGCTTGTGCTTCTTGTGCATTCATGTTGAAGACTCGACCTCGAGCCGGTGCCGGATTCTGGTTTGCATTCTGGTTCTGGTTGACTAGTCTTGGACACCGATTTCTGTAGTGGGTCAGATCCCCACAATTATAACATGCACCAGGTGGGTAGTTTGGTCGTGCAGCCTGACCCTGTTGTTGAGCAACCTGTTGAGCAGGGTTCTGGACTGCGTGATTCTGAGCAAACCGACAAACATTGGCAAGATGTCCCGATTTCCCACAGTTAGTACAGAAACGACACTGATATTGTGGCTGGTGGTGACTGTTGCATCGATTGCACAAAGGTGCACTTCCTGAGTAGGGTTTCTTTGCCGGAGGCTGGTTGGGAGCTGTCTGGTTTGCTTGGGCAGTGACAGCAAAATTTTGGGAAGCCTTACGCTTCCTTGACCCCCTTGAGGAACCAGAGTCCTTTCCCTTCTTGTTCTGACCTTTCTTACTATCCTCCTTGTCAGCCGACTGCTTCTTGCCCTTGTCACCCTTCCTGTGTAGTTTATTCTTTTGGATCTGCGACTCAGTCAACGTCGCCGATAACTCGATTGCCTGACGGAGTGTGGTAGGGTTGCTACCAGTAAGGATGTCTTGTACTGAGTCAGGTAGGCCGTCGATGTATCTTTCGATGGCCTTATCAAGTGGGGTAACCATAGTCGGGCAAAGAAGACTCAACTCCTCAAACCTATCCGTATAAGCCCTGTGCTCGCCACTATCTTGCTTCAACACATCAAATTCTTTCTCCAACGCTCGTTGCTCATGACGAGGACAAAACTCCCTCATCATAAGAGCTCTCAGTTCAGCCCAGGTTTGAGCTAGAGCAACTTCTGCACCTTGATCTCTCATAACCCCATTCCACCATGTAAGAGCCCTCTTCTGAAACACGCTTGAAGAAAACTCGACTTTGCGATTGTCAGGACACTGCACATGACGGAAAGTGTTCTCGATGCTCTCGAACCACTGAAGAAGCCCAGTTGCTCCCTCAGAACCACTAAACTTGAGTGGCTTAGCCGAGCTAAAATCCTTGTATTTGCATGTACCATTGTTGTTGTTGGCCTGGTTCCATTGAGCAAAGAGATTCGGAAATTGAGCAGCCATCTGTTGCGCAATAATCTCCGCCAGCTCGGCAGTAGCTATCTGGTTGTCGCGTCGAGGAGGCATTCTAGAAGAGAAAAACATGAAATGAAACGAGTGAGATGATTGGATGAAGAGAATGAGATGAAGCAAAAGCAATCAAAAGCAAAGATGGCGGTTATGCATCGCAAAGCAAATAAGCGACGTGAAATGTCTAGTCAAAGTAAATGGGTTAGAATTAGTGTATCGCGAAGACATGCTCGCCTATAAGTGAACACTCACCCCAAGAGTTCCCAGGTAAGAGTGACTGGTCCGATTATGTGGATTTGTACGAACACTCTAGCCTTAGACAGAAAACTCAGGGTACAGGCATTCACCCTTCCAGTTCGCACGTGTTCACACTATTAACCCAACACTTTGACGGGATTTTTGAAAATCCAAAGGGGTTCAAAACATTATAATAAAGGGTTCAAAACCTAGTAATCAATCATCCTAGAACAGATGATTAATTTTCAAAGCGGATTCGGAACCGAAGTTCCCGTTGTGGTTATCACCTAAGGATAGGTGATGCGCATGTTTTAAACTCTAAACACAAGATAACTTGTGTTAGGGTCCTAGAAAGTTATAGTCTAGGTCAAAGCATTACTAATAACCTAATTCCCTATAACCAATGGCTCTGATACCAACTCTTCTGTCACACCCCGGCCGCGTATAACATGCAACCGCGGCGGAAACGCCGGGGAGTGTCGTGGACAGAATTAAATTGTTTCATAACCATGGCATACAAGTTGTATTTTATTTATAAACAAAGGTGTTACATTGTCTTGAAAAGAGAGTACGGAAATCAAAACATGATTAAGCTAGTTCAAACTTCATTTTTAGGCTCTAAGGCACAGGTCCGCCCTAGAATCATGATCATCGTCCTATGGAATAGCTCCTGAAAACACATGTGAAAGTAGGTACGTCAGCATAAAAATGCCTGTGAGATACATAGGTTTTGTGAAAATGGGATTCATGACTTGAGTTTAAAGAATGTTTAATAACAGTCAGTCATGAACCTTGTAATTTGTCTTGCTTTGTAAATCATTTGAAAAACGATAACATCAAACGATATGTATAGATAAGTGCAAGGTTAAACGAATAACCAAGTAAAATGAGTTGAATAAGATAAGTTGTTTGTGAAAATAATGTCTTGTGAAGAATATGTTACTTATGTAAAGTGTAATGTGTCTAAACTGAAATGACTTAGATAACGCCACGATATGTGATATTATACAAACATTTATATATAGGAAGTACCAGCGGCGTATCCACCATGTTTGTATCATATTACATACGCCACGTTACTTAAATCATTTACCCAAACCAATCCACCATGTAAATTGTTCATGTGTAAACCAAATGTCAAGTGTTATTGTGTAAACCATGTCAAATGTTTATGTTCAAATGTAAACCACCAAATGTGTATGTCAATGTCGACGTGTTTATGTTCAATGTAAATCATGTAATGTGCATCCCAAAATGTATCATGTATGGTAAGCGAAATGTATCAACTTAAACCATATGCACAAAACAAGTCGTTGAAGTAAAACGTGGTTTAAATCAACGTTATGTTCTGCGGAAAATGCATGCTCTATTGATATTAACATTTATGCGGTATTGTAAACTATGCATACATCCAAGCCTTGAGACTGTGGGGATAAACCCTTAAACAAATTAAAGGTTTATCTAAGTTATGTATATCGAATTCGGTCATTCCTTCCAGTCCTATCAAACCCAGGACTTCAGAAATGGGAGTTGTCAATTCCTATGGTACCACTACCTACTAACGAACGGCGTAGCTAGTGTTAATGAATGTATTGTCCCATGTTAAACAAACCAAATGTCATAACAAAATGAAGGCATGTGCCCATATGCTGAGTAAACATATGCAGCAGAAATGTTCATGTAAATCAATTTAGATGCGTCGCAATAAACGACGAAATCATCGTTGCCCTCAGGCAATGTTAGGACAGGCGCGTCGCAAAGCTTTTGTTTCAAAGTCTGAAACGCTTCCTCTTGTTTGACTCCCCAATCAAATGGCTTGTTCTTCTGTGTTAGAGCAGTTAGAGGAACAGCAATCTTCGAGAAATTTTCTATGAAGCGGCGGTAATAACCCGCTAGACCAAGAAAAGAACGAACTTCAGTAGGGGTAGTAGGTGTATCCCAATCCTTAATCGCGCTGATCTTGGAGGGATCTACATGAATACCTTGTTCGTTGACAATATGTCCTAAGAATTGAACCTCTTTAAGCCAGAATTCACACTTGGAGAATTTGGCGAAAAGTTGTTCTTTCTTTAGGAGTTCCAATGTAAGACGAAGATGTTGCTCATGATCAGCTCGCGTCTTAGAATATATCAAAATGTCGTCAATGAAAACGATGATGAACTTATCTAAATAAGGCTTGCAGACCCTATTCATTAAGTCCATGAAAACAGCAGGAGCATTAGTCAAACCGAATGGCATGACTGTGAACTCATAATGTCCATAACGAGTACGGAACGCTGTCTTGGGAATGTCTTCTTCATGTACACGAAGCTGATGATATCCAGATCGTAGATCAATCTTTGAAAAGTAAGATGCGCCTTGTAATTGATTGAAGAGATCATCAATGCGAGGTAGGGGATATCGATTTTTGATGGTAAGCTTGTTAAGCTCACGATAATCGATACACATCCTAAAAGATCCATCCTTCTTCTTTACAAAGAGAACGGGAGCACCCCAAGGTGAAAAGCTAGGACGGATAAAACCTTTGTTGGAGAGTTCCTGCAGCTGTTTAGACAACTCTTGCATCTCGGACGGTGCAAGACGATATGGAGCTCTGGCAACGGGATTTGCACCAGGTACGAGATCAATACGGAACTCGACTTGGCGTGCTGGAGGTAGACCAGGTAAGTCTTCAGGGAATACTTCGGAATAATCCCGAACGACAGGAATATCTGAAATAGACTTACCCTTGCCTTTATCTGCTGTAACATGTGCTAAGAAAGCCACATAGTGCTTTCGCAGATACTTCCGTGCTTTAAAACAAGACATAAGTTTGAGACCACTAGCAAGCTTCTCACCACGAACCTGTAGGATCTCGCCTGTAGACAGCGGCACACGAACAATCTTCTCAGAACAAACTATCTCTGCGCGATGTTTAGATAACCAATCCATTCCCACAATAACGTCGAAGCTTCCAAGTTGCATTGGCGTGAGGTCGATAGGAAAAATATGGTCGTTAAGGTTTAACTGGCAGTTGCGTAGAACGGAATTAAGAACAATGGGTTCACCACTGGCAACCTCTACTGTCAAAGGTTTACCTAGTTTCGTTCTAGACACGCGAAGCATTGTCTCAAAAGACAATGACACAAAGCTCTTGTCGGCACCCGAATCAAAAAGAACAGATGCTGGCTGATTATTAATAAAGAACGTACCGTTCACCACCTCGTTGTCTGCTTGTGCTTCTTGTGCATTCATGTTGAAGACTCGACCTCGAGCCGGTGCCGGATTCTGGTTTGCATTCTGGTTCTGGTTGACTAGTCTTGGACACCGATTTCTGTAGTGGGTCAGATCCCCACAATTATAACATGCACCAGGTGGGTAGTTTGGTCGTGCAGCCTGACCCTGTTGTTGAGCAACCTGTTGAGCAGGGTTCTGGACTGCGTGATTATGAGCAAACCGACAAACATTGGCAAGATGTCCCGATTTCCCACAGTTAGTACAGAAACGACACTGATATTGTGGCTGGTGGTGACTGTTGCATCGATTGCACAAAGGTGCACTTCCTGAGTAGGGTTTCTTTGCCGGAGGCTGGTTGGGAGCTGTCTGGTTTGCTTGGGCAGTGACAGCAAAATTTTGGGAAGCCTTACGCTTCCTTGACCCCCTTGAGGAACCAGAGTCCTTTCCCTTCTTGTTCTGACCTTTCTTACTATCCTCCTTGTCAGCCGACTCCTTCTTGCCCTTGTCACCCTTCCTGTGTAGTTTATTCTTTCGGATCTGCGACTCAGTCAACGTCGCCGATAACTCGATTGCCTGACGGAGTGTGGTAGGGTTGCTACCAGTAAGGATGTCTTGTACTGAGTCAGGTAGGCCGTCGATGTATCTTTCGATGGCCTTATCAAGTGGGGTAACCATAGTCGGGCAAAGAAGACTCAACTCCTCAAACCTATCCGTATAAGCCCTGTGCTCGCCACTATCTTGCTTCAACACATCAAATTCTTTCTCCAACGCTCGTTGCTCATGACGAGGACAAAACTCCCTCATCATAAGAGCTCTCAGTTCAGCCCAGGTTTGAGCTAGAGCAACTTCTGCACCTTGATCTCTCATAACCCCATTCCACCATGTAAGAGCCCTCTTCTGAAACACGCTTGAAGAAAACTCGACTTTGCGATTGTCAGGACACTGCACATGACGGAAAGTGTTCTCGATGCTCTCGAACCACTGAAGAAGCCCAGTTGCTCCCTCAGAACCACTAAACTTGAGTGGCTTAGCCGAGCTAAAATCCTTGTATTTGCATGTACCATTGTTGTTGTTGGCCTGGTTCCATTGAGCAAAGAGATTCGGAAATTGAGCAGCCATCTGTTGCACAATAATCTCCGCCAGCTCGGCAGTAGCTATCTGGTTGTCGCGTCGAGGAGGCATTCTAGAAGAGAAAAACATGAAATGAAACGAGTGAGATGATTGGATGAAGAGAATGAGATGAAGCAAAAGCAATCAAAAGCAAAGATGGCGGTTATGCATCGCAAAGCAAATAAGCGACGTGAAATGTCTAGTCAAAGTAAATGGGTTAGAATTAGTGTATCGCGAAGACATGCTCGCCTATAAGTGAACACTCACCCCAAGAGTTCCCAGGTAAGAGTGACTGGTCCGATTATGTGGATTTGTACGAACACTCTAGCCTTAGACAGAAAACTCAGGGTACAGGCATTCACCCTTCCAGTTCGCACGTGTTCACACTATTAACCCAACACTTTGACGGGATTTTTGAAAATCCAAAGGGGTTCAAAACCTTATAATAAAGGGTTCAAAACCTAGTAATCAATCATCCTAGAACAGATGATTAATTTTCAAAGCGGATTCGGAACCGAAGTTCCCGTTGTGGTTATCACCTAAGGATAGGTGATGTGCATGTTTTAAACTCTAAACACAAGATAACTTGTGTTAGGGTCCTAGAAAGTTATAGTCTAGGTCAAAGCATTACTAATAACCTAATTCCCTATAACCAATGGCTCTGATACCAACTCTTCTGTCACACCCCGGCCGCGTATAACATGCAACCGCGGCGGAAACGCCGGGGAGTGTCGTGGACAGAATTAAATTGTTTCATAACCATGGCATACAAGTTGTATTTTATTTATAAACAAAGGTGTTACATTGTCTTGAAAAGAGAGTACGGAAATCAAAACATGATTAAGCTAGTTCAAACTTCATTTTTAGGCTCTAAGGCACAGGTCCGCCCTAGAATCATGATCATCGTCCTATGGAATAGCTCCTGAAAACACATGTGAAAGTAGGTACGTCAGCATAAAAATGCCTGTGAGATACATAGGTTTTGTGAAAATGGGATTCATGACTTGAGTTTAAAGAATGTTTAATAACAGTCAGTCATGAACCTTGTAATTTGTCTTGCTTTGTAAATCATTTGAAAAACGATAACATCAAACGATATGTATAGATAAGTGCAAGGTTAAACGAATAACCAAGTAAAATGAGTTGAATAAGATAAGTTGTTTGTGAAAATAATGTCTTGTGAAGAATATGTTACTTATGTAAAGTGTAATGTGTCTAAACTGAAATGACTTAGATAACGCCACGATATGTAATATTATACAAACATTTATATATAGGAAGTACCAGCGGCGTATCCACCATGTTTGTATCATATTACATACGCCACGTTACTTAAATCATTTACCCAAACCAATCCACCATGTAAATTGTTCATGTGTAAACCAAATGTCAAGTGTTATTGTGTAAACCATGTCAAATGTTTATGTTCAAATGTAAACCACCAAATGTGTATGTCAATGTCGACGTGTTTATGTTCAATGTAAATCATGTAATGTGCATCCCAAAATGTATCATGTATGGTAAGCGAAATGTATCAACTTAAACCATATGCACAAAACAAGTCGTTGAAGTAAAACGTGGTTTAAATCAACGTTATGTTCTGCGGAAAATGCATGCTCTATTGATATTAACATTTATGCGGTATTGTAAACTATGCATACATCCAAGCCTTGAGACTGTGGCGATAAACCCTTAAACAAATTAAAGGTTTATCTAAGTTATGTATATCGAATTCGGTCATTCCTTCCAGTCCTATCAAACCCAGGACTTCAGAAATGGGAGTTGTCAATTCCTATGGTACCACTACCTACTAACGAACGGCGTAGCTAGTGTTAATGAATGTATTGTCCCATGTTAAACAAACCAAATGTCATAACAAAATGAAGGCATGTGCCCATATGCTGAGTAAACATATGCAGCAGAAATGTTCATGTAAATCAATGTGTCCATATGCTGAGTAAACATATGCAACAGAAATGTTCATGTAAATCAATGTGTCCATATGCTGAGTAAACATATGCAACAGAAATGTTTATGTAAATCAATGTGTCCATATGCTGAGTAAACATATGCAACAGAAATGTTCATGTAAATCAATGTGTCCATATGCTGAGTAAACATATGCAACAGAAAATGTAATGTAAATCAATGTACTAAGTACGCACACAATGGGCATACATAGCATAAAATGTAATGAAATCGTGTACTATAATGTACTAACAACATAGCAGGTATATGATGTGGAAACATGGAAAGCATGAATGTAACAGATAGGCACATGTGTTTCACCCCAAAACAGTTTGGAAAAACAGTAAAAGATGGGGTTCTATGTACTCACCTGAGATTGCTTTGAGTTCCTTGTATAATAACCAGATAATGCTAAAGATCACGGAATATCAACGACACCTAATAGGTAGCTTATGTTAATATACCGGACCAAATCGGAAGGATCGGACAGTACGCGGGTTCGAAAACCAAACGAGTATGGAGACTCGTGTAATATGGTTTAACAAAGCCTACATACTAAAATGAAACTTAACCTAAGTGCTTACGGTCCATCACGACCCGTTTAGGTAGCTTATGCCACCTTACGCGTCGTTCGCGTAGAACGCGTCTGGAACGCCTAACATCGTGACCACAAGGTATAGCCTCGGAAGGTTATAGCTATGGTCACCTAATGTGTTTGGTCAGGTCCTAATGACCGACAAAATGGGTCGGGTTCGAAAGCATAAGCGATGGTTTAGATCGCTTACCTTACGACCCTATATAAGCACTAAACTAAAAGTGACGAGCTAAGCATGTTAGAACATACTTAACTAAGTTTAGAAACAGGTTTGACATCAAAACAAACGGCTTTGATGCCCACGAGTAGTTTAGTTACAAAACACTCAAGAATGCGCATTTTGGCCGAAACTACGACTCGTCACTAAGCCTAGATAACGGGGTAATCAGTAGGTATGGTCACTACGGACCATGACCATCGTGATCATGCTCACGTTATGAAGTTCCATGAACTTCGCATCGACCATAAGCTGGTCAATGCAGAAAGTCAACTAAACGTTGACTTTCGGACTCGAAAAGCGAATAAAAGAGCGAAAGAAGACTTACGGAGGGTCCCCGAGTGCAAATCAAGATCAAACAGCTCAGGTATGAAACAATGGTTTCAACTTAGAGCTTTAGGATCTGATTTTGTGATTTTTACACTAAAGGGGGGGGGGTATTTATAGGAAAAGTGGAACCGTTAGGATCGTTTTATCGAATATCGTGCCTTGGTCTCGTGCGTACATGTGTCCAGTGGATAAGTTTAGTGAACTTGACCCTTGGCCCTTCATTTGGGTGAAAAGGCATCGCCCTTTGATCGAACGAAAGGCTAGATTCTGCATTAAATGCAAAATCTTTCTGTCAGACATCCCCACGCGGCCCGCCTCATATTTGGGCAAAACTCACGCGGGCCGCCTGGCCCTCTCTGATCTGCACCACTTGCAGAATTTACACATTTGGTCCCTGTTGCGTGTTTAAGCTATGTCCAGCCCTTCTAAGACCTGTAAAGCCATCTTTAAGGCCCTAAAATGATGCCTAAACATTGGAGACATGAAACATGCCCAAAAATATGTCGGATGTCGGTTCGTTTGGCCGTACGATCGCGATGTTCGCTTAATTACGACGAAATGCGCATAAGCGTGAAAGACGATCCAAATGACGCGACGAATGGATTTTTCTCATGCCAAACACTAAGGCATAATATAAGGATGCTTACATAAATTTTTGGATGTCCGGATGTATTCAGAACGTAAGTTATGCGCGAAAGTGCAAACTTAGGCACTTTTTGACACTTTTAGTCCCTGAATGATCCAAAAGTTTGTTTTAGCATACCAAACCTCTCAAAGCCTATTTCTAAGCTATGTAAAGGATATTTATGGTATGTTTAACTTATGGACATGTTCCGAAATGTTCGTTACAGTTCAAATTGGCATACTTTCGCAGTTTGTCAAGTTTAGTCCCTGTAAGCGAATTAACTTGTTTTTGGTATACCAAAGCCTTCAAAACTTATTTCTAAGTTATGTAAAGGTTATTTAAGGTATGTTGAGTATATGTTGATGTTCCGGAGTATTTGGCGCATTAAACTGAGTACGTTTACGCACCAGTTTGCGTATAATGCTCCAGAAAGCGATGTAGAGTTTGAAATTGAACGAAACTCAAAACATGAAAAATGTAAAACACAACCAAACAAACATTGGGATCAAATAACATTATTTTATTGATAATTGAACTGTTCACAATGATTACAAGCACAAATGTTACATTTACCTTCCTGTCAACCATCTTCCCGAAAATATGTTTGACTTTCCCGTTGAAAGCCTTTTCAACATCCAATTCTTCCTTACTAGAGAAAAATTTATTTGAGATCTCAACCTTTCCAACTTTCAACTTCACATTTCCTTTGACAATTTAGGAAAGTTTTCATCGTTCAACTCAGGAACTGAATTCACACTCTTTTTCTCACCCAATGACTCCTCTAATTTTATGGAATCAGATTCATTGTCAGAACTACTTTCAGATTTTACAATCCACTTTTGTTTGTTAAAATCACCTTTTCTTTTGTAAAAACGTTTTGAACTTTCACCTTCTTCAGAAGTAGAATTTTCAAACATTTTATCATTTTTCAAAGATTGTTCTTTCTTATCAACCCATGTCTTTCTCAAATCACAGTTAGAAGAAACTTCCTGTTTTGTGTAGTTGGACTTGGGACAATTCCAAGCAATATGTCCAACTTCCTGGCATTTAAAACAGGTTCTTGTATCAACTCTTGGAGCAAACTTTCTCACATTCTTTTTCTTCTCAGTAAGAAACTACTGATTTGACTGTTTCCAAAATGGTTTCTTCTGTTCCTCCTCAGCACTTCCTTCTGCAACAAATTTTGTGTTTGGTTTATAAGTTTTCTGATTTTTATAATTTTCTTGGGAAATGAAACCTAACCCTTTCTTTTTGAAATTACCATTATGGTTTGGTTTCTTTTAAAAACCATAACCATAACCGTAACCCATTTTCTTGTTTACTCTTTGTTTAATTCTTGAAGTGTACTTTCCAGGTTTTTTAGAAAGATTTAAATCTTTCATTTCAGAAATATTAATTTCTGTCAATTTGAAAACCTTTTTAATCTATTTAGTTTTGACACTTCTTATTGGGAATTCCTCATCAGAAAATAATTTATCCGAATCATTCAAAGTATATGCCACTTTGATAGGTTCATCATTCAAATTATTTTTCGATAACAGAAATTCTTTATTGTAAACCCGCTTGACTGGTGAACTCGGACTCTTCTTGGACGAACTTGAACTATCTGACTTAGACTCTGAATTTGACTCTTCATCCATATCCAACACCTGATCGACCACTTTTTTTAACAATACAGACTCATGATCAGTGTCAGACGCTGTGAATGTGACATCAATGTTATCTGGTAACTCTCAATGGTTTCAGACTTTAACTTGATGTTGAGAGCCTTATTTAAACGTTCCTCATTTGGCTTTCTGGGAGCATAACTTTCATAGATCGGGGGCGGACACTTGTTATACTTGACACTGTGTTTCTTACCAGTATCAGTATCTTCAGTCTTTTCCTCCTTGAATGCTTCAAGACCTGCAACAGTAGGATACACATGATCAATCAAATAGTCACATGTTGTATAACTCAACAGTAATCGTTTAATCCTTTCACCCTCAATCTTCTCAAGTTCCAAATCTTGCTTCAACTTAGCACAATCTTCAATATACACATTAATGACTTTCTGCTTTGTCATCAATGTTGAACTCATCATTGTCATTGCTTTATCAACTTCCAAGTTTGTTTTGTTCAAACCATCAACCGTCCTGTTCAAAACATCATATGATTCTTTTATATACTTCACGTCAGATAACAAATCCTCTTTCAACTTTTCAAGTTCAGCAATCTTTTTATTCTTCTCATCACAATCTTTGCAAAATTCTGAACATTTCTCACAAGGTTTAGTGACCTCAACTAACTTTTCAACTTCAACAATTTTTTTACCTCGATGACTTTCTCAACTTTGATGACTTTTTCAACTTCGATGAATTTTTCAACTTCGACTATCTTTTTGACTTCAACAATTTTCTCTATTACTTTCTCAGTCACTGATTCAGTATTTGCTTCTTCAACTTCCATTTTTGCCTTTTCATCAGCTAGTATTCTTGTTGCTTCCAGCTCTCTCCTTAATCTGTCAATCTTCTTCTGTTTCAGCAACTCAAATTTATCTGCAAAAAACAAATTGAAACTATCAAGATCAATACCCTTTCTAGCTTTATTAAGATATTCTTCCTCATCATCGGTATCAATATCACTTCCTAAATCTGGAAAAATCGGTATTCTTTTCAAACTAGATTTGTGTAACACCCCAAAATATGTAATTTATTTATATTACTTGAAAGTCTAGTCATGTATATTTAACCTAGTATGTTAGTAACTTGTTAGAAGGAATATTAAATGGCAAAATAACCAATCTAAGATTTAGAGGGACTAGACTTGTTAAAAAGGGATGGAAGTTTTAGTAAAAAGAAATAAATAAAAACAAAAATTAAAAACACACACATCTCTGTGATGTGTGGATCGACCAGAGCAAAGAAGCAAGGGTACAAACCCTAACTTCATGAACTTCACAAAATCAAAAGGTAATTAGGAGCCTAAATGGATGCATGAACTCAAATTTCGAATGATCTGAGCTTGTTTAACGATTAGTAAGTAATAATTTCTGTTTTGGATGGTTTGTAGAAAGTGGGTTTTAACCCAATCATGAACTTATGTGGAAATCTTGTGTAATCGTGAGTTAGGAATTCACAATAGATGGAGGAATTGGTTTAATTTCGATTGTTTGAGTGATTTGGGTTCATACCCACTTGTTGTAGGAATAGGTTAAACAAGATGAATTATGATATTATGTTTATGAAGGTAAATTGATACATAATCTGAATGTGATAGGGAGAAATTAGATAGGATGAAAGAAAAGATGTGAATTTGATTTCTTCTTGTTAGATTAGAAAGGGGACATGTAGAATCATGCTATGAACACTTGTACCTTGTGCTTTGTTGATATTGTGCACACCAAGTGTTTGACAAATTACCTCAATGAAAATGTTAGTCTTGCAAGCCATAACTTTAAGTAAATTGAATGTGTTTATGAATGCGTGAAGTAAATTGTATGATGTTAATCGATCGTTATGCGAAATTGAGTATGAAACATAAACTAAAAGAATGGATGGTTATGTGTAGGAGTTAAGGAAGAAAGTTCGAGTCAAGTGAAGCAACAAGAGAATCAAGACCGAGGTACGCTACTTGTACGATTTTTGGTTTTACTTTAGATATGTGTTTATCAATAATTGTGGTAATTTAAATCGAGCATGGTAAAGATATATGTATAGACCCTTCTCTTGAATGGGTCGAATGACGAAATTGTAAGACTAGAAAGATTGGCATGAAGTTCCGTTGGAACTCACTACCGTACAAGTATGAAAGAATGTAGTATAACACAAGTCGTGAATGTCATGTTTATTTCAAGTCCGTAAGTTAATTTCTTGAGTTAAAGAAGGAAACTTTGTTCTAATGAGTTTTGATGTTGTGGTCATGTAGGTAAATCTCATGTCTAGCTATCAAGTTTTGCCCGGATCGAACACACCTCAAGCCCGTCAAGCGCTCCGCATTTTGTATAAAGTCAATGTCAAATTACCTAGTTACTTATGTCTATGCTTTGTACTTAAAACTAGTTTGGTCATGGTTGTCTTTTGAAAAGTTGTCGTAAGTGTGTACATAAACTTAATGGTTTCGAAACTAAAAATAGGTCATCTTTTGTTGTGTATGTCATGTCTTTTGAATGTTTGCGTATAGTTTTAATGAAATTTGATTATGAAAAAAATAAGGTACCGCCCGTTTACAAACGGGTCATGCCCAAATTTTGTTAGAAAAGTATGTTGTCATTTAATAAATTTAAAGGAAAAATTATGGACGCTACAAGTTGGTATCAGAGCGTAGGTTTGAGGGATTCAAGCATCAAATGCTTGAACTCAAACCGGAAGCTCATGTGAAGAGTGTGTTCGACCCGCGGCGCGAAGCAAGTAAGTACCTTTAAAGTTGATTTTGCATTATGAATGAGTTGGTTAGGGAATATTAGGAAAATCATCACGGGATGATGTGTAAAAGTTTGGGACGAAACGGACTGGTACGGGTTAAAACGGGTTGAACAGATGGCTGCAAAATAAGAAATTCATCAAAGTATGTTGGGCGTCACCCTAAGTTACGGTGACACCGTAACTTACGGTAGACACTGGGACGAAATTCTTCTGCCGTAAGGCAGTAGCCTTACACCGTAAAAGAAATAATGCCACCGTAAATTACGGTGACACCGTAATTTACGGTGGAGACTGTTTTCAGCCTTTTTCAATTGCGATGTACTGCTTAATGTTTTCTATAATATGTGAAGTATTGCAAACGCTATAATAAGACTCTAAAGAATGATAGAATGCATGTATGTTAACTTTCAAAGGAAGCTATGTACTATTAGAATGATTATATGATGGAAAGGATGATTGAATGCTTGAAATAAAGAATGATGTTTATTTGTAGATGACAGATACGAATGAGGATGAAGCCACGCAACAAGAACAGCTGAAAACTATGATCTCGGAAGAGATTGGAAGGGCAATGCAAGCAAGTATTCCTCATTTAGCCCAAGAAGTAGAAAGTCATGTGCTAGAAGTGGTAGAATCAATGATGGCGAGTAAGATGGACGAGTTAAAGGGAATGATTAATGTAATGCAAGAAAAGAAAGGAACTCGCAAGTGCACATACAAAGAATTTATGGCGTGCAACCCGTTACCATTCAAAGGAGAAATTGATCCTATAGCATGTGAAAGGTGGATTACAAGTACGGAAGCGGTGTTCATAAGGAGTCATTGTGAAAAGGAGGATCAAGTGATGTTCGCCACCGGTTTGCTACAACTCCGAGCTAAGGATTGGTGGGATGCTTATAGTAAAGAGCTTGGGGAAGAAAAAGTTCAAGTCTTGACATGGCAAGAGTTCAAGGAACCTTTTCTGAAGTACCACTGTCCGCAATCTGCCATTGACAAGATCCAAGAAGATTTCTTACATCTTCGTCAGAAAGATGAAACCATTGATGAAATCACCAACGTTTTCCTTGACAAGCTGAAGTTCTGTAAAGACATAGCAGGAACGGAAAGAATGGAGATAAACCGTTATTACGGTATGTTGAAGGCTGAATATCGGGAGTTCATAATTCCCGCTAAATGTGAAACTTTGAATGAGCTCATTGACTTGGCCCGAGATAGGGAGATTGAAATAAGAAGACAAGCAGAAAGAGGCGAAAAGAGAGTATCTGAGAATGTTTCCAGCTCGAGCCCTTCAAAGAAACCAAAATTTCAAGATCAAAGCAAGAAGGATAAGGCGAAGGGTAGTATTCCGAAATGCAAAACGTGCGGAAAGTTACACACTGGGGAGTGTTTGAAAGGGAAGAAGGGCTGATACAATTGTGGTCAAGAGGCACACCCATACTATAGGTGTCCAAATCCTTCTAGAACGTGTTACAACTGTTTCCAATCGGGTCATATTAAGGCTGAGTGTCCCAAGCTTCAACAGAATACCGATAAGGAAGCAAGAAAGGAGGAAGCCCCAAGAGCTAAGGGGAGGATGTTTCAGATCACAACCGAAGAAGCGAAGGACCACCCGAATGTTGTATCAGGTATATTCTCATTGAACTCGATGCCTACGTACGTGTTATTTGATACTGGTGCCAGTAGATCGTTTGTATCTAGTGAACCAGTGTCACACCCCTCTTTTAGAATCGAAAGAATGCATGTACCATTAGAAGTAGAGATAGCTGATAGTAAGAGTTATCTGTTGCACGAAGTTTGTAGAAATTGTGAAATAATCATTGAAGACGAGAAGTTTGCCATTGACCTTATTCCCATGATATTGGGGGAATTTAAGGTTATAGTTGGCATGGATTGGCTAGCTAAACATCAGGCCGAAATTCAATGTGAGAAGAAGGTGATTCATGTGTTAACATCGGGAGGAAAACGAGTAAGCATACAAGGGGAAAGGAATATCAATTTGAAGCTTTGTTCTATAGTCCAAGTAAACAAGTATGTACGAAATGGAAGCAAGGCATTTCTAACATATGTGGTGGATACTAAGCAGAATACCCCTAAGATAGAAGAGGTTGAAGTCGTGAATGAGTTTCTCGATGTTTTTCCGGAAGAATTGCTGGGGCTTCCGCCGGAACGTGAAGTAGATTTTAAGATTGAATTGTATTCCGATGCCAAACCGGTAGCCAAGGCTCCTTATAGGTTGGCCCCAACTGAAATGCGGGAGTTAATGGTACAAATACAAGAATTGCTTGACAAGGGATTTATACGCCCGAGTGTGTCGCCATGGGGAGCGCCTGTACTTTTTGTCAAAAAGAAAGATGGTTCGATGCGCATGTGCATCGATTACCGCGAGTTGAACAAGCTGACGGTGAAAAACCGATACCCATTGCCCCGAATCGATGATCTCTTCGATCAGTTACAAGGGGCAAGTTGGTTTTCAAAAATAGATTTGCGGTCCGGGTACCATCAGTTAAGAGTGCGAGATGAGGATGTGGCAAAAACGGCTTTTAGAACGCGATACGGGCATTACGAGTTCTTGGTAATGTCCTTTGGATTAACGAACGCGCCTGCCGTGTTCATGGATCTTATGAATCGGGTTTGTCGGCCCATGTTAGACAAATTCGTTATAGTTTTTATCGATGACATCCTGGTTTATTCCCGAAGTAAAGCCGAACATGCATGCCATTTACGTGAGGTTCTTGAAGTACTTCGCAAGGAGAAATTATACGTGAAATTCTCCAAGTGTGCTTTTTGGCTTAGAGAGGTACAATTTCTCGGTCATGTGATTAATGCGGATGGTATCTTAGTAGACCCGTCGAAGGTGGAAGCCGTTATGAAGTGGGTACCTCCCAAGAACCCAAGTGAAGTAAGAAGCTTTTTGGGTTTAGCAGGCTATTATAGGGGTTTATCCAAGACTTTTCTAAATTGGCCTTGCCGTTGACCAGGTTAACCAAGAAGGATGAGAAGTTTTCATGGGGTGCAGATCAAGAAAGGGCGTTTCAAAGCTTGAAAGAAAAGCTGTCGAGTTCCCCGGTACTAACCTTACCAGATGGAACGGAAGACTTGGTGGTGTTTACGGATGCGTCACACCAAGGGTTGGGATGTGTTTTGATGCAAAGGGGTAGAGTCATTGCCTATGCTTTTAGGCAATTGAAGACACACGAAAGTAATTACCCAACCCATGATTTGGAGTTAGCTGCAGTAGTATTTGCTTTGAAGATATGGAGGCACTATCTTTACGGTACGAAAAGCGTTATTTATTCTGACCACAAAAGCCTTAAATACTTTTTCGAGCAAAGGGAATTAAATATGAGGCAACGAAGGTGGTTAGAACTTCTTAAAGATTATGATTGTGAGATCCTTTATCATCCGGGTAAAGCTAACGTAGTAGCCGATGCCCTGAGCCGAAAGGATTACCCGCCTCCAATTCAAGTAAAGTCCATGAAGATGGTAATTACACCTCGATTTCTCGAAATGGTTAAAGAAGCCCAAATCAAGTCACTAAGCGGAATGGATTCTAAAAAGGAAAGAACAAAGGGGTTTGTGGATAAATTCGAAGAAAGATCCGATGGAATTAAAACCATGTATGGTCGTATTTGGATACCTCGGTTTAGCGAAGCAAAGGGTGTATTACTCGAAGAAGCTCACAAATCCCGATTCTCGGTTCATCCTGGAGCTACAAAAATGTATTTGGACTTGAAGAAAAGTTATTGGTGGCCCGGCATGAAGCGTGATATTGTCAAGTATGTTGCCAAATGTTTGACATGTCTGCAGGTAAAGGCAGAACATCAGAAACCATATGGGAAGTTGCAACCGTTAGAGATTCCGGTATGGAAATGGGAAGAATTGACGATGGACCTAGTGACCAAGCTTCCTAAGACAAGGAAAGGTCACGATGCTATATGGGTGATCGTAGACCGCCTCACCAAGAGCGCGCACTTCTTACCCATTCGGGAAGCTTTCCCTTCTGAAAAGATGGCGGAGATCTATGTTAACGAGATAATATCACGACACGGAGTTCCTGTATCTATTGTGTCGGATCGAGATACCCGGTTCACATCTCGATATTGGCAAGGTTTTCATGAAAGTATGGGTACAAAATTACATTTCAGCACCGCCTACCACCCCCAAACGGATGGTCAGTCCAAGCGGACCATTCAAACACTTATCGACATGCTGCGAGCATGTGTGATAGACTTCGGGGGAGGCTGGGATGACCACTTGCCGTTGGTGGAATTTTCGTACAACAATAGTTACCACAACGGCATTCGAATAGCACCGTATGAATTGTTGTATGGAAGAAAGTGTAGAACTCCAATTTGTTGGGGAGAGGTGGGACAGAGAGAAATTGCACCCAATGAGGTAGTGGTTAAAACTAACGAGAAGATCGATCTTGTGCGAGCCCGTTTAAAAACGGCTCAAGATCGACAAAAGGCCTATGCAGATCAAAGGAGGCGACCCATCAAATTTCAAATAGGTGATTATGTGTTATTAAAGGTTTCCCCATGGAAAGGTATAATCCGTTTCCGTAAGCGAGGAAAGCTAGGTCCCCGCTACATAGGACCTTTCAAGATTGTAGCCCGGGTTGGGGAGGTAGCATATCGGTTGGAATTACCGCCAACTTTGGATGGAATACATGACACATTCCATGTGTCACAATTGAGAAAGTGTTTAGCGGATGAGACGGCATATGTGCCCCTTGACGATATTGAGCTGGATGAAAAATTGAATTATATTGAGAGGCCGGTAGCTATAAAGGATTCCAAGGTAACGCACCTTCGGAACAAAACCATAAAGCAAGTCTTGGTGCAATGGCAACATCGGAAAGGATCGGACCTTACATGGGAGCTAGAAGATGAAATGAGGAAGCTCTACCCGACTTTATTTGGTACGTATTAAGGTTTCGGGGACGAAACCTCTTTTAAGGGGGTAGACTTGTAACACCCCAAAATATGTAATTTATTTATATTACTTGAAAGTCTAGTCATGTATATTTAACCTAGTATGTTAGTAACTTGTTAGAAGGAATATTAAATGGCAAAATAACCAATCTAAGATTTAGAGGGACTAGACTTGTTAAAAAGGGATGGAAGTTTTAGTAAAAAGAAATAAATAAAAACAAAAATTAAAAACACACACATCTCTGTGATGTGTGGATCAACCAGAGCAAAGAAGCAAGGGGACAAACCCTAACTTCATGAACTTCACAAAATCAAAAGGGAATTAGGAGCCTAAATGGATGCATGAACTCAAATTTCGAATGATCTGAGCTTGTTTAACGATTGGTAAGTAATAATTTCTGTTTTGGATGGTTTGTAGAAAGTGGGTTTTAACCCAATCATGAACTTATGTGGAAATCTTGTGTAATCGTGAGTTAGGAATTCACAATAGATGGAGGAATTGGTTTAATTTCGATTGTTTGAGTGATTTGGGTTCATACCCACTTGTTGTAGGAATAGGTTAAACAAGATGAATAATGATATTATGTTTATGAAGGTAAATTGATACATAATCTGAATGTGATAGGGAGAAATTAGATAGGATGAAAGAAAAGATGTGAATTTGATTTCTTCTTGTTAGATTAGAAAGGGGACATGTAGAATCATGCTATGAACACTTGTACCTTGTGCTTTGTTGATATTGTGCACACCAAGTGTTTGACAAATTGCCTCAATGAAAATGTTAGTCTTGCAAGCCATAACTTTAAGTAAATTGAATGTGTTTATGAATGCGTGAAGTAAATTGTATGATGTTAATCGATCGTTATGCGAAATTGAGTATGAAACATAAACTAAAAGAATGGATGGTTATGTGTAGGAGTTAAGGAAGAAAGTTCGAGTCAAGTGAAGCAACAAGAGAATCAAGACCGAGGTACGCTACTTGTACGATTTTTGGTTTTACTTTAGATATGTGTTTATCAATAATTGTGGTAATTTGAATCGAGCATGGTAAAGATATATGTATAGACCCTTCTCTTGAATGGGTCGAATGACGAAATTGTAAGACTAGAAAGATTGGCATGAAGTTCCGTTGGAACTCACTACCATACAAGTATAAAAGAATGTAGTATAACACAAGTCGTGAATGTCATGTTTATTTCAAGTCCGTAAGTTAATTTCTTGAGTTAAAGAAGGAAACTTTTTTCTAATGAGTTTTGATGTTGTGGTCATGTAGGTAAATCTCATGTCTAGCTATCAAGCTTTGCCCGGATCGAACACACCTCAAGCCCGTCAAGCGCTCCGCATTTTGTATAAAGTCAATGTCAAATTACCTAGTTACTTATGTCTATGCTTTGTACTTAAAACTAGTTTGGTCATGGTTGTCTTTTGAAAAGTTGTCGTAAGTGCGTACATAAACTTAATGGTTTCGAAACTAAAAATAGGTCATCTTTTGTTGTGTATGTCATGTCTTTTGAATGTTTGCGTATAGTTTGAATGAAATTTGATTATGAAAAAAACAGGGTACCGCCCGTTTACAAATGGGTCATGCCTAAATTTTGTTAGAAAAGTATGTTGTCATTTAATAAATTTAAAGGAAAAATTATGGACGCTACAATTTGACTTTTTCTTCTTTAATAATTCTAGTAACAAGAGCTGAACCAGGTATATATTTGTCCCAACTAAATCCCTCTAAAACTTTTTCATCAACTTGATGAATAAGTAAAGCTTTCTTCTTTCCATCTTCAATGGCACGAGCATGTGCAGTTTGTGGTTGTTGAGCAATCTGATGGAAAATTGATTTCTGATAATAATTGTTCTTTACAGACTGTGTGACACCTCAGGAAAACCAGTAAACGATACAACTTACCTAGCTTCCTCAGTAACCGCATGCTAAATTTCGGGACGAAATTTCTTTCAAGTTGGGGATAATGTGACAACTCGAGTTTCCGAGATTCCAATTTCGCATTTATTGCACGTTCACTGGTTGTTTAGTTGTTTACTTGCACAATTGGTTTACTTTGTAACTATATATGTTTTGGTTTAAAAAAGTGTTTTGTGATTGTGCATGTATATGTGTTAAGTGTGACAAATACATGAACTTGGTGACGAAACTGTAAAGTTATATTGTGATGGGTGTTTTATGTAAGAAATGATATTTAGGGATGTATAGAGTAATTAGTGAAATTCTAATCATTCTTAACCCTAATCCCTTTCACTAATCATTCACACAACCAACACACGTACTTTCACATTTCTCCAATCTTTGTTTGCAATCATCATCTTCATCATTGGCACAAGCTCATCATCACTCTTGATCCCACACTTTATTTAGAATCAATCCAAGGTAATTGTTTAATGATTGTTTGTTATTAGCAATTCTTGATTTTGTGATTCATGTAAACCCTAGTTCTTCGCATATTAGTTCTGTACTTACTGATTGAATTCTGATTATTGTGGAATGATGTTGATTAGTGGTGTAATCATTTGCCTGATGTCAAGATACGTTATATGTTAGAATTGTTGAATGATAATTGGATTGCATATGATATGAATGAATTAGGGTTTTCCTGATCGTATGAACGTAAGAATGTAACTGTTCCATTGATTCTGTAAACTGGTTTTGGAATTCACGCTTGAATTGATTACTCTGAGTTTTTACCCTAGTCCAACTTTTGATTTGTAATATGAAGTCCGAACTTTTGATATGAGTTTAAAGGTCCGAGTTTTGATTAACATGCATTGTCCGAATTATATATAAGTGGTTAGGGTCCGAACTTTGATCATGTAACATGTAGATCCGAGTTTTATAAGGACACATGATGTCCGACTTTATGAAGGGTATAAGGAGTCCGAGTTTATGAGATGCTCATGAGTCCGAACTTTATGTAATTTACTTGTCTGAATTTTATGTGATTGTACTTGTCCGACTTTCTTGCCAAGAGTTAATATGTCCGAATTTTATAAGGCATTAAGCCTTGTCCGAGTTTTAAAGCATAAAACCTTGGTCCGACTTTTACAAGGTTATGAGGGTCCGACCTTTAAGTTGATTTTGTCCGAGTTTTATGTTGTGGTGACCTTGTCCGACTTTTAATGAGATATAGGGAAGGGTTGCGTGTGTTCGTAGTGTTGGCAAACAGTTTACCTCCACAACCCTTATATCATTAACTAACCCTTTAAAATATTTGCATGTGCACCTATTAATTGATATCAAGATCATTGCCAATAAATGTGACAACCTAATAATCGGTCCAATCATATGCTTTTTAGTGGTCAACCACACTTGTGTTGTCAGGTTGCATGTGGGAACTATTATGGATACTAATCTTGTCGGCCATCTTGAAAGAACAATATATATATAATTATAGCATGCACTGTGTGTGAACGTGTGCAAAGGATTGGAACAAAATGTGTGTTTATGGTATTTTAAATGTGCTCATGTGCATATAACGAAAAATGCTGGACTGGTTTTATGGGCCGGATACATTGGTTGGGTTCATGAAACATAACAGTGATATTATATGTTACTGTTAATTAAATGTGTGTTGAAATTTCATGCTCAATTAAGTGGACTATCCATGTTAGTGATGATCGGCCAGTATGTCATATATGTGTATAACTGGAACATTCATTGTAACTTGTGTGACAATACGTGCTAAGTTTATTCATATTTGTGTAATAACAGTATGTGATCTACTTGAATAAATAACTGACTGGTACTGAAACCATAATAGGATTGGATTGATCAAATTACGAACACATACGCTAACCTTACCGAGCAAACCAAGGTGAGTTCATACAGCCAAGGCATGGGATTCCCGGGTTGGGAATTGGGTTGGAAGATTTGAATTGGATAATTACTCGTACTTACGCTATTGTTAGACTATATACCATCGTCCTCAGGTTAGTCAGGACACTTACGTAAAACCTACGTAAACTAGTATCTACCACTGTCTCCCGGGTCGGGAGGACACTTACGTAAAACCTACGTAAACTCATACCTACTACTGTCTTCCGGGTCGGAAGGACACTTACGTAAAACCTACGTAAACCCCATGCGTACCACTGTTCTCGGGGAAGGGCACTCACGTAAAACCTACGTGACCTTGTACGTATTCCTGTTCTCGGGTTAAGGAGAACACTCATGGTTTCAAATAGTCTAGTAAGGATAAACATGGGAAGCCCCCACTAGTAATAAATATAATCGTGGGAAACCCCCACTATTAGTACATACACACATGGGAAGCCCCCACTAAATGAACATACGATTATGCTATTTCGAACTTACTTTCTGTGAACCCGCTCAACTAGTTGTTGACTCTCTGCTGCATGCCTTGCAGGACCTTGTGTACATTTGGAGCTTGCACAGGGAGGAGCAGGTCGTTTGGAGCATGGGTCGTGGATGCCATGTTAAACTTTATAACACTTGAACTTATTTCAGACATTGGGTTTTCATATTATGCTTCCGCTACTAAAATTACGTTTGGTTTGAACATCAATTGTATTGAGTTGGATTTTTATGAACTATTTTAATTATTATATGCTATGTTCAATATGATTGGTGGCTTGATCCTGGTCATGTCACGCTCCCAAGCGGTAGTACTCCGCGTGTGGATTTTGGGGGTGTGACAGATTGGTATCAGAGCCATTGGTTATAGAGAACTTGGTTTTAATATGGGAAAAACGTTTTTTTTAAAACCAGACTATAACCAGAACAATGCTCTCAACGATCCATAACGACGCTTCGCTCCACGTGCAAGACTCAACATCCTAGGTAATAAGGTTTATGTTTATTGCCTACATGCTAGAATTACATAGAACTTTGCTCGCAGTATGCTTAGATTACATTGCCTACTATGCGTCGTTACATGAGAACACCTATGTGCTTACACTCTTCTGTCATCGCACTATTCGCGAACCTTTCTCACTTATGTTGCCTTTGATGTGAAGATCAATGGCCGGACGTATTAACATGACTCAAGCCCAGTTGATGGCTCTTATCAACGAACAAGTTGCTGCGGCACTGGCAGCTGCAAACGCATGAGGTCAACACGCCCCGCAACCTGTCTGCACATTCAAGAACTTCATGGACTGTCGTCCAAGCACATTCAGTGGCACAGAAGGAGCAGTGGGACTCCTCCATTGGTTCGAAAAGCTCGAGTCGGTATTCGAGATGTGTGAATGCCCTGAGGCTCTCAGGGTAAAGTATGCCACTGGCACGTTGGAAGGGATTGTGCTAACTTGGTGGAACGCAAGTACAGATCCTAGGGTTGGCAGCTGCTAACGCCACCCCTTGGAATGATTTCAAGGAACTTATCAAGAGGGAATACTGCACACGTGATGACATCCACAAGTTGGAAGTGGAGCTTTATCATTTGAAAATGACGGGGTCGGAAATCGAAGCTTACACGAAACGGTCGAACGAACTGGCCATCTAATGTCCAACCATGGTGAACCCTCCGATCAAGCGCATTGAGTTGTACCTCAAGGGTCTAGCATCAGAAATTCAGAGCCATGTGACATCGGCTAATCTCGACAATATCCAAGACATTCAGCGTCTTGCTCATCGCCTCACAGATTAGGCGGTGGAACAAAACAAGTTGCCCAAACGCATCAGTGCTACCACATCAGCCGCTACTCCTACTATCCCCAGTGACAACAAAAGAAAGTGGGAGGGGGATTCTAGCAAGGGTTCAGCAACAATTCAGTCTCAGGCTCAGCAGCAGAAGACTGACCACTGCCAGAGTCCTAGTCAGCAATCTTCTGGTGGTCATAGGCAGAAAAGGTATCAAGGATTTCACCCCAAGTGTCACAACTGTAACAGACATCACAGCGGCCAGTGCAACAAGGGTCGTTGTCAGAGGTGCCTCAAGATGGGTCACGAGGCCAAAGACTGTAGGAGTCCACGGCCTGCGAATCAGAACCAGCAACTGCAATTACCAGCTCCACAAAACCCGCAGCAGCAACAACAACGGGGCAACATGGGATGTTTTCAGTGTGGGGCTGAAGGTCATTTCAAGCGTGATTGCCCCCAGTTAAACCAGAACCAGAATCGCAACAACAACAACAACCAAGGCAATGGTAACAACAATGGTGGGAATAATAACGACAATGAAGCTAGGGGTCGTGCTTTTGTGCTGGGTCGAGGTGACGCAAGGAATGATCCCAATGTAGTTATGGGTAAGTTTCTTCTCGACGATATTTATGTTACTGTTTTGTTTGATTCGGGTGCAGATACTAGTTATGTGTCATTAAAAGTTAGTCAAATGTTAAAACGTACACCAACACCCCTAAAGACCAAACATGTCGTAGAGCTAGCAAATGGTAAAAGTGGAGAAGTCTCTCATGTAGTCAAGAGTTGTAACATCGTCTTAGCTGGTCAGACCTTCTTGATTGATCTCATTCCCATAGGTTTGGGTAGTTTCGATATCGTCATTGGTATGGATTGGTTATCCCAACATCACGCGGAGATTTTATTCAAGGAAAAGATAGTTCGCATTCCGCGTTCTGGCAAGGAACCTCTCGAAGTTCAAGGCGATAAGAGTGGTGCTGTGGTTGGCATCATCTCCTTCCTGAAGGCTCAGAAGTGTTTGCGAAAGGGTCACACTGCCATTCTGGCACTAGTTACTGATGCATCGACGAAAGAGAAAAGGGTAGAGGATATTCCTGTTGTACGTGATTTTCCTCAAGTGTTTCCTGAAGATTTACCTGGTCTACCGCCTCATCGCCAGGTCGAGTTTCAAATCAAGCTCGCTCCAGGAGCAGCACCTATAGCCCGCGCACCGTATCGTTTAGCTCCAACTGAACTGGAAGAACTGTCTAAGCAACTGCAAGAGCTCTTGGATAAGGGCTTTATTCGTCCAAGCTCTTCGCCTTGGGGAGCTCCAGTATTATTCGTTAAAAAGAAGGATGGCACTTTCAGGATGTGCATTGATTACCGCGAACTGAACAAGGTCACAGTGAAGAACCGCTATCCTCTTCCTCGTATTGACGACTTATTCGACCAGTTGCAAGGGTCGAGTTACTACTCCAAGATAGACTTGAGGTCAGGTTACCATCAGCTGAGAGTCCGGGATGAGGACGTCTCCAAAACCGCATTCAGAACTCGCTACGGTCACTACGAGTTTCTTGTCATGCCATTTGGGTTAACGAACGCACCTGCCGTATTTATGGATCTAATGAACAGGGTATGCAAGCCCTACTTGGACAAATATGTGATAGTTTTTATCGACGACATTCTGATCTACTCCAAGAGTCAGGAGGAACACGAGCAGCACTTACGATTGATTCTGGAACTTCTTCGAAAGGAACAACTCTAATGACTTCTGGCTTCGTGAAGTCCACTTTCTAGGCCATGTGGTAAACAAGGATGGGATTCATGTTGATCCATCCGAGGTAGATTCGATCAGAAATTGGCCCGCGCCTCGCACACCAACGGAAATACGCCAATTCTTGGGTTTGGCGGGTTATTACAAACGGTTCATTAAAGACTTCTCAAAGATCGCTCAGCCGCTTACATTGCTGACACAGAAGGGAGTCACTTATCGTTGGGGTAATTCCCAGGAAACCACTTTTCAGCACTTAAAGGATAGACTTTGCAGTGCACCTATTCTCTTATTGCCAGAGGGCACGGATGATTTTGTGGACTATTGTGATGCATCGATACAGGGGCTTGATTGTGTATTGATGCAGCGGTATAAAGTTATTGCTTATGCTTCACGCCAACTCAAGGTTCATGAACGAAACTACACGACGCACGATTTAGAGCTGGGAGCTGTTGTTTTCGCGCTTAAGATATGGCGACACTACCTGTACGGTACCAAGTGCACTATTTACACCGATCACAGGAGTCTCGAGCATATCCTTAAGCAAAAGGATTTGAACATGTGACAACGAAGATATCCTTAAGCAAAAGGATTTGAACTACTGAGGCTGAAGCTACTACTGCAGAATTTCGGGACGAAATTCCAAATCAACGGGGGGATGATGTGACACCCCAGGAAAACCAGTAAACGATACAACTTACCTAGCTTCCTCAGTAACCGCATGCTAAATTTCGGGACAAAATTTCTTTCAAGTTGGGGATAATGTGACAACTCGAGTTTCCGAGATTCCAATTTCGCATTTATTGCACGTTCACTGGTTGTTTAGTTGTTTACTTGCACAATTGGTTTACTTTGTAACTATATATGTTTTGGTTCAATAAAGTGTTTTGTGATTGTGCATGGTTATGTGTTAAGTGTGACAAATACGTGAACTTGATGATGAAACTGTAAAGTTATATTGTGATGGGTGTTTTATGTAAGAAATGATATTTAGGGATGTATAGAGTAATTAGTGAAATTCTAATCATTCTTAACCCTAATCCCTTTCACTAATCATTCACACAACCAACACACGCACTTTCACATTTCTCCAATCTTCGTTTGCAATCATCATCTTCATCATTGGCACAAGCTCATCATCACTCTTGATTCCACACTTTATCTAGAATCAATCCAAGGTAATTGTTTAATGATTGTTTGTTATTATCAATTCTTGATTTTGTGATTCATGTAAACCCTAGTTCTTCGCATATTAGTTCTGTACTTACTGATTGAATTCTGATTATTGTGGAATGATGTTGATTAGTGGTGTAATCGTTTGCCTGATATCAAGATACGTTATATGTTAGAATTGTTGAATGATAATTGGATTGCATATGATATGAATGAATTCGGGTTTTCCTGATCGTATGAACGTAAGAATGTAACTGTTCCATTGATTCTGTAAACTGGTTTTTGGAATTCACGCTTGAATTGATTACTCTGAGTTTTTACCCTAGTCCGACTTTTGATTTGTAATATGAAGTCTGAACTTTTGATATGAGTTTAAAGGTCCGAGTTTTGATTAACATGCATTGTCCGAATTATATATAAGTGGTTAGGGTCCGAACTTTGATCATGTAACATGTAGATCCGAGTTTTATAAGGACACATGATGTCCGACTTTATGAAGGGTATAAGGAGTCCGAGTTTATGAGATGCTCATGAGTCCGAAGTTTATGTAATTTACTTGTCCGAATTTTATGTGATTGTACTTGTCCGACTTTCTTGCCAAGAGTTAATATGTACGAATTTTATAAGGCATTAAGCCTTGTCCGAGTTTTAAAGCATAAAAGCTTGGTCCAACTTTTACAAGGTTATGAGGGTCCGACCTTTAAGTTGATTTTGTCCGAGTTTTATGTTGTGGTGACCTTGTCCGACTTTTAATGAGATATAGGGAAGGGTTGCGTGTGTTCGTAGTGTTGGCAAACAGTTTACCTCCACAACCCTTATATCATTAACTAACCCTTTAAAATATTTGCATGTGCACCTATTAATTGATATCAAGATCATTGCCAATAAATGTGACAACCTAATAATCGGTCCAATCATATGCTTTTTAGTGGTCAACCACACTTGTGTTGTCAGGTTGCATGTGGGAACTATTATGGATACTAATCTTGTCGGCCATCTTGAAAGAACAATATATATATATATATATATATATATATATATATATAGTTATAGCATGCACTATGTGTGAACGTGTGCAAAGGATTGGAATCAAATGTGTGTTTATGGTATTTTAAATGTGCTCATGTGCATATAACGAAAAATGCTGGACTGGTTTTATGGGCCGGATACATTGGTTGGGTTCATGAAACATAACAGTGATATTATATGTTAGTGTTAATTAAATGTGTGTTGAAATTTCATGCTCAATTAAGTGGACTATCCATGTTAGTGATGATCGGCCAGTATGTCATATATGTGTATAACTGGAACATTCATTGTAACTTGTGTAACAATACGTGCTAAGTTTATTCTTATTTGTGTAATAACAGTATGTGATCTACTTGAATAAATAACTGACTGGTACTGAAACCATAATATGATTGGATTGATCAAATTACGAACACATACGCTAACCTTACCGAGCAAACCAAGGTGAGTTCACACAGCCAAGGCATGGGATTCCCTGGTTGGGAATTGGGTTGGAAGATTTGAATTGGATAATTACTCGTACTTACTTTATTGCTAGACTATATACCATCGTCCTCAGGTTAGTCAGGACACTTACGTAAAACCTACGTAAACTATTATCTACCACTGTCTCCCGGGTCGGGAGGACACATACGTAAAACCTACGTAAACTCATACCTACTACTGTCTTCCGGGTCGGAAGGACACTTATGTAAAACCTACGTAAACCCCACGCGTACCACTGTCCTCGGGGAAGGGCACTCACGTAAAACCTACGTGACCTTGTACGTATTCCTGTTCTCGGGTTAAGGAGAACACTCATGGTTGCAAATAGTGTAGTAAGGATAAACATGGGAAGCCCCCACTAGTAATAAATATAATCGTGGGAAACCCCCACTATTAGTACATACATACATGGGAAGCCCCCACTAAATGAACATACGATTATGCTATTTCGAACTTACTTTCTGTGAACCCGCTCAACTAGTTGTTGACTCTCTGCCGCATGCCTTGCAGGACCTTAGGTACATTTGGAGCTTGCACAGGGAGGAGCAGGTCGTTGTGGAGCATGGGTCGTGGATGCCATGTTAAACTTTATAACACTTGAACTTATTTCATACATGGCGTTTTCATATTGTGCTTCCGCTACTAAAATTACGTTTGGTTTGAACATCAATTGTATTGAGTTGGATTTTTATGAACTATTTTAACTATTATATGCTATGTTCAATATGATCGGTGGCTTGATCCTGGTCACGTCACGCTCCCAAGCGGTAGTACTCCGCGTGTGGATTTTGGGGGTGTGACAGACTGATCTTGTCTTCCGTTTGTTTCTTTGCTTTTGCACTCTCGCTTAAAATGACCTCTTTCATGACAACGGAAACATGTAACTTTAGACTTGTTAAATTCTATTGGAGAATTTGCATGACTACAAAGATCACCTCTTTCAGTAATTTGTGTAAATTTCTCAGCTCTTCTGACAGCACTGGCCAAACACCATTTGACATCCATCAATTAAAGTTCCCCTGCATCAATATGGTCATAATCTTCTTTCGTAGGCATTGGATTTCCAATTTTGCCAGCAATCAAACTTTCATATTTTAACCATTCTGAATGTTCAAAGTCACATTGAATTGAAGATTTGTAAAACTTTGTTGTTGAGGAATTGATGTTGTGTTGTTTGGATCAAAACTTGAAAACGATGAAGAATATCCACCACTCTGAGTTGTAGTGCTAACATTCGGACTAGACGACCCATCAGCACTAAAAGCAGTATTGATCTTTGGACTTGGACTTGGAGTGGTTTCAAATTTGTTTCCTTGATAATATAAACTGACATCTTGTTGAGCATTTGGATTCTTCATAATTGTTGTTTTCTGAATATCCAACTCGTGCTCTTCAATCTTCTGAATAAACTGTGCCAGATTAATATTTTCAGATTTTCTCATGTGTTTTAAAATCAACAAATACGTTCCCCATTTGTGATGTGGTAATGCATCAGCAAGTTTATCCACCCACTCATCATCATCTTTTGTTATTTCCAATCTTCCCATTTCTAATACAAGATGACAGTATCTATCAATGGTCTTTTTTGTTGTTTCATTACCAAATGCTGTAAACGTATCAAATGATTTCTGTGACAACTCGGATTTTAGACTTGCTTTGATGAAACGTTACGTGTCTAGGTGATACCATGATTTAATGAATGTTTTGTTATTATGTGCATATGTGTATTTATTGCATGGTATGTATGTAAATGTTTCACGAACCAAACGCACAACATAAGCTAAACCGCACAAGCCCACTTTGGGCCGTGCCACTTATACTCGGACCATGAACAACTCATGAAGGGGTTTCGGCCCACTCCTTCTATGCGTATAACAACTAGGGTATAGGGTATACACCTCTTTTGTTACAATTCTCACAACACACACTCACACCCTAGTTCTTTCTCTCTCGCTCTCACGAAGGAACGGCAACCGGTTCTTGCACCTCGAAGACGTCTCGTTGTTGATTGGATCACCATCTTATCCGGTTAGTGATTAGTGTTTCTTGATTGAATGATGTTATGTTATGATTAGGTTGAACCGATTAGAATTGTAGATGTGAACATAACTTATGATCTAAACTTAGATTCGGATGTATGATATTAATCAGATAGTGATTGTTGATGCTTGATAAATCGGTTAACATGCTATATGTTTCGGGTTGTTTGTATGATGATCTAAGAGTTGGATGAATGTGATCAGACTAAATAATATAGTTGATTGTTATTATGCATGTTATAATCACATTAGGGTTCATATGAATTTGGAATAGAATTCCTTGTTTGATCGAATATGGGGTGTTTGTGAAACTGTTAATTGTTGATTGATGATGTGCAAGTTTGGAAACCACGATTCTAATGGCAGGAATTATGGAAATCAGTTTCAATTGATAGACTCATCACGGTTGCGAGTCGAAACCGAGTAATCTCGATCCAAGCATGATAACTCGAAACCGGTGTTGCGAGTCCAGTTGCGACTCGGAACCTCACCCTCAGCAGCACGAACCGAAACCATGGTTGCGAGTCCTGTTGCGACTCGAAACCAGACCATGACGAGCCGAGATCAGCTGTTGCGACTCGAAACCCCCGGTTGCGACTCGTGATCGCTGGTTGCGACTCAGGGCCCATTTGTCCGCACACACTAATTTGGATTCATTGTCACGGGCCCAATCAATTGGGCCAAATAATTGGACTTATGACTGTATGTTATTGGACTGCTTATCTGGTTGGGCCGATATGTTATTTGGTAGTATGTATTTGGGCCGAGATGTGCATTGTTGATTCGTTATATGTTGGGCCGGGTATTTATTGGGCTAGACATTTATATTGCACAAGATGGTTGGGCTCGCACAAGCTCAATGGCCCAACCATCCGAGACACACAAGTATGATTATGATATGCTTTGACTGATAAACGTGCTATACGTGTTTGCTGTGATTCATACGTGTTTACCATGATCCTTGCATGCTTGCAACGTGTTAATTTATGTGATACATACGTGCGATACTTGAACCAAACCTGACTTATGTGGTAACCCTGTTAGGACGTGGTTGACCACTGTTAGTTCAAGAACTCTCTTTCTCTCTCTGTGTATCTGCCGAGCAACCCAAGGTGAGTTCACACAGCCAAGGCATGGGGTTCCCAGGGTGGGAATGGGATTGAATGAAATATACGTACATACTTAGTTAACGGAACTTAATGATATGAGTCCTCAGGGTGAGGATGGTGAATGATAAGATACGGCTAGACTAGTATACCTACTTGAACAGATCTTCGCACACACGCCAAGGGTTGGCTGCGATAATTATGACTGATCTTCGCACACATGCCTCGGGAAGGCTGCGAACTAAACATATTAGAACTTCGCACACATGCCAGGGTGGCCAGCGATACAAATATACATAGTCTAGGATATTTGGGAGTATTAACCCAAATCTTCGCATACATGCCGAAAGGGCCCGCGATGGAAACCAATACTATACATGAACAATGAACGAACTAATACGATGCATGATTAGATGAACGAACGCAATGTTTGCTATACCATTTCTATTACTGAACTTACTTTCTGTGAACTCGCTCAACTAGTTGTTGACTCTCTGCTGCATGCCTTGCAGGACCTTAGGTACATTATGGAGCTTGCACAGGGAGGAGCAGGTCGTTGTGGGCAAAGGATCATGAATGCTATTTGAACACTTATGATGTTTCATACATTAATATTTATGTTTGGGTTTACTTAAATGCTTCCGCTATACTTAACTATATTACACGTTCAATATGATTGGTGGTTAGGATCCTGGTCATGTCACGCTCCCAAGCGGTGATACTCCGCAGGTGGATTTTGGGGGTGTGACAGATTGGTATCAGAGCCATTGGTTATAGAGAACTAGGTTTTAATATGGGAAAACGTTTTTATTAAAACCAGACTATAACCAGAACCGTGCTCTCAACGATCCACAACGACGCTTCGCTCCACGTGCAAGACTCGATATCCTAGGTAATAAGGTTTATGTTTATTGCCTGTTTGCTAGAACTGCTTAGATCTTTGCTCGCATTGCGCTTAGATACACATGACTTTGTTACATGAGAACACCTACGTGCTTACACTTTTCTGTTATCGCCCTACTCGCGAACCACTCTCATTTATGTTACTTTTACTATGAAGATCATGTCTGGACGAATCAACATGACTCAAGCCCAGCTAGAGGCTCTCGTTCAAGCTCAAGTTGCTGCGGCACTTGCAGCTGCTCAAGCAGGTAGTATACCCTGTAGTCATAACTTACGCTAGGATCTTTAGATCCTACATTCCTAAGCTAGCCATTGTATTTAAACTTTGCCCTATTCGTACACAATAGGTCAACCAGCGCAGCAAGTTTGCACCTTTAAGAACTTCATGGACTGTCGTCCAAGTACTTTCGGCGGCACAGAGGGGGCAGTGGGACTCCTCCACTGGTTTGAGAAGCTAGAGTCAGTCTTCGAAATGTGTGAATGCCCTGAGGCTCGCAGGGTGAAATACGCCACTGGCACGCTAGAAGGAATAGCGCTAACTTGGTGGAACGCCCAAGTTCAAATCTTAGGTTTGGCAGCTGCTAACGCCACACCCTGGAACGATTTTAAGGAACTCATTAAGAGGGAATATTGCACGCGTGAAGATATTCACAAGCTGGAAGACGAGTTGTATAATCTGAAGATGGTTGGATCTGAGATCGAAGCGTATACTAAGCGGTCAAACGAGCTGGCCGTGCTGTGTCCAACTATGGTAGACCCTCCATACAAGCGCATCGAGATGTATCTCAAGGGATTGGCGCCAGAGATCCAGAGCCATGTTACCTTGGCTAATCTCGACAACATCCAGGATATACAGCGCCTCGCTCATCGCATCACCGACCAGGCAGTGGATCAGAATAAACTGCCTAAGTGTGTCAACGCTACTGCTACAGTCACTCCAGCTGCTACTTCTGTTACACCCAACGATAACAAACGGAAATGGGATGGGGATTCCAGCAGGGGATCAGCTTCCGTTCAGTCTCAAGCACAGCAGCGCAGGACGAATGACTACCAGAATCCGAGTCAGCAATCATCTGGCAATCAGGAGCAGGGTGGATACAGGGGAGTACACCCACTATGTAACAAGTGTAACAGGCACCACAGTGGAAGGTGTCGCAAGGAACGTTGCCAGAGATGTCTCAAGCTAGGGCACGAAGCCAAAGATTGCAGAAGCTCACGGCCAACTAATCAGAACCAGCAACTTCCACCACCAGCTCCTCAAAACCCACAGCAGCAGCAGCCACAGCGTGGAAATCGGGGATGTTTCCAGTGTGGGGCAGAAGGTCATTACAAACGCGATTGCCCTCAGTTGAACCAGAATCAGAACCACAACAATAACCAGGGCAACGGGAACAACAACAACAACAATGGCAACGAGGCAAGAGGCCGAGCTTTCGTGTTAGGACGAGGAGACGCAATGAACGATATTTGAACTTATAACTCGTTTTGGGTTTTCATTATTATGTCTCTGTTACTCAAACAAAGTTTGGTTTGAACATCAATCGTATTGGGTTTTATGAATTATTTTAACTACTATACTTTATGTTTGATATGATGGATGGTTTGATATATTTGAACGCACCTGCCGTATTTAAGGACCTTATGAACAGGGTGTGCAAACCCTACCTAGACAAGTTTGTCATAGTATTCGTGAAGTCCACTTCTTAGGCCACGTAGTGATCAAGGATGGGATCCATGTCGATCCATCCAAGGTAGACTCGATCAGGAACTGGCCTGCACCATGAACGCCAACGGAAATACGCCAATTCTTGGGTTTGGCAGGTTATTACAGACGGTTTATCAAGGATTTCTCGAAGATTGCTCAGCCGCTTACACTACTGACACAGAAGGGTGTCACCTACCGTTGGGGCAACACGCAGGAAACTGCTTTTCAGTATCTAAAGGATAGGCTTTGCAGCGCACCTATTCTCTCATTGCCAGAGGGAACAGATGACTTCGTAGTATATTGTGACGCATCAATACAGGGTCTGGGTTGCGTCTTGATGCAGCGGGATAAAGTTATTGCCTACGCCTCTCGTCAACTAAAGGTTCATGAACGCAACTACACGACGCACGATTTAGAGCTGGGAGCTGTTGTTTTCGCGCTTAAGATATGGCGACACTACCTGTACGGTACCAGGTGCACGATTTACACCGATCACAGGAGTCTCGAGCATATTCTTAAGCAGAAGGACTTGAACATGCGTCAACGAAGATGGGTTGAATTACTTAACGATTACGAATGCGCTATCAAGTACCATCCAGGCAAAGCCAATGTTGTGGCTGACGCCCTCAGTCGGAAAGACACTTTACCACGGCGCGTCCGAGCGCTACAGCTTACGATTCAGTCTAGCCTTCCTGCACAGATACGAGATGCTCAGGTAGAAGCATTGAAACCGGAAAACGTTAAGGCAGAAGCCTTACGCGGCTCACGACAACGAATGGAACAGAAGGCAGACGGTGCCTACTATGTAACGGGGCGTATTTGGGTCCCACTTTATGGCGGTCTACGCGAACTTGTGATGGATGAAGCGCACAAGTCTCGCTATTCGGTACATCCAGGATCGGACAAAATGTACCACGACATCAGCACTACTTATTGGTGGCCTAGCATGAAAGCCCACATTGCCACTTATGTTGGCAAATGCTTGACCTGTGCGAAAGTCAAGGTTGAATACCAGAAACCAGCGGGCCTACTTCAGCAGCCTAAGATACCTCAATGGAAATGGGAATAAATTTCCATGGATTTTGTCACAGGCCTACCTAGATCCCAGCAGGGGAATGATACCATATGGGTGATCGTGGATCGACTCACCAAGTCTGCACACTTCCTACCTATAAAGGAAACAGATAAGTTCTCCACTCCCGCAGACGTCTATCTTAAGGAAGTTGTTTCGAGGCACGGGGTGCCCACATCCATCATTTCGGATCGCGATGCACGATTCACGTCAGAGCTATGGCAAGCGATGCACAAATCTTTCGGCTCACGGTTAGACATGAGCACAGCATATCATCCTCAGACGGATGGGCAGTCTGAGCGAACGATTCAAGCACTTGAAGACATGCTTAGGGCATGCGTTATCGATTTCGGCAACGGCTAGGAAAAGCACCTCCCTTTGGTGGAGTTTTCGTACAATAACAGTTATCACACCAGCATTCAAGCCGCTCCATTCGAGGCATTGTACGGGCGTAAATGCCGGTCACCTCTCTGTTGGGCAGAGGTGGGGGATAGTCAGATTACGGGTCCAGAGATTGTAATGGACGCCACGGAAAAAGATTGCACAGATACGACAACGCATGGCGGCAGCACGCGACCGTCAGAAAGCCTACACGGATAAGCGTAGAAAGCCATTGGAATTTCAGGTCGGGGACCGGGTTTTACTAAAAGTCTCACCCTGGAAGGGTGGTACGTTTTGGCAAACGGGGCAAACTAAATCCACGGTATGTCGGACCATTCGAGATCATAGAACGAATAGGCAGGGTGGCCTATAGATTGAACCTACCAGCTGAACTCGGGGCAGTTCACAATGTCTTTCATGTGTCGAACCTAAAGAAGTTCCTATCAGATGAAACCCTCATCATTCCTTTTAAGGAACTCTCTATCGACGAGCGGTTGCAGTTCGTCGAGGAACCAGTAGAAATCACGGACCGGGATGTGAAGGTCCTCAAAAGCAAGAGAATCCCTCTTGTTCGAGTTCGTTGGAACTCCAAACGTGGCCCAGAGTACACCTGGGAACGCGAAGACAGGATGACAGAAAAGTACCCCCAGTTATTCGAAACCAATGCAACCACTCCTGAGACTGAAGCTACTACTTCGGAATTTCGGGACGAAATTCCAGATCAACGGGGGGAGGATGTGACACCCCAGGAAAATCAGTGAACAATACAGTTTATCTAGCTTCCTCAGTGAGCGCATACCAAATTTCGGGACGAAATTTCCAATTAGTTGGGGATAATGTGACAACTCGGATTTTAGACTTGCTTTGATGAAACGTTACGTGTCTATGGGATACCATGATTTAATGAATGTTTTGTTATTATGTGCATATGTGTATTTATTGCATGGTATGTATGTAAATGTTTCACGAACCAAACGCACAACATAAGCTAAACCGCACAAGCCCACTTTGGGCCGTGCCACTTATACTCGGACCATGAACAACTCATGAAGGGGTTTCGGCCCACTCCTTCTATGCGTATAACAACTAGGGTATAGGGTATACACCTCTTTTGTTACAATTCTCACAACACACACTCACACCCTAGTTCTTTCTCTCTCGCTCTCACGAAGGAACGGCAGCCGGTTCTTGCACCTCGAAGACGTCTCGTTGTTGATTGGATCACCATCTTATCCGGTTAGTGATTAGTGTTTCTTGATTGAATGATGTTATGTTATGATTAGGTTGAACCGATTAGAATTGTAGATGTGAACATAACTTATGATCTAAACTTAGATTCGGATGTATGATATTAATCAGATAGTGATTGTTGATGCTTGATAAATCGGTTAACATGCTATATGTTTCGGGTTGTTTGTATGATGATCTAAGAGTTGGATGAATGTGATCAGACTAAATAATATAGTTGATTGTTATTATGCATGTTATAATCACATTAGGGTTCATATGAATTTGGAATAGAATTCCTTGTTTGATCGAATATGGGGTGTTTGTGAAACTGTTAATTGTTGATTGATGATGTGCAAGTTTGGAAACCACGATTCTAATGGCAGGAATTATGGAAATCAGTTTCAATTGATAGACTCATCACGGTTGCGAGTCGAAACCGAGTAATCTCGATCCAAGCATGATAACTCGAAACCGGTGTTGCGAGTCCAGTTGCGACTCGGAACCTCACCCTCAGCAGCACGAACCGAAACCATGGTTGCGAGTCCTGTTGCGACTCGAAACCAGACCATGACGAGCCGAGATCAGCTGTTGCGACTCGAAACCCCCGGTTGCGACTCGTGATCGCTGGTTGCGACTCAGGGCCCATTTGTCCGCACACACTGATTTGGATTCATTGTCACGGGCCCAATCAATTGGGCCAAATAATTGGACTTATGACTGTATGTTATTGGACTGCTTATCTGGTTGGGCCGATATGTTATTTGGTAGTATGTATTTGGGCCGAGATGTGCATTGTTGATTCGTTATATGTTGGGCCGGGTATTTATTGGGCTAGACATTTATATTGCACAAGATGGTTGGGCTCGCACAAGCTCAATGGCCCAACCATCCGAGACACACAAGTATGATTATGATATGCTTTGACTGATAAACGTGCTATACGTGTTTGCTGTGATTCATACGTGTTTACCATGATCCTTGCATGCTTGCAACGTGTTAATTTATGTGATACATACGTGCGATACTTGAACCAAACCTGACTTATGTGGTAACCCTGTTAGGACGTGGTTGACCACTGTTAGTTCAAGAACTCTCTTTCTCTCTCTGTGTATCTGCCGAGCAACCCAAGGTGAGTTCACACAGCCAAGGCATGGGGTTCCCAGGGTGGGAATGGGATTGAATGAAATATACGTACATACTTAGTTAACGGAACTTAATGATATGAGTCCTCAGGGTGAGGATGGTGAATGATAAGATACGGCTAGACTAGTATACCTACTTGAACAGATCTTCGCACACACACCAAGGGTTGGCTGCGATAATTATGACTGATCTTCGCACACATGCCTCGGGAAGGCTGCGAACTAAACATATTAGAACTTCGCACACATGCCAGGGTGGCCAGCGATACAAATATACATAGTCTAGGATATTTGGGAGTATTAACCCAAATCTTCGCATACATGCCGAAAGGGCCCGCGATGGAAACCAATACTATACATGAACAATGAACGAACTAATACGATGCATGATTAGATGAACGAACGCAATGTTTGCTATACCATTTCTATTACTGAACTTACTTTCTGTGAACTCGCTCAACTAGTTGTTGACTCTCTGCTGCATGCCTTGCAGGACCTTAGGTACATTATGGAGCTTGCACAGGGAGGAGCAGGTCGTTGTGGGCAAAGGATCATGAATGCTATTTGAACACTTATGATGTTTCATACATTAATATTTATGTTTGGGTTTACTTAAATGCTTCCGCTATACTTAACTATATTACACGTTCAATATGATTGGTGGTTAGGATCCTGGTCATGTCACGCTCCCAAGCGGTGATACTCCGCAGGTGGATTTTGGGGGTGTGACAATTTCTTTAATAACGCCTTTTTGTTTTTAATCATATCTGCGCTTCCTTTGAATTTCTGAATCAATGCATTACAAATTGATCCTGCAGTACCCGAATGTTGAAGTAAAACAAAGATATCTTCTTTAACAGCTTACTGGAGGATGCTGATCATCATCTTTTCACTCGTGTATTTCAACTTATCACCATCTGAAAAATCACTAGATGCCTTTTCAAGCCCACGTTTGTTTTTCGGTTTCTCGTAATCTTTCTCTAATGCACACCATGCATCAAACTTGTATGCCTTCACCGAGTTCTCAAACCGACTCTGCCACCCTTTAAAATCTTCAATATACATCAACTTAGGCGGTTTTTGGTAAGTTCCCGTCTCGTTCTCACTGTAAATTGTTTCTGCAGTAGTAACTGGAGCAACTGGTGTAGCAAATGCATTGTAGAATTCCTCTGCCATGCTTCAGTAATTTCTGTATCACAAAATCACAAAGTTCGAATAACCCTGATTTTCAAACAAAATAGCAAACTTAAATGAAATCAGACTTTGGTGCGAAATCAGAATTTCACACGAACTCAGATCTAAAGCGAAATATCAAATTCAAACGGAATTAGTAATTCCATGCGGAATTACTTCACACGAAATAACACTTTGACACAGAATTAACTATTTCAAGCGAAATTAAGTAATTTTGTGTGAAAATGTCAAAAGAAATTATTGATTCAAGCGGAATTAGTTAATCTCGTACGTAATTAGGTAATTTCGTGTGGAAAGATTCAAACGAAATTACTCTTTCAAGCTTAAAAATTTCAAGCGGAATTAGGTAATTTCGTTTGTAATCAAGTTGTGATTCCGTACGGAAATAGGCTGGCATCATCTTTTTCGATCTGATGTTCAAACGGAATTATCAATTTTAACACTTTTTGATTGAATTAAGGTCCAATTTTCTCAAGGATTCATTAAAACACTGTTTCGCACTTAATATGTGAAATTTAAGACATTTTGACCGTGAAAACTAGTTCAACTTCAAAAAGAAGGTGAAGAAGTCAGAAATTATGGCTGTTTTGGCAAGAACTCTTCCTCCTAAGCTCTGATACCACTTGTAGGATCGTTCCGTGACCCAAACGAGTCAATCAGAAGAGTTCTAATCTGTTTCATAGGCGGAAACAATGAAACAGGCTTGGAAAACAACTTGATTCACTTATAAATGTCTTGTTTTATTGATATCACAGCTTTTCAGATCAAACAACACGTCGGCAGCACTTCGGTACCGGAATCATGAAAGTTACAAATGATTTCGCTTGGACCCTATTTATAGTGTTCTAATTCCGCGTGGAACAGGACTCAAACGGAATTAGATTCATGCGGAATCTAATTCCGCACAGAATTACCTAGAGCACACTTCAAGCGGAATTACACCTCTCAAGTGAAATTACCTTAAAAACTTTATTTTCTCCAACTACGTGCCCTGATCTAACATTCTTAGTACAAGACTCGATACAAGACGAAGTCGACAGATGCATGCACCAACAGTTTCATACGCCCTAGCTCTTCGCCTTGGGGAGCTCCAGTGTTATTCATAACGAAGAAAGACGGTACCTTCAGAATGTGTATTGACTACCGCGAACTCAACAAGGTGACCGTGAAGAATCATTATCTTCTCCCATGCATTGATGACTTTTTCGACAAGTTGCAGGGGTCGAGTTTCTACTCAAAAATTGACCTGAGGTCAGGCTACCATCAACTAAGAGTCCGGGACGAGGATATCTCTAAAACAACATTCAGGACCCGGTGTGGGCATTACGAGTTTCTGGTTATGCCTTTTGGATTAACGAATGCACCTGCAATCTTCATGGATCTCATGAACCGAGAGTGCAAACCTTACCTGGATAAATTCGTCATAGTCTTCATTGACGACATCCTGATCTATTCTAAGAGTCAGGAGGAACACGAGCAACACCCGAGGCTTATTCTGGAACTTCTTTGAAAAGAGTAGTTGTATGCCAAGTTTTCGAAATGTGACTTCTGGCTTCGTGAGGTCCACTTTCTAGGCCATGTGGTAAACAAGGATGGGATTCATGTTGACCTATCCAAGGTTGACTCGATCAAAAACTGGCCTGCACCCTGTACACTAACAGAAATCTGCCAATTCTTGGGTTTGGCAGGATATTATAGAAGGTTTATCAAGGATTTCTCAAAGATTGCGCAACCTCTCACTTCACTGACTCAAAAGGGTGTCACCTATCATTTGGGTGATGCACAGGAGTCCGTATTTCAACACTTAAAAGATAGACTTTGTAGCGCGCCTATCCTCTCATTTCCTGAGGGCACAAATGATTTTGTGGTTTATTGCGATGCTTCCATCCAAGGACTTGGTTGCGTGTTAATGCAACGGGATAAGGTCATTGCTTACGCATTATGCCAGCTTAAGGTTCACGAAAGAAACTACACTACGCACGACTTGGAATTGGTAGCAGTTGTTTTCGCACTTAAGATATGGAGACATTACCTGTACGGTATCAAGTGCACCATTTACACCGATCACAGGAGTCTCGAGCATATCTCAAGCAAAAGGAGTTAAACATGCGGCAACGTCGATGGGTCAAGCTCTTGAACGATTATGAATGCGCTATCAAGTACCATCCGGGCAAAGCCAATGTTGTGGCCGACGCCCTCAGTCAAAAGGATTCTATACCTAAGCGTGTACGTGCGTTACAGCTTACCATTTACTCTAGCCTTCCCGCCCAAATACGAGATGCTCAGGTAGAAGCGTTAAAAGCAGAGAACATCAAGGCTGAGTCCTTACAAGGATCGAGGCAGCGGCTAGAACAAAAGGAAGACGACGCCTACTATGTAACAAGGCACTTCTGGGTCCCACTTTATGGAAATTTACGTGAGCTTGTGATGGATGAGGCACACAAGTCTCGTTATTCGATACATCCTGGTTCGGATAAGATGTACCACAATCTCAAGACTACGTACTGGTGGCCTAGCATGAAAGCCCATATAGCAACCTACGTCAATAAATGTTTGACTTGTACGAGAGTCAAGACTGAATATCAGAAACCATCAGGCCTAATTCAGCAACCAGAGATACCTAAATGGAAATGGGAGCAAATTTCCATGGATTTCATTACTGGCCTTCCTAGATCTCAACTCGATAATGATACCATTTGGGTGATCGTGGATCGACTGACCAAGTCTGCACATTTTCTGTCGATCAAGGAAACGGATAAGTTTTCTACTCTAGCAGACATATACCTAAAGGAAGTAGTATCAAGGCACGGAGTGCCAACCTCCATCATCTCTGATTGAGACTCACGTTATACATCTGAATTGTGGCAAGTTATGCACAAGTCCTTTGGTTCTCGATTAGACATGAGCACGACATATCATCCACAGACGGATGGGCAATCTGAACGCACCATCCAAACCCTTGAGGACATGCTTAGGGCATGTGTAATCGACTTTGGTAATGGCTGGGAAAAACACCTCCCGTTATTGGAGTTTTCGTGTAACAACAGTTACCACACCAGTGTACAGGCCGCTCCGTTCGAGGCATTGTATGGACGGAAGTGCTGTTGGTGCATATTCTGTGACAACAACTTAATAGTTTGATTAATTAGTCTTCGGATATTTTGTATTGGGCTTAGCTTATTGGTTAGTGAGTTATTTGTTGTAATGGGCTTGGAAAATGGCCTAGTCCATGTAGGAAGCCCAGTTCACAAACATGTGGTATATAAACATGTTTTTGTGATTAGGGTTTTAGTGGTTAGAGAGTTTTAGAGAGAGAAAACGTAGAGAGAGAGAGAGAGAAAAACGAATTTATGTGAGGCAATATCACAGAGATAGGCTGTGAGGTTGTGAGGTCTTGAATTGATTGTAAAACTGTTTGTTTGGTTAATCAATAGAAGACCCGATTGATTGTGAATTCTGTTTTCTACTCGTTTCTGTAACAAATCTGATCAACAGGATTCCGCACTCTTGATTGGAAAGACAATTCTGTGAAGATCCATACACATCAAGGGGACCTACAATTGGTATCAGAGCATTAGGCTCTTGAAGAGGCTCGGTTCAGAATTGGCTTCTGCAGAAAACTAGGGTTTTGACGGATTTTCGAATTTTTTGGATATTGTTCTTGAGATTTTCGAAATTTTAGGGTATTTTGATCTTATTTGGTATTTAATTTTGTTGTTTAAGTGTTTTTGGTTGCAGGTTTGGTTGACTTTTGAAGGATTTTGGCAAGAAAGTCTTGAAGATTCGAAGGTTGTTCTTCGTGTTCTTCGAGTTCTTCGTGTTCTTCGTATTTTATTCAAAAAATTCGGCTGATTTGGTGTTTAATTTTGCAGGAAACTGTTAGAAGAATCTGGAAAATCTTTAGAAATTTCGAATAGATTGAGTTTCCAAAATTTTCTAGCAAATTTGCTGAAATCGGATAAATACTCTGACAGACCAGCGAAATTGTGATCTAGTAACTCGGTGACCGGTGAAATTAAATCTCGGTGACCGGCGAAATTAAATCTCGGTGACCGGCGAAATTAAAATCCAAAGGCGACTTTGGTGACCATTTTAATTGTCCTCAGCGACATTATTACGGTGACCGGCGAAGTTACTAGATGTCGTGCTAGCGAAATTATTAACCAGCGAATTTGATCAGCTAGCATATTTATCCAGCGAATTTAAAAAAACCAGCATAATTATAATTCCTCTACCAGCATTATTAGCGTGACACGGTGAAATTAACTTGGTTTTCCAGCATAATTAGCGTGACACGGTGAAATTAACTTGGTTTGCCAGCATAATTAGCGTGACATGGTGAAATTAACTTGGTTTGCCAGCAAAATTAAAAGGTGGAGTGGAGGAACTAGATACGCATAGAGGAATTAACATTTTCGTGAATAGAAAGTGATCCATAGCTCGTTTGACGAAACCGTTTGCACCATTGGACTCGGTTGATTTTTAGGACAAAAAAAAAACAAAAAAAATTTGTAACCACTGTTTTCGGAAAAATTTTGTACGGTTTTTCTCAGTCTGTTACGTTAAAAATGTCGAACATGAAGACTTTGAATGCTCCTTAGATGATGAAGGTGGAGAATTATCTTACATGGAAGGACAGCTTCAAATCCTTCATTGAATCTCAGGATGCACGCATGTGGATATGTATTGAAGATGGGTACATAAACCCAGTACATGATTTTGAGGGCAGACCACGTAGAACAGACTACGTGAACATGAAAGAAGAAGATAAGAAAGTGTATGAAGCTGAAAAGAGAGCCTTGGCTGCAATAAAGACATCCTTACCTGATAGCATCAAGCATACCTTCACAAAGTACACGAATTTAAAGGATATGTGGGATGCATTACAAAAGCGATATCAGGGAAATGAATGTGCCACTCAGGCATTCATGGCAGAGATAGTGACAGTTGATGAGGCTGAAACTACTGTGAGTGATGCTGAATCTGAAGTGAAAAGTGCTGAAGCAAAAGTGGATGTTGAAGTAGAGAAAGAGAGTGAAGCTGAAAAGGTTGTTGCTGATGAAACTACAGAATTTCATGAAAAAGAGGTACAATCTAATTCTGTGTGTTTGAGGTGTCGTGAACTACAGGGTGAGGTTGACAGGTTGTCAACACAAAATCAAAGTCTGGTAAGCGAGATGTCGAGCATTAAAGAGTCAAACTTTTTTGCTAAAAGAAACCAATCTTTATACTTGAAGAAGATAAAAGGTTATGAAAGTGAAATCGAAGCTTTAACATGCAAATTAAACGAAAAACTTCAAGTAGTAGACATAGCTCACGACATGATGGCTGAGAAAACAAAAGAGATTTCTGATAAAAACAAAGAGTTGTCAGATGCACAACTCCAAATTGTTGAACTTGAAAAGAAATTAAGTCAATTCAGAGATTCCTCTTTTGTAATGAAACACATGATGGGTGGGTTAAAGAAAAGTAATGACAAGACCACTGTGGGCTTCCAGGGCTTTAATGAAGTCCCACCTTCTCTTAGTCATGACTATTCTTTTCTTCCTGATGAAGATGAGCTAACAAACTTTATGTCAACTGCACCAAGTAGTTTCGCATCTACATCAAGTCAAGGTGAGGGGTCTGAGAGTGATGATGCTAAGAAGAACAATAACAGGGAACCTTTGAAAAAGAAAAACTCACCTCCTAAGAGCAAAAATCAAACTTTTGTTAAAAAGATTAATTTTGTTCAAGGTAGTGATATGAAAAATGAAACCACTGTTAATGAAAATGAATCCAATGTAGAGTTTGCTAAAAATAAAAACAAAGAAATATCTAAATCCAAGCAAACTGAACCAAATTCTTCGAAGGCATCATCACCATCTGACAAGGGATCTACCTCAGAGAATCCAGCTAAGAAGTCTTTGAAAAGGAGATCGTGCTTCAGGTGTCACATAAAGGGACATGTAGCCAGCTGCTGTCCTAACAAAAACAGTGAAGCACAAATGAGTGGCAAACAGAGAGGGAAATCGCCAGAGAAGAAAGGTGATAGTGAGGAGAAAAGCTCAAATTCTCCAAAAAAAATCTGCTCCTAAGCAACCACAGAATGTTGCTGTTGGTGTAGAGAAGGCTGAAAAAGGAACTCCACAAGTTCCACGTTTTCAAAGAAATCAACCTAGATTTCAGCCTAGATCTCCAGCAGGCAGATATCAGAGACCTAGAAGCAGTTCACCAATAATGAACAATTATAATTCTAATAATTTCAGAAGTCAAGGTCAATATCAAAATCGATACCAAAATAATGCTGGTCGAAATTTTTACAACAATAATGCTTCTTGGAATCAAAATTCAAGGTTTCAAAATCAAAATTTCCAAAGGTCAAATAGTCCAAATGTATGCAGGAACCCTCAGGACCAAAGACCTAGTGGAAATCAAAATCAAATTCCAACAGGTCTAAGATCCAAGACTCCAATTAGGAGTAATGGATATTGGATTGGTGAATTTGGACGACCCAAGACCATTAAGGCTTGGGTCCCCCAATCTAACTAATTTTTTAAGTTGGTGTGTGCAGGGGTTGCTAAGGAGGATTATCAACTTATGTTGATAGTGGCTGCTCTAGGCACATGAAGGGGGATGTGAGATTGTTGATAAATTTGTTAATTAATTTAAATTGAAGTTCAAAGTGCTGAGTCGACACAGAAGATAACCTGGCACATCTTTATACTAAAGCATTTGACAGAGCTCGCTTTGAACACTTAGTCGAACTCAACGTGATGAGGAATCCTGAATAACTGGTTTTTCATAAGAATCTTTGTAAATAGTTTACTGTTTTTCTTAAAAATAAAAAATAAAAAAAAATGAAAAATCAAAAACATAAAAAATAGAAAAATCAAAAATGAGATTTCACTGTGTGAAAAAGAAGAGATGATAGTACATCAACAAGTTAGACTGTCACACTGAAAATGAACCTAAATTGCCTAAGTGTGATAGCAGCTTCATCATATGATGTACCAGTAGGCAAAAAGCATGAAATAATCAACTTACCAATGTGATAAAAACCTAAATGAACTGAATATGAGTGGGGAACACATCAGTGGTGGATGGTTTAATGACCTTAATTCGTGCGTTGATAGATTGCGAAAATATGAAGTTTTGGGTCTTTATACTGTTATTTCATCTGGAGATATCTTGGCTGTACTTCTGTTCAGAACTAAAATTGTACATGACTCCAGGAAAGAAAGTCACTTGGAATTAGCTCATTTCTATTTGAATGTCTGTATGTTGTCCCGATACACACAATTTTGATATGATTCTGAAATCTTCTCTGAAAAAAAGTCGTTTACCTCCTCTGCTGCATCCAGATATATGCTGACCTGGAGGTGCTAGGCAACGACAGCTTCTACTGTATCCAGATATATGCTGACCTAGCTGTACGTTGTCGCGCTGTAGATCTAATACACCCGAAAGAGGCCCTCAAGTGCCCAAAAGAAACCCAAGAAACCTATATCAAACTGAGAAAAACTCATTTAATCTGTATATAATACCATCCCGACTAAAGATCTATTCTGTTCTCTTCTCAACCTATTCCCAGTTAAGATTTCAGAAATCTGGATTGGACTTGTGAAATATGTGGTAGGGAAAATACTTGCTTGATAGAGTGTGTTGTTTATATTTCCGGGATTTGATTAGAATTTATTTGGGTGTTCATCAAAACATGATAAAACAGATTATATGCAGACCTAGACACCGTCAGGATATCTTAAAGGATGACATCAGTATACTCACCTACTACGATGAATCTTTGTGCATACCTTGATCACGGGGGTATATCCTGTTGTGGGACACGCTAATATATCAGTTTAAAAATTCCTTAACGTATCATACGGTAATGGTACTTGAAATGCTCATGCATTTTGTTTAAATGGACAAACATACTGGTAATCGTCTTGAACTATTTATCACTAAAACATTAAATAAAGAATAATCTAATTGTGTGAAACAGTTTGATTGAGCTGATATGATCTTCTTACCAGTGATTCTCAGAAAAAATAGAGTGTTTATTGCTTTTGTAAATAGTTTACTGCTTTCTTAAAATATCAAAAATAAAAAAAATTATCTTTTTAAAAGACTTCCATTTTGAATTGACAAGTAGTTGTTTTTGCAAATTAAGATAAAATATTGGTTTATCTTTAAATGTGAAAAAGACTAATGGTTTTTCGAGATACTTGCTTGTGTTTCTAAACAGATTGATGCAGTTATCAAAATGAAGTGCAGAATACAAGTAAAGTGCAAATTGAGAGTGAAGTGAAGATGCGTGAAGATGCATGGTAGGATCCTTCTACTACATTGCAGAGACAAAGTGATATGGAAGAGTTGGAGTTTACTTACTTAATCAAGGATTGCTAGCTAACTGATCTACAAAGAATAATAGTTTTGGAGATTGGAAGCATCAGCTAAGGGGGAGTCTGTTGATGTCAGAAACTGTGTAGCTGACGCTATCCAAAGACCAAAAAGACTGCAAGATGTTTGAAGACAAAGTTACACTATGAAGCTTTTGTCAAGGGGGAGTCTGTTGGTGCATATTCTGTGACAACAGCTTAATAGTTTGATTAATTAGTCTTTGGATATTTTGTATTGGGCTTAGCTTATTGGTTAGTGAGTTATATGTTGTAATGGGCTTGGAAAATGGCCTAGTCCATGTAGGAAGCCCAGTTCACAAACATGTGGTATATAAACATGTTTTTGTGATTAGGGTTTTAGTGGTTAGAGAGTTTTAGAGAGAGAAAACATAGAGAGAGAGAAAAAACATAGAGAGAGAGAGAGAAAAACGAATTTGTGTGAGGCAATATCATAGAGATAGGCCGTGAGGTTGTGAGGTCTTCAATTGATTGTAAATTACTGTTTGTTTGGTTAATCAATAGAAGACACGATTGATTGTGAATTCTGTTTTCTACTCGTTTCTGTAACAAATCTGATCAAGAGGATTCCGCACTCTTGATTGGAAAGACAATTCTGTGAATATCCATACACATTAAGGGGATCTACAATTGGTAACGTGGAACTTGTGGAGTTCCTTTTTCAGCCTTATCTACACCAACAACAACATTCTGTGGTTGCTTAGGAGCAGATTTCTTTGGAGAATTTGAGCTTTTCTCCTCACTATCACCTTTCTTCTCTGGTGATTTCCCTCGCTATTTGTCACTCATTTGTGCTTCCATCTCTGCTAAAGATCTATTCTGTTCTCTTCTCAACCTATTCCCAGTTAAGATTTCCATCTCTGCTAAAGATCTATTCTGTTCTCTTCTCAACCTATTCCCAGTTAAGATTTCAGAAATCTGGATTGGACTTGTGAAATATGTGGTAAGGAAGATACTTGCATGATAGAGTGTGTTGTTTATATTTCCAGGATTTGATTAGTATTTATTTGGGTGTTCATTGTTAAGCAATCAAAACATGATAAAACAGTTTATATGCAGACCTAGACACAGTCAGGATATCTTAAAGGATAACATCAGTATACTCACCTACTACGATGAATCTTTGTGCATACCTTGATCGCGGGGGTATATCCTGTTGTGGGACACGCTAATATATCAGTATTAAAATTACCTTAACGTATCATACGGTAATGGTACTTGAAATGTTCATGAATTTTGTTTAAATGGACAAACATACTGGTAATCGTCTTGAACTATTTTTCACTAAAACATTAAATAAAGAATAATCTAATTGTGTGAAACAGTTTGATTGAGCTGATATGATCTTCTTACCAGTGATTCTCACAAAAAATAGAGTGTTTATTGCTTTTGTATTTACTTGCTTTCAGAAAAATATAAAAAATCCAAAAATAGTGTCTTTTTCTGTTTAAAATTCTTAACGTACGGAAAACTGTTATTCTTGGAGGAATTGTTACTGATAGGGGGAGACGGTGTTAGTAAGTGAATTCAAAATTTTTAAATCAGACAGGTTCTTGTGTGTTGACCAAAAGTTTTGCGTGTTGGTGATGAATTTGAAAATGCTTAATCTGTGATACAGTTAAATATCTCTTGAAAAATAATAATTTATTTAACTTATGTTGAAAAATTCTTATGGTTTCTCGAGATGTTTGTTTTATAGTATACAGATTGAAGTAGTTTGTTGCTGAGAAGTTGCTGTGAAGTGTGAAGATGAGAGTTTGATTGGATGCATGGTAGAACCTCCTTTCTATATTGCAGACAAAATTGAAGAGTTTGAAGATTGCTGTGCAAATGCTAATCTGGAGTTTACTCAAGTGCTAACGTTTTGAAGATTTGGTGATTGGATGCATCAGCTTAGGGGGAGTCTGTTGCTGACAGTCTGTTGCTGACAGAAGCTATTGAAGCTGAAGCTATCCAAAGACCAAAGACAGTGCAAGACTACATGAAGATTGCAAGAAGACTGAAGACAAAGTTTTCATGAAGCTATTGTCAATGGGGAGTTTGTTGGTGCATATTCTGTGACAACAACTTAGATTTGGTCTTTGGATATCTCGTAATTAGTTTAACGATAAACAGTTAGCGGGTTTAGCTTTGTAGTAGTGAGATAATTGAGTTTGGGCTAAACTAAACCCACATTGGGTCTAGGGGGATGAATTGGGCTTGTCCAAGTAGTAAACCCTAGTCCAACTTGTAAACCTTGTGTTACATAAACAAGGTTAGGCTTTAGGGTTTAGGTTAATCAGTTAATCAGCCAAAACAGAGTTTGAGAGGCATTAGAATTCGTGAGAGCTAGGCTTGGACGAGTTTGATTGTGTGAGGATCTTGATTGATTGTAATCAGTTTGATAGTTAATCAATAAAGATCCGGTTTGAAAGTGTCTTGCTGTTCGTACACGTTTCTGCTTATTCTGATCAAGAGGATTCCGCACTCTTGATTGGATTGACAATTCTGTGAAAGATCCATACATCAAGGGGACCGACAAGTGGCGCTCACCTCTTTGCTGGGTAGAGGTTGGCAACAGTCAAATCACTGGTCCAGAACTTGTAGTAGATACAACCGAGAAGATTGCTCAGACACGACAATGAATGGCGGCAGATCATGACTGCCCAAAAAGCTATGTTGATAAGCGAAGAAAGCCACTCGAGTTCCAGGTTGGGGATCGGGTGCTACTCAAAGTCTCACCTTGGAAAGATGTAGTTCGTTTTGGCAAACGAGGCAAACTCAATCCACGCTATGTCGGACAATTAGAAATCATTGAGAAGATTGGCAAGGTGGCTTATAAGCTGAATCTACCGGCAGAACTCAGCAGAGTTCACAATGTTTTCCATGTGTCGAATCTGAAGAAGTGTCTATCAGATGGGACCCTCATAGTTCCCCTCAACGAGTTCACAATCGACGACTAGTTGCGATTCGTCGAGGAACCAGTTGAAATCACAGACCGAGACGTTAAGATTCTCAAGCGTACCAGAATACCTCTTGTTCGTGTTCGTTGGAATTCCCGTCGTGGCCCAGAGTATACTTGGGAACGAGAAGACCAAATCAAACTCAAGTATCCCCAGTTGTTTAAGAAAAGTGCAACCACTACTGAGGCTGAAGCTACTGCAAAATTTCGGGACGGAATTCCAAACCAACGGGGGGATGATGTGACACCCCAGGAAAACCAGGAAACCCAGGAAACCACACAACTTAACTAGCTTCCTCAGCAACCACGCGATAAATTTCGGGACAAAATTCTCTTAACAGGGGGAGAATGTGACAACCCTCAAAATTTCATGTATCCGTACGATTAATTAGTGTTAATTAAAGTGCTTGATGTATGTGCTGAATTACTAAACTGCTTTCTGATTTCTATGTCATACTTACATGTGTTTGTTAACATACTAGTCTTCTGCAGAAAAGTTACTAAGTAGTCCTGTATGCTTTCCTAAGTGTTGGGAATTAAACGTGTTACAAAAAGATATATATAGGACACTATATGGAATAACTTAGCACTTTAACAGAACGGTATCTAACCGAACAACCAGATATTACCCAGAACACTAAAATATTGCAAGAAACATTGTTTTTATTTTTCTGAGCTGGTTATGGTTCCCGAGCACACTAACATATTACGTAAAGCATGTAACACACTAAACACAAGTCCTACACCCTAACCCTCAATTAAATCACCTACTTATCCCCAAATTTACACTTAACCCCCCCCCCATTGTAATTTCGGTCATGAAGCATGGCCCACCACAAGATTGTGTAATTCCCCCTAAAATCTCTAGTAATCTTCCATAAAATCTTGCCTTGGAACTTAAGGAATCTTGCTTGTACTAAGGGAAACATATAACTCTTTGGTTAATAGTTAAATATGGTTTATAACTAAACTTGATGGATCACATATCACAACACTTCATCTTCTCTTCTCCCTCTTTACAAGCTCGGCCGAACACCCCTCTTGTTACAACCACCGATTTCGATTTTTGTTCAAGCCTTCCAAGTGTGTCTCAAGGTGTAAGAAGGTGAATAACGAAGCTTGGTGTTCTCAGAAGTTGAAGGACCTTCTCTATTTGCTATTAACCACCACTTTTCCTCTCTTGAACTTCCCTAGCCTTGAGCTAGTGGTAAGAACATGAATCCCTTCATATTTCATCTTATCTTATTTGTTAAAGTAGAATATGTGATGTTAATCTTGAAGAACATCAAGAACACTAAAGAACATAAAGATGAAACTTAAACATAAGCCTTAAATATAAAGAGTGTTTAAAGTCTTGAAGATCTAAATATTTCAAGTATGATTTACCAAGAAACCAAGTTAAAAATACAAGTTTACTAAATCTTGGTTCTTACATAAATGTACATCATATTTAGTGGTTAACAAAGTTAAGAAATACATGTGTAACAAGAAAAATACATGAAGAAGCATTTTTAGAAATTATGAACATAAGTTGTGAAGATACATATTCTTTAAAAATGGAGTTTTAAAGAAACAATCATACTTTAAGGGGTAACAAGACTTACTAAATACACTAGTAAGTTACTACACTTTTTTATAAATTTTCATGTTCATGAAATGGTAACTTATGCTTGTTTTAACAAGATTGGTAAGTAAAAATTGTATGTTGTTGATTGATGATTGTTGAATAATTTTTGGAAAAGAAAATGATATGCTTAATAGCATGGACGCCTCCATTTACAAAGGAAACTCTGGCGAAATTTTCTAAAAATTCCAACACTTAGAAAATATTCTTCTAAACAAGCATTACAAGAATATTTTATAACATGTGTTTCGAATATAAACTTCGCCATAATTTTTGTAACAAAATACAAAGTGTCAGAGGTTGGTTTTTGTAAATAAAAATGGGTAAATATATATTTAGAATATATATCTTATACTAGAACACTTGTGTGGATACTTGTTTATTTTGTGAGATAGTTATACTATTTTAGGGTAAAATTATATAACTTAACAAAGTACCTTGACATTAGAATTGTGTGGTATGTGATAGAAGTAAAGAGCAGATAAACCGTACGTAGGATACGTGTTATGCATGAGAAACTGATTGTTATCTGTATCTTATTAGGACGTGCTTGATTTCCTGATTATTAGATTAATTAATCTAACCGAGCAAACCAAGGTGAGTTTACACACTTTCTAAGGCATGGGATTCCCGGTGGTTGGGAATGGGTTAAAGAATTAAAACGGAACCTACATATCCTCCTTAGGTAGGATATGTACCGCCATCCTCCATAGGTAGGATGCCAATACTAATCCTGCGTATTCTCCTTGGGTAGGATACGTACGTTCGTCGTCCTTAGGTAGGACAACAACTTTAAAACTTACTAGACAAAACTCTATTACTAAGTCCCTCATCATATATCGACTTAATCGCCGAGCCCGATGGCGAGCGGGTCATTAGTTAATAGCGCTATTAGGTTTAACAAACCTCACACCCAGTTGGACGGGCGAGTACTAATGGACTATGGCAAACTGTCAGTGATGATAGCCACTGACATAGGGCACAACTTATTTTCGTTAGTAATCGATATCATAACGGTCTAGTTGTTCACATGGGGAAGCCCCCACTAAATATGGTTTGGGAAAGAGAAATTGTTTAAGCATATTTTCAACTATGGGGTAACCCCCACGGCAAGTAAGCCAACTAAATAAAAACTATGTTTTCGGAAACAACTTAAAACAATACAACCAATCGTGAACTCACTCAACTTTGTTGTTGACTCGTTGTTACATGCCTTACAGGTCGCTAGATGCTTATGGAGCTTGCACGAGGCAGGAGGTCGTTGTGGGATACGGATTGTTATGTCCCGTGCTTAATATTTAATCCTTATGAACATGTTAAACTTACGTTTTGAACTTTAAACTTATGAACTATGGAACTTAAGTTTTAGACTTACGTTTTATGCTTCCGCTGTTAACTTAAAGTCGGTTACTTTCTTTTGGTCACCAATTGTATTGTGGTTGGTTTATTTATTTAATTACGTTGTTTAATATGATTGGTGGCTCGATCCTGGTCATGTCACGCCTCCAAGCGGTGATACTTCGCATGTGGATTTTGGGGGTGTGACACATAAGCACAAAATGATTCAAACAAAGTTTTTCCAAAAGCATCGTCAGAATCAGTTTGATTAAAATAATTTTCAGAAATATCATAATTAAAAACTTGTTCACTCCCAAGAACATCTCCACACCTTACTTTAGGTACTCCCTGTTGGTGCACTACGTCTATTGACTTCGTCTTGTATCATGTAATAGGATAGGTTAGGTTAGAAGTGCACAAGGTTCGAGAAATGAGAAACGGTTAAATAGCATGTTGGACCGCTTATATGGACATTGTCCATAAAAGCGATCCACACCAACTCACCTGGACCGCTTTTGTGACATGTTCGTATAAGCGGTTCCAGAACTCTATAAATAGGTGCATGGTTGATTCATTTGTAACGGCTCGGAACTTGTAACGAAGTGCTGCCGAATTGCTTCCAGGTTGTAAACATTGCTAAAATCAATAAAGTGAAGCATTATATTTAGTTTGAGCGTCTAATTCACTGATTCCGCCTTTGAATTGGAAAAACGACTCTTCTGATCGACTCATTCAGGGTCAACGACGATCCAACAAGTGGTATCAGAGCTCAGGAGGAAGAGTTCAGCTCAAATTTGATCCATTTTCTGTCTTCTACACCTTCTTTTTCAGATTCGGGTAGATTTCACGGTCGGAATTCGCTCAATTTTTCACAGATTGTGCGCAATAGTATCGAGATATATCCTGGAAAGTTTGAAGCCAAAATTCGAAGTTTTTATTGGTCAAATCATGTTCTTAATATGGATCGCTCATATGACGTCATCGTAAACCGCTCTTAGGTCACGGTTTGGACCGCTTTTTAGTACAAATTGTCAGCTGGTTCGCTCAAAATTAGGCCCTGGACCGCTTATTTGAACAGTTCTGGTTCGCTCATTTGTACATCTTTTAGTCTGGACCGCTCATAACTACCATTCAGGACCGCTCTTTCGATCATTTCTGGACCGCTCGTTCAAACATTTCTAGACCGCTCCAAAGACATCTCTGGACCGCTCGAGTGTACATGTCTGGTCCGCGTTTGTGAACACGTCCTGGACCGCTCGTATGACTGTTTCTAGACCGCTCTTATAAACAATCTTGGTCCGCTCGAACGACATAGTTTGGGTTCGCTTATTAGTCAATTCAGTTGGTTCGCTTTTGTGAACATACTGGGTTCGCTTTTGTGTCAACATCTGGTTTCGCTTTTGTGACTTTCGTGGGTTCGCTCGAAAGGATTTTATAGAGTTTCGTTTGTTTGTCAAGACTGAGTTTCGGTTATTTGTTCAATCTGGTTTTCGTCTAAGTGTCAAGATTATTACACGACATTGAGTGTTAGTGTATTTCAATTTACTTGATATTGTTTGATCTGATTAAGTTTGTTTGTTTGCTTCCAGGTCATTGATTTTCAGGTATTCAAAGATGTCGAACAATGGAGAAGAATTTTTCAACACATTTTACACCGCATTTACTTCTGAATCATCAGAAAGAAGAACTGAGATGAGAGAAGTTTCAAAAGAGATATCAGAAAATTTGAAGTTTGAGAATATGTATGGTAGTCAACAAAAACCACCGAAATTGATGAAAGTCGAAGATTACAATTGGTGGAAGAATAGGTTTGAAGATTGGGTGAAAGCTTTTGCACCGGAGAGTTGGTTAAAGTTAGTGACTGAATACAAAGCACCAGAGAAAACAGATGGAGGGGCTATCGAAGAGAAAGATTTTACAGAATTAGATGTGAAGCATGTGGTGGCTGAATACAGGATGATAACATTGATCAAACAATCAGTTAGAGAAGATATCATCTCATTGCTTGAAAATGAAAAAACGTCAAAGAAATTATGGGAAGCTTTGGAGAGAAAATGCATTGGGAGTAATGAGATTGTTAAAAACAAGAAAAAGTTGTTGCGTAGAGAGTTTGATTTGTTTAGCTGCATGAAAAATGAATCGGTTTGTAGTATGCTTGAAAGGTTTGGACATTTGAAGATAGAGTTGACAAGGCATGGAATTAGTTATGATGAAGATCTGATGGTAGATAAGTTGTTTGATTCGTTACCAAATGATCAGGAATGGCAATATTTCGCCCTTATGCTGAAAAACACAATTAAGCCAGAGGAGTTAAAGATTGACGTGCTGATTGAAAGGCTTGAAAGCCATGAGTTAGAATTGAAGAGATCGAAAGTCAACAATCCATCATATCAGCAGAATGTGGAACTTTACTACAGAAGTCATATACCACAAGCTGGGTCTCCAAAAACAGCTTTTTCTGCAGAAAGCCCGAATTCAGTGAACAAAGAGAGTCTTCACAGTGGTTATCACATTGGTTCTACATCTTCTACAAATCAGTCTAATGCGAATTTTTCGTGCAATATCGCGATAGATCTGAAGAATGGACAAAATTTTAATGAGGAGACGGCTAAGCAACAGATGGTCTTTTTGGCGTCAGTATTGGAATCATATGAAGGTTTTGTTGCAGGTAAGGTTGGAAATACCAACTTGACTAAAGAGGAGTATGATCAAATAGATCCTGAAGAAATGGAGCTGATGGATATCAGATGGGCTATGGCAAGTGCTGTTAGACGTGCACAACGTTTTATGGAGATAACGGGGAGAAAGTCGATTGGAGGGCCATCTACCAAATTGGGTTTTGATAAATCCAAGGTGACATGCTTTAAATGCAAACAAAAAGGTCACTTCAAACGCGAGTACCGTAATTCATACAAGGTGACATGCTTTCACTGAAGATTATTACAAACGAGCAATTTACCATCAGAACAAGTCTGAGCCACCAAGATTAAAGCAGCAGGAAGAGAAATCAAGAGCTCTTGCGGTCATTTATGATGATGAAGGATATGACTGGAGCAAAGAAGTTCTTTCGGAAAAAGATGCTGTTGGGTATGCATTTGTTGCAAATGATGAGCATGATAAATGGTGGAGAAGAGACAGAGCAAGATGGGAGATTGGCAAGTTGTATGCTCCGTTTCAAGAAGCACAGAGAGCTGAGAGGTGGAGTGAAGAGTTGGAATGTTATTTGGATCCGTATGGTAATCCGGTGGTTGATCTAGCGAAAGTTGATTTTGATGCGGTAACTAATGCGTTTCCAAGTGAAGGCGTTTACAACACAAAAAGGCTCTCTGAAAAAAAACTATTTGGTGGAATTCATGAAAGAATTGAAAGAGGTTTTTGAGGCAAGCCTACCGAAGGTGGTAGAGATGAAGAGGAGAAAAGAAGAAGATTTGAAGAAAACGATTGAAGAAGTCAAGGATGTGGTAAAGATTGATGCTGAAGAGAAGATTGAGAAGATACAGAAGACAAAGGCAGCCGATGTGTCGTCGATCACTGAGGTAAGAAAATTTACTGACTCATTAAATGATGAAGTGATTGTGGATAAAGAAAACAAGTGCAGGAATTGCATTGAACAATGCAAAAACTGTACTGAAAAAGAAGATAGAATAAAAACAAAAGATGCTGAAATGCATAAACTTGAAAATGCTTTAAAAGAAAAATGTAAAGAAAGAATTGAATCGGAACAAAATTTGAAATCAAGAGTCGAGAAATTAACACAAAAATGTGAAAATCTTGAAAAAGAAAATTTGGTTTTGAAAGAAAAATGTTCTACAAAATGTGTTGATTGCATTGAAAAAGAATCTAGATTTCTAGAATTACAAAAGCAATATGATTCTTTCAAACGATCAAGTCAGAGAGTACAAGAAGCTTATGATACTTTGAAGAGCTGACGTGATGTCGTGGGTCACGCAAATTTAATCCCCAAACAACTATAGATAGTGGTAGTAGGGTATCGAACTCAGGGAGTATGTGGAAGATGTGTCGATTATATAGCTTTGCACTTAAACTAATATTAAACTAAATTGCAGAAATTAAAAAAAAATCAAGAGTTTGGATTGTTGATTTAGAAAGCTAAATTAAAAACTAATTCAAATCAAAAGTTGGTTGTAAAACAGATTAGGGGAGAACAATGATCACCTTCGGTTTCAGTTTCTTTAAACAATTGTGTGCAATTCCACTAGAAAGAGTTACATAGACATAACTCGTGTATAGATGATTGAAGTGATAAAAGAGAACAAAGTACTCGGATTATATAAATGCGAGGTTGTTTCCCGATGACCAATTAATCAATAACCAACCCTAACCCTTCCCGTGATATCTCGATTGCCAACGGCACCAAGAACGTACGATTAAGACTAGAAATTGCAATATTGATTAACAAACTACAAACAATCAAACATACACCATGACATTCAAGCAACGCAAGATATCATTCTAGAAATGCAGAAATTAAACACACAAAAGTTCAAGAAACATTCACCTAAGATGATCACCGAAGAGTTTAGCCGGACATGGCTCGGTGAATCATCATCATAATCAAACTATTGTTCATACGAATCAGAAACACAAACCGTATGATAGAAATTGTTCACAAACCAAATCTTCAGCCAAAATTCGCCCCTATGCTGTCTAGAACCGTCCAATGATGAGAGATAGTGAAAAGACACTCAAAAACTGATTTTATGATGGCAGTTACACTTTGGGATCGTTGCTTCCACCGTAAATTACGGCTCCACCGTAATTTACGGTGGACATAATTCCTTTACGGCCTGAATAACCTGTGTTACGGTGGAGGAAAAAGTGAAAACCAGGTACGGTGGTCAGCTTCCTTGACTTCTTTGTTGTGTCTCGTGTTCCCTGCTCGACCCGTTCTTCACTAAAGCCTCCAAAGCTGCGTTTGATCCATCTTTTAGCTCCTAACTCGCACCTGAAACATAAGCATCGTAGTTATCTAATTCAAGATAATTACACGATTAAATGGAGGATTATTTCATCTTTTAACATGCTTAAGGGTTGTCCAAAGGACCACCCGTCACATCCCCACACTTAACCGTTGCTTGTCCCAAGCAACTCATCAACATGAATTCAAAACAAGTGATCAAATCAAACCAAGCAAAGCATGCAATATCTTTACCAACCCCTTTTTAGCACCCAAGCAATGCACCCCTCTCAAATTCTCTTCTCTCGGCTACAAATGAAAACTAGCAAAGATAAGCTAGACACACATTAAGCAAACGGGTGGTTGCACAATCATAAGCTTGTACCTGAATCGATCATTCTCCTAAAATGGGTCAAACATGAATACAAATCAAAGGGACTTCAAGGTTGTAACGTGGCTAGGTGTATAGGTAGGGAATGGAATATATATGAAGTAGCGAAAATTCGACCCGGTCTTTTTATTACAAACACAAAAACCAACTAACAAATACGCACTACTATATACAAGACAATTAAGCCCCTTTTTTTCTTTTTCTCATTGCTTTTTTTTTCAAGCAACAACCATACGATAACGCATTAACCATAACTACTTCAAACTCATAAAACTACTAATTCTATCACTAACACTATAAGACCGGGTCAAATTTGGGTAAATTTTCAGGTAAGTAGCTAGGGGAAACAAATGATAAGCTCTAAAGGCACAAAATGGGCAACTAAATGTCCAAACCCCCGCCCCTCTCACTACCATGCTCATATATATACTTATGAGGTCCAACCCCCCAAGTCCCACACTCGCTCACACCAACGACGAGGCTACCTAATGCCCTTATCCTTTCTACATTCATGTTTAACTAAGGATTCAAATCGCATTCAAGCACAAGTTCTAACGCACCCCCACCCGTAGCCACTCTCATCAAAGACAATTATTTATGTACAAGTGTGGCTACAATTCCCACCAAGAACGAAAAAGGGATCAAGGGTTGCCGGTGCATCAACTTGGGATAAATTAGGGCGTCAAGATTTCACATTATTTTGCTTGGCCTAAAATTTTCAAAAATCTTCAAAAAATTCCCCCCCATCCCCACACTTGGGATACATTGACCCCAATGTATGGCTTTGGGAGGCTTTGATCACTAACCTTATCAACATCCACAAAAGCTTTTTTATCTCAAACCCCAAATTTCTTATTGTAGTTTTTTTCATTTTATATTTTTTTATGTTTTTCTTTTAAACACAACGCCACCAACAAACACCAACCCAACAATCAACCACATGATCAAACACCACCCATCACATCCCCACCATAATCAACATAAACCAACAAATATGTACAAACTATATACAAGAGAGAATACCACCTGATCAATAATAGCGCGGTCCTGGAGGTCCAAAAATGGATGACATCATATCATTCCACTCTCCAAATCCGAATGCGCCGCTACTGCTTCCCTCTTGTTGTTGTGGTCCCTCCTGTTGCCTTGGGTCAAGCCACTGAGAATGGTGGAGTGGTGGGGTCGGATATGAAATGCTACCATCATAAGGCGGCAATGAGGCATAGTCCACATGTTGTGGATCCTCAACCACCGGCCTTCCGGCATGCCAATCCGCATGCATCCGCCTCACTTGATCATCATGATATCTATTATTAGTCTCCACCTCTTGAGAGTATGCGAAGGTACGGTTCCACGCCTCTTGGCGATCGAAACTATGTTTTAACGCTCGCTCCACACTGGCGCTATTTCGCGTGTTCTGATCAAACAACGACCTCTCCGACCCCGACCATGTATCAAAAATAGACGCCGGAGGACGTTGACCTTCGATCACCTCTTGCATTGAACCACTATAAGCCCACCCCGGCTCGTAAGATTGCTGCGCATAATCGTAGAACATACCACCATGACCTCCTTGATGACCCCCTTGACCAACATTTGCACCACCATGCGGCTCGTCCGCATAATCCTCGTCCCCACTCGGACCCAATTCTTCATCGCTTTCCGGCTCATCCGGCTCTCCCGGTAACAACTCTCTTGCACCCAATCTCAATGCCCTCCACCGTTGACCTTCCGATTTCAACTTATGATAACGCTCCGACTGAGTATACGTCCACACATTCCCCAACCTATCCAATGTAAAAGGTTGGTGCCTTTTCGTCAAACCTCGGTCCTCGGATGTTAACGCTTTCTGTTGTTTCATCAAACCCGTGATTATGCGACAGTACGGGACGATGTCTCTTCCATATTTGTTCCGGCATATCCATAAATGGTGCATGATAAGGTAACGTATCGGAAAGCGTGGGGATCCATGCATCAACGCATAAAGAACGTGTATCTCTGGGTACCTCACCTGTTCTTTATCTCCCCTTCTTGGGATGACATTGAGAAGGCAGATTGTATGCAGCAACTTAGCTTCTATCTTCAAATTCTTCCGGTATAGAATACCACTGTATCTACCGGGTAAAAACAATGCTGCCAACATGTCGTTCCACCTAACATGCTTTTCCGGTTTAAGCAATAGGTCATCAAGTGTGGGAACCATGTACTCTCGCGATGGAAGACTGTCATACTTTCCAAGCCTCTTCAGTGTATCATACGACATCTCTACCGGTACCCCGTGTACCATCCCGATCAACTTCATCTGTGATGGCTTGTTAAAGTTGTAGCACTTTAAGGTTGCCATCCACTCTTGAATCTCTATCATAAACAGATTGCTCTTGTCTTTGTCGAAGCATTTAAGTGCCCCTTCCCAACCTAAAGCGCGAAACTTAGCAAACACCCCGAACTGGCCGAATTGAGCCTCATCAACTTCTTTCTCACAAATAAACGCGGCTGCCTTGTTTTTCAATTTGTTCATGCAATCATTGTAAAGTGTTGGCTGCCAAATCTCGGGTTGATCATCCAAAGACCCCGAGTTCCACCTCGGCTTATCACTCGGGTCTAACTCCATCTCTTCTTCTTCGCCTTCACTTTCGCTTTCACTAACCCTACCCATATATTGCCTCTTCTTTGATGGTTGCTCCTTTTGCTTGCCCTTGCCTTTTGATGAAGACGAACTTGAACCCGCTTGTTCCTTTGTCTTAGCCATTTCCTACACACATGAGGCAAGCAACAAAAACACACACCAAATTAAACACTCTCTTCAAAATCCTCCCCACACTTGCTTGTTATCATGGTTGTAGATGTTAGTGAACCAAAAGTATATCAAGAATTTTTCAAAAATTGGGCATGATGTCTCCACAATGTAGAACATCCCACAAGTTCACTACTTTAACCACATATCCTAAATCTACAACCACAAACCATGTTCAATAATCAATTTCATAATCATCTCTTAACAACAAGCAAGTGGGCAGGAGCAAATAACCTAAATAACCTTACTTTTCACAATGTAGCACCAAAATATAACAAAATAAGCGTTCATACCTTGTTTAAAGATGGAAGAGTGCTTGTGAAACCAAAAACCCCCAAATTATCTCAAACTAGGGTTTCGAATTTGAACCCCAAACTTGCGTTTTCTCTGAAATCTCTCCTCACAATCACAAAGCTTGTGAAAAATTAATCAAATTTGACCAAGATTCCACTTAATTTGGACAAAAATTGAAGGTTTTATGAAAGATGGAAGGTAGAAGAAGCTATGGAGGTTGTGGGTTTTGAGAGAAGAAGGTGATGATGGAAAAGTGAAAGAGAATGGGTGGATGGGGTTGTTTTCACGTGATGTTGTTTATTATATATATATATATATATTTTTTAATTGCGGAACCCCTACCGTCAGACACAACTTTTCTTCGTACCGTAATTTACGGTCTCACCGTAAATTACGGTGAGACCTGAACATCAATAATTTCACCGTAACACAGTAGAGTTGTACCGTAAAACCCAAACAATTCTAATTTCCACCGTAAATTACGGTAATACCGTAAATTACGGTAATCACTGGTCCTCAATCCTTTCACCGTAACTCAGTAGAGCTACACCGTAAAACCCCACAATTTGTAATAGCCACCGTAAATTATGGCTGTACCGTAATTTACGGTGCTCGCTGGGCATCCCTATTTTGACAAAAATTGAAGTTTTATATGACAAATTTTTAGATTTTTTAAGTTTTTCGATTTTTTTATGTTTTTTAATTTTTTTCAAAAACTTGTAAAAATTACCCTACCCCCTCAAAAATCCCGTGTTGTCCTCAACACAATGAAAGAGCAATTCGTGACCCGAACATCCCCACACTTGTTTCGAACACGGACTTCGAGGAACTATGACAATTGTGCAAATATACAAACAAAACAAAACAAAACTACTATGTACACTACCACCAAACCTGGGCCTCTCATGGTTGTTCCTCATCGACCGGGCGTAAGATATAGCCCGCTTTGTCAAGCTCCAAGTTGTTGATGTCATTTCCTTCCAAGTACGGCTTCAAGCGGTGACCGTTCACCGTTTGTTGTTTCAACGTTTGCTCATCTTGGATGTCCACATCACCAAATCGTCCAACTCTTCGAATAACATACGGACCCATCCATTTGCTTTTAAGCTTGCCCGCAAACATCTTCAACCGTGAGTTGTACAACCAAACTTTCTGCCCCACCTCGAACGTTTTCTTGCGCAATTTCGCATCATGTACTTTCTTTAGTTTATCCTTATAAGCTGATGCACATTCGTACGCCTCGTCTCGAATCTCTTCTATCTCGCTCAATTGCAACTTCCTCAACTTACCCGCCTCATCGTAATCTGCGTTGACTGTCTTGATCGCCCAATGCGCCCGATGCGCCAACTCCATTGGCAAGTGACAACCCTTACCATACACCATCCGGTAAGGTGTTGTGCCAATCGGAGTCTTGTAGGCCGTACGGTACGCCCACAAAGCATCATCCAACTTGCTCGACCAATCCTTTCTATCCGTTCTTACCGTCTTCATGAGGATCTCCTTGATTTGACGGTTGGACACTTCGACTTGTCCACTCGTTTGCGGATGGTAAGGTGTGGCGACTCGGTGATTCACGCTATACCTCTTCAATAATTTTCCGAAGTTGAAGTTCTTGAAATGTGAACCACCATAACTTATAATAACCCGCGGGATTCCAAAGCGAGAGAAGATGTTGGATTGAACAAATTTACAAACAACCGAGTGGTCGTTCGTTCGTGTTGCAATAGCCTCAATCCACTTCGAGACATAATCCACCGCCACAAGAATATAAAGGAAGCCATTCGAATTCGGAAACGGACCCATAAAATCTATTCCCCATACATCAAATATCTCTACAACCAAGATTGGTTGTAGTGGCATCTCATCCCTCTTCGATATGCTACCCATCTTTTGGCAGTTTATACAATTCCGGGCGAACTCAATTGCATCCTTAAAAATAGTGGGCCAATAAAACCCACAAAAAAGTACCCGATAGCCGGTTTTATGCCCACTAAAATGACCCCCGCAAGCGGACGAATGGGCATGAGTTAAGATTTCCAACACTTTCGTCTCGGGCACACACCTCCGTATAACTTGATCCGGTCCGATCTTGAAGAGATCCGGCTCATCCCAAATGTATTGCCTCACTTGGACCATAAATTGTTGACGACGCTTTTTGGTCCAATGAGTTGGAATGGCACCCGTGGCTAAATAGTTGACGTAATGAGCGTACCACGGTGCAACGAAAGTGGAAACGGCTAAGAGTTGCTCATCGGGGAAACTTTCATTAATTTCACTTACATCATCGGTCCCCTCCACCGGAATCCGAGACAAATGATCCGCAACTACATTCTCGCTTCCCTTCTTGTCTCGGATCTCTAGATCAAACTCTTGTAACAATAAGACCCACCGAATCAAACGCGGCTTTGCATACTTTTTCTCCATCAAATACCGAACCGCACTATGATCCGAATAAACCACTACCTTGCTTCCCCAAATATACGAGCGAAACTTATCCAAAGCATACACCACCGCTAGTAATTCCTTCTCGGTTGTGGTGTAGTTAAGTTGCGCTTCAGATAAAGTTTTGCTTGCATAGTAAATAACCACCGGTTTCTTGTCAACCCGTTGACCCAAAACTGCACCAATAGTGGTGTCGCTTGCATCACACATTATCTCGAACGGCTTTGACCAATCAGGTGGTTGCAAGATAGGCGCCTTGACCAAGTGTTCCTTCAAAACAATGAAAGCTTGCATACACTCGTTAGTAAAATCAAACAGAACATCTTTTAATAACAAATTGCATAAGGGTTTGGTGATAACACTAAAACCCTTAATGAAGCGTCGATAAAAACCCGCGTGTCCCAAGAATGACCTTACACCCTTCACATTTTTAGGAGGTGGCAAAGATGATATTACCCGTATCTTTGCCTTATCCACCTCCATCCCCCTTTCTGAAATCACATGTCCCAACATAATGCCCTCTTGCACCATGAAGTGGCTTTTCTCCCAACTTAGCACTAAATTTTTCTCAACGCACCTTTTTAAAACCTTTTGCAATTCGTTGAGACAAGCATCAAAAGTAGTGCCAAAAATGGAGAAATCATCCATGAATACTTCGAGCGACTCTCCAACCATGTCCGAGAAAATACTCATCATACATCGTTGGAACGTTGCCGGAGCATTACACAAGCCAAATGGCATTCACCTAAAGGCGAAAGTGCCATATGGACATGTGAAGGTGGTCTTGTGTTCGTCATCCGGGTGTATGGCAATTTGATTATAACCCGAATACCCATCTAAGAAGCAATAATATTTCTGACCCGACAATTTTTCAATAATTTGGTCAATGAAAGGCAGCGGGAAATGGTCCTTAGAAGTGGCGGCATTCAGTTTTCGGTAGTCAATACACACCCGCCACCCGGTAACCGGTCGGGTGGCAATTTGTTCACCACTTTCATCCTTGACTACTTGAATGCCGGCCTTCTTAGGCACAACTTGGGTGGGACTCACCCAAGCACTATCCGAAATCGGATAGATGATTCCCGCGTCCAACCATTTAATTACCTCCTTTTTTACTACCTCCCTTAGGTTCGGGTTCAACCGCCTTTGAGCTTCGCGTGTCGGTTTGGCATCTTCGGTTGTGATAATTTTATGCATGACGATGGATGGACTAATTCCTTTGAGATCGGCAATCGTCCATCCAATAGCACCCTTGTTCGCTTTTAACACCTCCATCAACGCTTGCTCTTGTGCCAACTCCAAATTAGAGGCAATAATGACCGGTAAAGTGTCATTATCCCCTAAAAATACATACTTCAAGTGGCTAGGCAAGTCCTTGAGCTCTAACTTTGGTGGTTCCTCCAATGATGGTTTTGTACCCGAATCGATTTCCACCGGTAGACCCTCGAATTGGTGGGTCCATGGTGGTCTACCTTCCTTCATTGCCATAGCATCTTGTGCTTCCTCTTCAACCCGTAGTGCATAAGCATGTACCTGTTCAGCAAAATCACAAAGGCAAATATCCAACCCATCCTCCTCATACTCATGCGGGTTGCATCCATCTACTATGTCTGCCATGAAACACTCATCAACACCGTTAGCATTAGAATTGTTAGTGAAAACATTCAAACGCATTTTTCGATTTCCAAACGCCATATCAACTGTACCAAATCTACAATCAATAATAGCATGTGCGGTGCTTAAAAATGGCCGACCCAAAATTATATTTTGGGGTTGTTTAGGGTCCGCCGACGAGTAATCCAAAACTAAGAAGTCTACCGGGTAATAAAACTCATCAATTTTTACAATTACGTTTTGAACCATACCCCGAGGCAGCTTATGAGACAAATCGGCCAAAACAACCGTCGTCTCCACCCTTGCTAATGGACCAAAGTCATATTGGTCGTATAAACCCCCCGGTAAAATGCTAACTCCGGCTCCGAGATCTAGCAACGCCTTAGCCATTTGAAAATTACCAACTTGTACATTAATCAATGGCGTGCCCGGATCTTGGAGCTTAGGAGGAAGCTCCCCATTCAACACCGCACTCACTTGCCCGGTCAAATCCACCCGCTTAGGCACTTTCTTCTTGTTTTGCCTTTTTTGTGTACATAATTCTTTTAAGAATTTTGCGTAAGCGGGAACTTGTTTTATTGCATCGAGGAGTGGGAGATTTATTTTTACTTGTTTGAACATATCCCACATCTCCTCTTTTTGAGGACCTCTCGACACAATAAAATTTTTCTTTCCCGGGTCAAGTAGGGCCGATGGAAATGGAACTTGACTCGGTTCACCCTCAACTTTTTCACTTTCTTTATTTTCACCCAAACCTGGTTGTTTAACATTTAACTCTTTTGGTTTAACCGGTGAAACATCATCATCACTATCATTACCCGTGATGTCCTCTACCACCCCCTCAACTAATTCGGGGGACAAATTAGCTTTAAACTCTTTTCCACTTCTCAAAACACTAACCTGATGAACATTAACATTACCTCTTGATGAACCGTGTGATGGATTTACCTTGGTGTCACTAGGAAGTTGACCCTTGTTCTTCTTCAATTCAGCCACATCGGTTGCCAATTGACCCATTTGGGTTGTTAGTGATTGGATGCTTTTGTCACGAACCTCGTCTTTTTGTATTCGCACTTCATCAAGCTGGTTTCATTTCTGCATCTCCAATTGCATGCTCTTGAGCATCTCCATCACCTCGTTTCCACCCGAAGAACCCCCTTGTTCTTGACCCGTTTGCCTTTGGTACCCTTGGTTGTTCCCACTTCTATATCCACCTTGAGTGTTATAAGGTTGACGCGAACCATAGTTTCCTTGGCTACCTTGAAAGTTCGGGTTTGATTGATTTGAGGGGTTCCCATATCGAAAATTTGGGTGGTTCCTCAATCCGGGGTGGTAGGTATTAGAATTCATGTTGTTGTAGTTCCTACCACCTCCTCCTTGACCTTGACCTTGACCTTGAACCGCATGGACCTCCTCGTATTGCCCTTCCAACATCCCTTGGCAATTTTCAGCCGCATGACCTATCTCATTACACAAAGCACAAACAGCATAAATTTGGTTAGTGGTTTGAACGTTACCATCATCTATGGCGTGCACTTGCGGTCGGTTAGTGGTCGGTCGGGCTCTTCTTGAGGCTTGAGCTTTCCTCTTCGATGTAGTTGCCATGCTTTCCAAGAACTCCCAATCTACATTCTCATAGTTCGTTCCAAAAGTCCCACCAGTGATAGACATCAAATCGCGTGCATCTTCGGCACTCAACCCCTCGTGGAAGGCATTCATCAACTCCCATAATTCAATCCCATGATGAGGGCAGTTTTTAATCATCATATTAAAACGCTCAAACGCCTCATGAAACATTTCACCATGTTGTTGTTGAAAGCTCCTCAATCCCTTCCTTGCATCATTGGTCTTTTGAGCGGTGTAAAATTCATCCAAGAAGGTTTGTTGCATCTCCCCCCATGTATATATCGATGCCGAAGGTAACGTATAGAACCATTTTTTAGCCTTCTCTTCCAAAGAAAATTGGAACAAAACCAATTTGATGTCGTCGGCTGAAAACCCTTGACTCCCAAGAGTGTTGCAAATAGAATCATAAGCCTCTAAATGAAAATAAGGCTCCTAATTTTCCAACCCCTTGTACTTTGGTAAACTTTGCAAAGAGTTGGTTCTTACTTCGAATGTTCGCCCTTGATCATTATGAGGAATGACTACTGGTGAAGGATTTTGCGTGATTACTGATACGTGGTTGAAAACCGGTGATTGTAATTGTTTAATTTGATGTTTCTACACAAGTTTTAGTTTCGAATCGCCTACTCTTGATTAGATTTATGTTTTGCAGGTCTACTGGAGTTTAAGGAGCTTTTCGGGAGCTTTACGGGTCACCGGACTGAAAACGGGACCACCGGGATGCGAAACGGGTCAACCGGACTCAAGAAACACGAAAAACAGAAAGAGAGGTTCCTGGGCACCGTCGCCGACGCACATATGGGCCGTCGCCGACGGGTTTTGTAAATCTCCGTAGGCTGATTTTCACCGTAGACAGGAAGATAGGCCGTCGACCATTTTTCAACTACCACACACCGTCGGCGACGGGCCCTCTGGCCGTCGGCGACGGTTCGCCGGAATGAAGATCGCGAATTGGGGACTTTTGTGCTATTGGAACGAATCAAAAGGGGTTGTTGGCCATCAATTCGGGGGTTACAATCTAATTTGAAATGTTTATGTGCAATTATGCCTTGTCTAGGTTAGAGTTTACATGTTCTTGGTAACGAAGTGCATTGTGGTCCGTTCTTTATAACGTTGATAGCTCTTGGCACCTAAGCCGTGTAACACTAAACTCGTTAATCGTTTTTGCAATTGAATCAATCTTAAAACGTGTAGGAACCCTAGGAATGCAATTACCGAACCGGGTGTGAACCTTGTTTTCTTATTATTGTTCAAACAATCATTTTCCCTTCTTGCGTTTAGTAATCGTGAGTAGTTAATTTCATTAATCATTTTAGTTATTCTAATTCACAACTTCCAATCAAACAAAAACATACAAAAACAATATAGCAAGCTTCATAAAAGTGACAACTATTTATAATTCAATAAAATCCGCACACAAACCACATACTCTTCGTGGTTCGACCCCTTGCTACCACTAGCTATTTGTTAAGGGTAATTAGGGTATATAAATATTATCTTTGACCGGAGCGCGGCGACGGTTCGCCGGAATGAAGATCGCGAATTGGGGACTTTTGTGCTATTGGAACGAATCAAAAGGGGTTGTTGACCATCAATTCGGGGGTTACAATCTAATTTGAGTTTTGAACTTCAACTTGGAGCCATTATCACCCACCATCTCATCTCTAATCCAGCTACCATCCATCCTACAACCCGAATTCTCATCCGAATCAAAACCCTAGTTTCATCACCATTACAATCATTCTTCAACCTTCCATCCATTCAATTTCTCCACCACAAACCCTAACCATTCCTTCACCTTAAAGCTTCATGATGATCCAATTCAAGTCTACAACATCCGGTGATCAAGTTTCTTCGATCATGCTCGGCTAATTCCTCGGAGGTTTCACCCCGGTGTAGGTTAATTGTAAGTCTAGGGTTAAAACATTGTTCTTGGATTGATTTTGTGACAAATTGCTTCTTGATTTGAAACTTATGATAATTGTCTTGCATTTGTATTGAATTCGTAAACCGTCGAGTGAAGATTAAACTTGACTTTATGAAATGTTTATGTGCAATTATGCCTTGTCTAGGTTAGAGTTTACATGTTCTTGGTAACGAAGTGCATTGTGGTCCGTTCTTTATAACGTTGATAGCTCTTGGCACCTAAGCCGTGTAACACTAAACTCGTTAATCGTTTTTGCAATTGAATCAATCTTAAAACGTGTAGGAACCCTAGGAATGCAATTACCGAACCGGGTGTGAACCTTGTTTTCTTATTATTGTTCAAACAATCATTTTCCCTTCTTGCGTTTAGTAATCGTGAGTAGTTAATTTCATTAATCATTTTAGTTATTCTAATTCACAACTTCCAATCAAACAAAAACATACAAAAACAATATAGCAAGCTTCATAAAAGTGACAACTATTTATAATTCAATAAAATCCGCACACAAACCACATACTCTTCGTGGTTCGCCCCCTTGCTACCACTAGCTATTTGTTAAGGGTAATTAGGGTATATAAATATTATCTTTGACCGGAGCGCGACACTCCGATCAAATTTTGGCGCCGTTGCCGGGGAGTGTGTGCGCTTTGTGTTTGGATATTGTTTGAATTAGTGTGATTAACTGTTTAATTTGTTTTGCTTTCTTTTTGTATTGTCTTTTTCCTTGTTACGCGGGGTGTGTTACTTGTGCAGGTTACAGGTAGTGCATGCGTACACGAAATTCCGGGATGACTTCACCTCTAGTCTACGAACCGGAAATTGAAAGACTCGCAAGAAGAAACCTAGCAAGCCGGTTAGAAGCAACTCTTGCTTCTAAGCAAACCAACCAAACACCACCACTCACACCGACCATTGAAACCGATTCAATGGCAAACCACAATTCCAACCAAGAATTTAACCCAAACCAAAACCTCCACCCAAATCAATTCCAATCCCGAGGAACCTTTTTCCCCGCTCAAGAGCAACCGGGTGGTAACACCAACGCAAGACCACCCACTCCACCTTTCCGAAACCAAAACACCAACAACACTCAACGAACACCTCAACAACAACCTATTCACCGACAAGCATCGTTACCTATTAACCTTGATGATCGGAATGTCAACTCCGATCGAAGAGGTAACCGTGATCCCGTAAATGAAGACCCGTTTTTCAACATCGACGATTTAAGGAATGCAATTCCCGATGACGAACCGTATAGTGTTCCCGGTTATCAATCGCCGGAACACGTAAGCATTCATACGGAAAATTCGGACGATGGGGGTATTACGATGATCGAGCTAATGATGATGAAGATTGGGGCTACGTGAATAGGGGAAACGTATACAATGCTCGAAGGTACGACGATGAGGAGTTTGGGTCTCAAAACGCCAATTATGTTGGGGAAGATGATTATGGGTACGGAGGTGGAAGAAACAATGGCTATGGGAACAACCGTCAACCACAAAACAATAACCAACGGAACCGGAATGAAGGGTTTTACAACAACAATAATAACAACAACAATGTAAATCCTAACCGGATTCCTCGTTTTGTGGGAGGTGGTAACCCGAGGGATAATCGAAGAGAGGATCAAAGGGATGAAAGACGGGATAATCGAAGACCGGTCGATCAAGAAGTTAATGGGCCACAACGTCGTCAACAACCTCCACGGGGAGTAAATGATCGTTTTCGACCGATAGTGACCGAGAACAATTCTCCAATAGTATGCGAAAGGAGGATGTTTGATTGTAAACCGCATTACATCAACATCCTTCCTCATTTCAACGGGAGATCCAATGATGAGCCGTACACCCATTTAACGGAGTTCTCGTCTATTTGTGATACTATTGGAGGACATAATTTCGCACTAGAGGAAGTGAAGCTTCGGCTATTTCAATTTTCATTGAAAGATAAAGCAAAACAGTGGTTCTTTACACTTCCGGCCAATAGTATTCGAACTTGGGAACAAATGCAACAAGCGTTTTTGGATGAGTACTATTCCATGGCCAAGACCGACGATGCTAGAGATGAAATTCAGTCATTTCGTCAACTTTCAAGTGAGCCTCTACATGAAGCATTCACCCGATTCAAAGAACTCATGAGGAGATGCCCACATCACCAAATAGAAAAATGGGAATTGGTGAAATGTTTCGTACGGGGTTTGGATGATGCAACTTGGAATCGGCTTGAGACGACAAGTAATGGTACACTCTTGAGCAACCATGAGGAGGACGATTGGGAATTTTTGGAGAGGATGAGCAAACGATCCAAACAAAAAGAATCGGCCGATAGAGCAAAAAGGCATCCGGTTTCCCGGTCACTTCCCGATCTCGATTCCAAGGATCGGATTTCCACCTTAGAGCGGGAAATAGCTCAATTGAAAAAGAAGAAAGAGGTGAACGCGGTTCAATTTGAAGTGTGTGAAGATTGTGGTGATATTGGGCATAGCACCAAGCAATGCCCAACGGGATCGAGTGACTACACCGAGGAGGTAAATCAAGTGTATGGGGATCGAAAGCAATACGACATGAATTCCAACACTTACCATCCGGGTTTGAGAAATCACCCTAATTTCCGGTATGGTAACGCCTCAAATCAAATGAATCCGAATTTCCAATCGGGTAATCAAGGTGGTCAAGGCGGGTCCTCATACAACAATCGTCAAGGTGGTAACCAAGGGGGTTACCAAAGGAATTACAATCAAGGGGGTAACCAAGGGTATCAAAACCGTGAAGGTAATTATCAACGTGGTTACAACCAAGGCGGAAATGGGGGTAATGCTTCTAACTCCCAAGGTGATGATTCGATTAGTTCGAAATTTGATGCTATCATGAATGCTGTGAGTACTCTTACCAATTCACACCATGAGTTCAAAGCCGAAGTAAAGAAAGAGTTTGAAGTGAGGGATAAATCTCAAAAGGCATTGGAGAAGCAAGTGGGGCAACTTGCTCAAGAGATGGCTCAAATTCGCGGAAGTGGAGGAGGACTTCCAAGCGACACCACGGTGAACCCTAAGCATCAAGGGTCGAGCTCGAAAAACACACGTGAGGTACCAATAAATAAAATTTCTTTACGTAGTGGTCGAGTGATAGATAACAGTGTTGAGCCACCACCATCCAAGTTTGTTGAAGGGGTGGTGGAAGATGCGAGTGATGATGAAGAGAATAACGGTCAAACGGGTCAAAACAAAAATGATTTAAAATTTAATAAAGATACACCCGTTGCGACCGTTCCCATCCCAAAGGCTAAGGACAAGGGTGTGGAGGGTAATACCGCCCCTTTTCCCGAAGCTCTTTTGGGACCATCTAAGAAAGTGGTAAACAAAAGAGGCCCACATCAAGAAGAGATGTGGGAAATTTTTAAACAAGTTAAAATTAACTTACCACTCTTAGATGCTATCAAACAAATTCCTTCATATGCTAAATACTTGAAAGATTTATGTACCCAAAAGAGAACTCACAAGTTTCCTAGGAAACTTGATTTAACCGAAAATGTGAGTTCAATTCTTTTGGGTGCACTTCCACCAAAACTTCAAGATCCGGGGGCGCCCATTATTTCAATACAAGTTGGTGAATTTAAAATGACAAGGGCACTTTTGGATCTTGGGGCAAGTGTTAGTATCTTGCCGGGTAGCTTATATGACCAATACGATTTTGGTCCACTTCAAGTGTCTAACACCACCGTGGTGTTAGCCGATTTGACTCCTAAACTACCCCGTGGGATAGTCACGGATGTAATAGTCAAGGTCGAGGACTTTTACTATCCGGTGGACTTTCTTGTGTTAGATTATGTATCTTTGGACCGAACCAAGCAACCAACGGTGATCCTAGGTCGACCATTTTTGGCAACATCGAATGCCCAAATTAATTGCAAATCGGGCACGGTCGTCATGACTTTTGGTAACAGTCGGTTGCGGTTAAATGTCTTTTCAGGATTAACAGATCCTCTAGTTGGCGATGAATGTTACATGGCGGACATCGTTGACGAGTGTATACCTCTATGTGACACTAGTGTCGAAGAGGAAAACACAATAGAGGAGTGTTTCATGTTTGACAGGTTGCAAGGAGAAACAAATCGTAGCATGGATGAAGGGATGAAAGAGTTGGAGATTATGGCGGCAAAAGAAGGAAGGCCCACTTGGACACATCAAGTGGAAAGTCTTCTGGAAAGCATAGACACGAAGTTGAAGCCGTCATTGGAGGAACCTCCGGCATTAGAGTTGAAGGTGCTACCCAAGCATCTTAAATATGCTTATGTGGGTGAAGGTAGCACGCTCCCGGTCATTATTGCATCCAACTTAACCGGGGAGCAAGAAGAGAAGTTGATGAAGATATTGGTCACCCATAGAGCCGCTATCGGGTGGACCATTGCAGATTTGAAGGGAATTAGTCCCTCAGTGGTGATGCACAAGATCATCACGGAAGATGGTATGAATCCTTCTCGCGACACACAAAGAAGACTAAATCCAAATATGCGAGAAGTGGTGAAGAAGGAAGTATTGAAGTGGCTAGATGTGGGTATTATATACCCTATCTCGGATAGCCAATGGGTGAGCCCGACACAAACAGTTCCAAAAAAGGCGGGTATTCAAGTCGTCACAAATGACGCAGGTGAAGAGGTCGCCACTCGGCCGGTAACCGGGTGGCGTATTTGTATTGATTATAGGAAGTTGAATGCCGCAACTTCCAAAGACCATTTCCCTTTGCCATTTATTGACCAAATAGTTGAGAAATTGGCCGGACAAAAATTTTATTGTTTTCTGGATGGTTATTCCGGATACAATCAAATTGCTATACATCCGGAAGACCAAGCAAAGACCACTTTTACTTGCCCATATGGTACTTTCGCATTTAGGCGAATGCCATTTGGGCTTTGTAATGCCCCCGCCACCTTTCAAAGGTGTATTATGAGTATCTTTTCAGATATGGTAGGGGAGTCTTTGGAAATCTTCATGGATGATTTCTCAATATTTGGGTCATCATTTGATACATGCCTTGACCAACTCGAAAAAGTTTTGAAAAGATGTGTTGAAAAAAATCTTGTTTTGAGTTGGGAAAAGAGCCATTTCATGGTTCAAGAAGGGATTTTGTTGGGGCATGTAGTGTCGAGTCGTGGGATAGAGGTTGACCGTGCAAAAGTGCAAGTTATTTCTACTTTACCTTATCCCACGAATGTTAAGGGTATTAGATCGTTTTTGGGTCACGCGGGGTTTTATAGAAGATTTATAAAAGGGTTTAGTGATATAACCAAACCCCTATGTAAATTATTGCTAAAAGATCAACCGTTTGAATTTAACCAAGATTGTCAAAATGCCTTTAACGTGTTGAAACAAAAGTTGGTTGAGGCCCCAATCTTGCAATCACCGAATTGGTCGTTACCATTCGAAATTATGTGTGATGCAAGTGATTATGCGGTGGGGGCCGTGTTGGGTCAAAGGGTAGACAAGAAACCGGTTGCCATTTACTACGCAAGTAAGACTCTCTCGGATGCACAATTGAATTACACAACTACCGAGAAAGAGCTACTTGCGGTGGTATATGCGTTGGATAAGTTTCGTGCTTACATATGGGGTACTAAGGTCGTTGTTTATTCTGACCATTCTGCAGTTAGGTATCTCATGGACAAGAAGGATGCGAAGCCGAGGCTAATCCGATGGGTTCTCTTGCTACAAGAGTTTGACCTAGAGATTCGAGATAAGAAAGGGAGCGAGAATGTGGTCGCGGACCATTTGTCTCGGTTGAGTGTGGAGGATTCTTCCCGTGAAGAAATTAATGAGACTTTTCCAGATGAGCAAATTTTAAAAGTTGGAATATTACCATGGTATGCTAATATTGTCAACTATTTGGTTACAGGTGACTTGCCGGCTCATTGGGATAGAAGGAAGAGGTTGCACTTCCTATCTCAAATCAAGTATTACACGTTGGAAGAACCGGACTTATTCAAGTTTTGTCCGGATCAAGTCGTTCGAAGATGCATACCCGACGAGGAGATTCCTAGCGTCTTGATGCACTTGCATTCATTTGCTTGTGGGGGCCATTTCAGTGGTCACAAAACCGGGCACAAAGTGCTCAATAGTGGCCTTTATTGGCCGACTATTTTTAAGGATGCTTTTAATTTGGCTAAAAATTGTGTTGAGTGTCAAAAGTTAGGGAGTATATAAAAAAGGGATGAAATGCCCATGCAACCGATCCTTATTGTAGATATTTTTGATGTATGGGGGATCGATTTCATGGGCCCATTCCCTAATTCGCATGGCAATTTATACATTTTGGTGGCGGTCGATTATGTATCCAAATGGGTCGAAGCGATTGCCACCAAAACAAATGACCACACCGTTGTTTGCAATTTCGTTCAAACGAATATAATTTCTAGATTTGGGGTTCCCCGGGTGATCATTAGTGATGGGGGATCTCATTTCAAGAACTTTAACTTTGGCAAACTCTTGAAACGGTATGGTGTTGACCATCGAATTGCTACTCCCTACCACCCACAAACAAGCGGTCAAGTTCAGGTTTCCAATAGGCAAATAAAAGAAATTTTGCAAAAGACCGTTCGACCCGACCGAAAGGATTGGTCAACGAAGTTAAATGACGCTCTATGGGCTTATAGAACGGCTCATAAAACACCTATTGGGACCACTCCTTATCGTTTAGTTTATGGGCGGAATTGTCACTTGCCGGTTGAGCTTGTGCATCGTGCTTGGTGGGCTATTAAAGAAGTTAACATGAAATACGATGATGCAGGTAACGAGCGGAAACTAAAGCTTTGCGAGTTGGAGGAGCTTAGGGAAGAAGCGTACGAGTGTGCCTCAAAGTACAAGGATGACATGAAGAGGGCACATAACGCGAAATTGAAGCCAAAGGAGTTTGAAGTGGGTCAAAAGGTTTGGCTCTACAATTCGAGGCTTAAATACTTCCCCGGAAAGCTCAAGAGCAAGTGGATGGGCCCGTATGTGATTACACGGGTCGGAAGGCTTGGAGATGTTACAATCAAGGACCCAAAGGATGGGTCGAAGCAAACGGTTAATGGTCACCGCCTTAAACCGTTCCTTGATGGTAACGAAGAGAAAAAGGACGCAAATGCGGAGTTGGTATGTTTCTTGGTAAGCGTGCCAACATATGAGGTGAAGTAAAAGGACCGGTAACACTTTTTGTAAAGTTATGTATACTTGTTTAATTGTTTGCGTGCTCCCCGGATTATTGTTTCAATTCCTACTAATCCTTCTTGATTGTGTGAAGTCTAGACACTACGAACGGGTCATGAAGATACAAGGTATGTTTTTAGACTTGTTTATGTGTATTGAGGACAATACACGAATTTTTGGGGGGTGGTAGGACCATTAACGATTTCCGTTTTGAAAAATTTTAACTTATAAAAATTCACAAAAAGATTTTTATTATTTTTTTTAGGATTTTTATAGATGTATAGCCCCTTAATAAAAGTTAATTAAAATTCTATTTTCTTAAAAAAAAAATGGAAAAAATAGAAACCGTCGCCGACGGTGGGATATGGCGTCGCCCACGGTATCTCTATTGTACCATAGCCTCAATTTGTCCGTAGACAGCAAAGTAAGCCGTCGCCACCAGGGTCCAAATCCAGCAACCGTCGCCGACGGACACCCTCACCGTCGCCGACGGTGCTTCAATCTGCAGCCGACGATGTTTCGTGTTTTGTGGCTCTTATTTGTATCCAAATTAGTATTTGGTACTCAAACTTGAACCGAGACGAATTTTGACCACATACTTGACCCGGAATCAACTTAATATCACTACCAAAGCAGATCCATATGTTTTTCTTCTTCTCTCTCTTGCATTCTAACTTCATCTTCCCCAACTTCTCTCTAAAACCCTAATTCTTCTCTTCTCCATAACTCTCTCAAATCTCCACCAAATCGCTTGATTCTTGAGTCTATCTTGAGTGATTTTCAGAGAAAAACAAAACCCCCATGACCAATTCCATCAATTCTTGCTTGATTGTAAGATTTCTGGAAGTGTGTGTTGGGGTTCTTGAAGAGTGTTCATCCAAGTTCTTATTTTTACACTTTTCTTTGGTTATTCTTGTCAATCTTCACTAAAGGTATGAACTTTCACTCCATTTATGCATGATTTTCATATATTGTTGTGATTTCTTCCGAAATTTTAGACTTATTGTTTAAGAGTAGGTTGTTTATCATAATGTAGGATGTTTAAGCATAAATTCAAGGGTGTTTGCTTGATTTGGGTGGGATTTGAGCATGCTTAGTTTTAGTGATATGATTACACTAAGATTTTGGCATGATTGAACATAGTAGTGATGTTGAACATTGTTGAACCGAGATTTTTCTTTTTTATTGAAAAATCTTAGGAATAAACGTGTTAGTCAATATAGATGATAAAATGAGCGACTTTAGAAGTTTAAAAAAGCGATTTTTCATCCAAAATTGGATTAAAGTTCAACATTACATATCATGTTCAAAGTTTGAGATTGTTGAAGGTTGGAATGTACTAATTGTTGTTATTTTTTGTCTTGTGATTGTAGTCATGTTGCGTGGAAGCAAGAAGGCAAAGACCTCCGGTCAAGGTTCATCTTCGGGAGCCGGTTCGGGCTCTGGGGTTTATCAAAGACGATGGGAACAACTTAGTAATGTAGAAGAAGGCGATGGTCAACTTGAAAGACAAGATTGGGCTTGGGAAGAGGCGAAGAACAGTGGGTCGGCTTCGAAATGGAAGGAAGAGAAAACAAAGGCTCTTTCTAGATACAATAATAAGAGGTTGGAAGCCAAGATGTGGAAGATGAAAACGGTTACGGGCATTTCAAAACCCGTACCCGACAGGGCGGTTTGTGAACGTACGGTGGATGTCGAAGAGTTTAGGAAGATTGGGATAGTGCAGAGGTTCGAGAAACTCGGTTGGGAGCGAGTGATTGATTGGTGTGATGACATCACCAATCGGGTATACTTGGCGGCAGTTTGTGAGTGGCTATCCACTCTTCGTTTTGAACATTCCGATAGACCAGCCCATAGGTGGAAGTTGATTGGGAACATTGGGAAAAATCAAATGGTGATGTCCTTCGAGCATATGAATTCTATAGCGAGGTTTGACTCGCTTGGGGTCGACGCATACGATTATTATGGGTATGATCAGTTTTTGGATAACAAGAGGAATGATGCTGACCCAGTGACTCTCTTGGAGGATACATTACCCGGTTCTGGGGGTTCAGGTAACGCAAGGGCAGATATGTCTCTGATGGGAAAGATATTGCAAGGTATCTTGTTGGAGAACATTATGGTACGGTTTGGAGACCGTGGAACGGTGAAGGCACCCGACTGTCGGGTGGTGCATGCTTTGTTATATGGGACGCCCAAGCTCTCGTGGCGTCAAATTGTTATGATTAACACATGGGATACACGGGAATCGTTTAAACGCAAAATGAGTCCTTACCCAAGATTGATCAGCGCCATGATTCTCCAACAAAATGCATTACCTCAAGACTCACTATGGGTATCCAAACCCATTGATCAATTCAACTTTGCCTCTATGAGGCGGCATTGGAACATAACCGTGAAATCTTTTGGGCATTTGCACACGGTTGAAGATGAGCAAGGGGAGAGCTATCGGTTCAACGACAAGGAGGTTGATGAAGAAGGTCAGGAAGAAGGGGGCGATGAGGAGATGCCCGATGTTGAGGAGGACATTGATCCTTTCGGTCCACGGGGACCGAGGCGTAGGTACCGGAAAAAGCATAGGGAAATCTCTGCCAATGTGGCAGATTTTGTGAATCAAAGACAAATACCGTCGTATCGGTTGTGGAACCGTGCGGATCAAGCAATCTACGACAATGTGTCGGCGGGTATTGGTGAAGCAAGAGAGTACCATGCTAGTCGGAAAGAATGGGAAGAGGCGCAAGGGGCGTACTCACAACAACAATGGGGTTTTCAATCATCTTTCCGCGAGAGGGTGGAAAAACAGTTGGAGGAACAGCAACTGCAACATGCGTTACAACAATCTCAAATGGAACGCATGATACAGCTGCAAGAAGAGGAAAGGGCCCGCAGACAAGCGTGGGAGGAAGAGGATGCTAGGCGCCGGAATGCACAGGCAGAGTTGGACCAACGCCGATGGGGGGCGTTGGCTTTCTCCAACCAGATGGCAATTAATAATTTCAAGGTACTCCATGACCAAGAACGCCATCAACGAGATTATCAAGCCGGGCTTCCATATGCTGAACATTCGGGGTGGATTGATTACCCCAACCTTCCTCATCCGCGAGGGCCAGCCGATCCAATCCCTCACTGGCCCGAAGCAGTCGGCTCGAGTTTCGTTCCCATGCCATACCAACCGCCACCCCAACAAGAGTCAAGCCCGCTGGATAACTATAGGGATATGTCCGAGGCCCTTACTGGTTATCCGTACCAGCCGAATCCGCCCGTGAACCCTAATGAGAGATATCAGCGGTAGAGGCAGGGTACGTTTTTTGTTGTTGTTGTATATTATTAGTTTATTTTCGTTTTTCTCATTTTGATTATTTAAATTATTACCTAGTTAAATGAACTTTGTGGGTGTGTTCCCTATATAACCCTCACGAGACCGACTCGTCCTCCCGAACTATCGGGAAGTTTAAAGGGCTTGCGTGCATATGCTAAATGCCGTCGTGATTCCTACGAAAGTGAGTTAGGTTTGTTGTTGTTGTAAAATATTTTCCACATAAAGTCAAATGTAAAATAATGTATGGCGTGGTAATAATTTCATAAAAGTGGTAGAACTAGGTAACTAACAAATTTTGATGGTTGTGAGAAGCATGCTTCTACACAAGGGTTAAGATTTGTAGGTACATTATGTTCGTGAGACAACCGCTTTGTTGAAAAGATGAAGAGCACACAAGGAACTAGCGAAAAACCAGGTGCATACGTTTCTTTTATCTTTGATTTTTAGTTAGCAAATAAGTGGATTGTAAATTGTATTTTATTTTCCGGGGTGTAATTTTGGGGAGGTTAGCCGTGTCACATCCCTTGTGCGTTTTAAAACTCTAGTTCTTACACATTATATGTACCTCAAGTGTGGGGATGGGGGAGTAGTAAAAATTTTCGATTTTAACCCGTTCATTTAAATACTACACATTGAGGACAATGTTTACCTCAAGTGTGGGGATGGGGGAAAATTTCAAAATTTTTTTCAAAAATGTCTTGTTTTCAAACCAATCTCAAAAGCACAAGTTGTCACACCCCCAAAATCCACCTGCGGAGTATCACCGCTTGGGAGCGTGACTGACCAGGATCAAGCCACCAATCATATCGAACATGTAGTTAATGTCAAGCATAATAAATGTAAACCAATTATTCAATACGATTGATGTTCCAACACAACATAATTTAAGTAGCGGAAGCGTAATAATGAAATCCAATGTATGTAAACAGTTCAAATGTTGTAAGTATAACATAACATCCACGATCCAATCTCCACAACGACCTGCTCCTCCCTGTGCAAGCTCCATATGTACCTAATATCCTGCAAGGCATGCAGCAGAGAGTCAACAACTAGTTGAGCGAGTTCACAGTTAACAGTTCAGTAATAGTATAGTGTGAGTAGCAGTATGTTCGTTCGTTATGTCGTGTATCGTATTAGTTTCCATCGCGGCCTCCCAGGCAGGTATGCGAAGATATTAGGGGAATGTGCATCCCGTGTATTCTAGACTAGGTTTACCTGTATCGCGGCCTACCAGGCAGGTGTGCGAAGATTAGTAAATTACGGTTCGCGGCCTTCCAAAGGCAGGTGTGCGAAGTCAGTCATAATATCGCGGCCAACCCTTGGCAGGTGTGCGAAGATCAGTTCAATAAGTGTTACTAGTCTAGCAGTTGTTCTAACAGTGGAGTATGTACCATAGTTCATCCCATAGCATCACTACGTTCCATTATAGACAAGTACCAGTAAATAACCAAATCCCATTCCCACCCTGGGAACCCCATGCCTTGGCTGTGTGAACTCACCTTGGTTTGCTCGGTATGTTATTGCTTCTAGGGTTTGCTAACCGTCTAAGTCCGTTACAAACGACCTACGATGCATTGCACATGATTCGATGTAAGTGTTACATTCAAGTAGGGTTTACATGTTACTTATGTCTAAACAGTTGTGATCTGTGTGAGGGTTGTGTATAGGATGAGATGATAAGAATTGTTCGCACATATAACATCATGTAGTAACATTCAATATCATATAGTCACATATAGTACATGCAGTAAGCTTTAACTGTTTGTTCTAAACTCAGGTTACACGTCACCTATACAGTTCAGACAACATTATTCTAATCGTGTGTTCAGCATCATCAAATCCGTTACTGATTATCAGTAGTTTATTACAATCGTTTATTGCGTGCATATCATGAAATCGTATATCTATATGTATGTATATATCATTTAGTATTCGATCATCAGAACAATCACACAGCATCAGACAATTACATATCAGACAAGTGTGGGGGGGCTTCCCCTGTTTGAATGTCGGACATATATGATCATGTTAAACTCAGTCCAATGGTTAGCCCATTAAACTCGGTCCAATGTATCATCATTAAATTCGGACAAGTTATCATCCAATAACCTAACAAACTCGGTCATGGGCTAGAGGCAATAAATTCGGGCTACATGTTTAACATAAACTCGGACCACCTTCATTAACATACTCGGACCACCATACCCTAACATACTCGGACATGAACAAGGGAAATGGTTTAAACTCGGACAAGGGATCTCCCTTTTAAATTCGGACATGGCTGCCCCCTTTAAACTCGGACCACATGCAATTTTAATAAACTCGGACCCTATGTGGTCTTGATAAACTCGGACCATATGTGGACTCTTTAAACTCGGACCATAGGATACAAATTAAACTCGGACATACAATACACATTTAAACTCGGACCATGTTGATTTCATCAAACTCGGACCAAGTTGATTTCATTAAGTTCGGACCAACTTCATAACATTAAACTCGGTCCAACCCCATATCATTAAACTCGGACCAATATCATTCACATTAAACTTGGTCCATAATTAAAGTATTATATTCGGACCATGCATTCATCAAATAAACTCAGGCATAATTCCATTAAACACTCGGGCATGGATAAGCATATTAAACTCAGACATTTGCTATCATATTAAATTCGGTCATGAGGTATTATATTAAACTCAGACCACACATACATGGTATTCACAAAACTCTGGGAACAATTCCATCATTCATTCTTTGAGATCAAAGCAGTTACGTTACGTGGTTTCTAACCCTAATTCATACATTTTGACGGCAGAACCAATCATAAATCAACCTATTCTTAACACTAACAATCATTACAAGGATGATCTATCGAGCATGAAACCAAGCATCATCATAATCACAATTATCCCGAATCAAAACAAAATCACAGAATATTATATGAGGAACTAGGGTTTTCATGCACCAATCAATCAACAATTAATCGCAAACAATGATAAGACAATTACCTTGATTTGATTCTAGATGGATTGATAATCAAACTTGATGCCAAAGAACTTGTGAATCCAAAATGATAAGAAGATGGTTGTAGAGAGGATTAGAGGATGAGAGGGTACGTGCTTTTGATTCTTGATGTGAGGTTTAGTGAATGATTTAGGGTTAAGTATTATTTATGTTTCACTAATGACTCTTTACACCCTCTATTGTTATATTCTTCACAAGTACACCATCTCATAACCATTTCATAGTTTCACCACTAAGTTTATGCATTTAATAAATTTCTCACAATTAACACATAACCATGCATAATCACACAATGCACTTTATTGTATCAAAACGTTTATAATTCCGTAGTAATTAACTGTGCAAATAATCAACAAAACACTACAAGAACGTGCAATAAATGCGAAATAGAAAGCTTGGGAATTCGAGTTGTCACATTATCCCCAACTTGAAAGAAATTTCGTCCCGAAATTTGGTACGCACTCACTGAGGACGCTAGGTAAGTTATATCGTTCACTGGTTTTCCTGGGGTGTTACATCATCCCCCCGTTGATTTGGAATTTCGTCCCGAAATTCAGTAGTAGTAGCTTCAGCCTCAGTAGTGGTTGCATTGGTTTCGAATAACTGGGGTACTTTTCTGTCATCTAGTCTTCGCGTTCCCAGGTGTACTCTGGGCCACGTCGGGAGTTCCAACGAACTCGAACAAGAGGGATTCTCTTGTGTTTGAGGACCTTAACATCCCGGTCCGTGATTTCAACTGGCTCCTCGACGAACTGCAACCGCTCGTCGATAGTGAGTTCCTTAAAAGGAACTATGAGGGTCTCATCTGACAGACACTTCTTCAGATTCGACACGTGGAATATGTTGTGAACTGCACCGAGTTCAGCTGGTAGGTTCAGTCTGTAGGCTACTTGGCCTATTCTTTCAGCGATTTTGAACGGTCCAACATACCGTGGATTGAATTTGCCTCGTTTACCAAATCGAACCACACCCTTCCAGGGTGAGACTTTTAATAACACCCGGTCCCCGACCTGAAATTCCAAAGGCTTGCTACGCTTTGACCGCGTAGCTTTCCTGACGGTCGCGTGCTGCCGTCATGCGTTGTCATATCTGTGCAATTCGTTCAGTAGCGTCAGCTACCATTTCTAGTCCTGTAATCTAACTATCCCCCACCTCTGCCCAACCGAGAGGTGACCGGCATTTACGTCCGTACAATGCCTCGAATGGAGCGGCTTGAATGCTGGTGTGATAACTGTTATTATACGAAAACTCCACCAAGGGAGATGCTTTTCCCAGCCGTTGCCGAAATCAACAACACATGCCCGAGGCATGTCTTCAAGAGTCTAGATCGTTCGCTCAGACTGCCCATCCGTCTGAGGATGATACGCTGTGCTCATGTCTAATCGTGAGCCGAAATATTCGTGCTTCGCTTGCCATAGTTCTGACGTGAATCGTGCATCCCGATCCGAGATGATGGAGGTGGGCACCCCGTGCCTCAAAACAACTTCTTAAAGGTAGATGTCTGCGAGAGTGGAGAACTTATCCGTTTCCTTTATAGCCAGGTAGTGTGCAGACCTGGTGAGTCGATCCACGATCACCCATATAGTATCCTTCCCACGCTGGGATCTGGGTAGGCCTGTAACGAAATCTATGGAAGTTTCTTCCCATTTCCACTGCGGTATCTTGGGTTGCTGAAGTAAGTCTGAGGGTTTCTGGTAGTCTGTCTTGACTCTCGCACAAGTCAAACATTTGCAATGTGGGCCTTCATGCTAGGCCACCAATAAGTAGGCTGCAGCGCTCGCACGCGCTTAGGTAGGGCGTCTTTCCGACTGAGGGCGTCAGCCACAACATTGGCCTTGCCTGGATGATACTTGATGGCGCATTCGTAGTCGTTCAGTAATTCAACCCATCTCCGTTGACGCATGTTCAAATCCTTTTGCTTAAGAATATGCTCGAGATTCCTGTGATCGGTGTAAATCGTGCACCTGGTACCGTACAGGTAGTGTCGCCATATCTTAAGCGCGAAAACAACAGCTTCCAGCTCCAAATCGTGCGTCGTGTAGTTCCGTTCATGAATCTTGAGTTGTCGCGAAGCGTAAGCAATTAACCTTATCCCGTTGCATCAACACACAACTAAGACCCTGCATCGATGCGTCACAATAAACCACGAAGTCATCTGTGCCCTCCGGCAATGAGAGAATAGGTGCACTGCAAGACCTATCCTTTAGGTACTGAAAAGCGGTCTATTGGGAATCTCCCCCAACAGTAGGTGACACCTTTCTGTGTCCGCATAGAGAGCGGCTGCGCGATCTTGGAGAAGTCTTTGATGAACCGTCTGTAATACCCTGCCAAACTCAAGAATTGGCGTATTTCCGTCGGTGTACGCGGTGCAGGCCAGTTCCTGATCGAATCTACCTTGGATGGATCGACATGAATCCCATCCTTATTCACCACATGGCCTAAGAAGTGGACTTCATGAAGCCAGAAGTCGCATTTTGAAAACTTTGCGTACAGTTGCTCCTTTCGAAGAAGTTCCAAGATAAGACGTAAGTGCTGCTCGTGTTCCTCCTGACTCTTTGAGTAGATTAGAATGTCGTCTATGAAGACAATAACGAACTTGTCAAGATAAGGTTTGCACACCCTGTTCATAAGATCCATAAACACGGCAGGTGCGCTCAATAATATCAAACCATCCATCATATCAAACATAAAGTATAGAAGTTAAAATAATTCATAAAACCCAATACAATTGATGTTCAAACCAAACTTTGTTTGAGTAGCATAAACATAATAACGAAAACCCAAGATAAGTTGTAAGTTTAAATATCGTTCATTGCGTCTCCTCCTCCTAACATGAAAACTCGACCTCTTGCCTCGTTGCCATTGTTGTTGTTGTTTCCCCCGTTGTTGTTGTTGTTGTTCCCGTTGCCCTGATTATTGTTGCGGTTCTGGTTCTGGTTCAACTGAGGACAATCGCGTTTGTAATGACCTTCTGCCCCACACTGGAAACATCCCCGGTTTCCACGCTGTGGTTGCTGCTGCTGCGGGTTTTGAGGAACCGGTGGCGGAAGTTGCTGGTTCTGATTTGCTGGCCGAGAGCTTCTACAATCCTTAGCCTCATGACCCATCTTGAGGCATCTTTGACATTGTTCCCTGCGACATCTTCCGCTGTGGTGTCGGTTGCACTTATTACACAATGGGTGAATTCCCCGATATCCACCCTGCCCCTGACTGCCAGATGATTGCTGACTCGAGTTCTGATAGTCATTTGTCTTGCGCTGCTGAGACTGAACAGAAACCGATCCCTTGCTGGAATCCCCCTCCCATTTCCTCTTGTTGTCACTGGGAGTAGCAGAAGTGGTGACAGCAGTAGTGGTAGCCTTGACACGTTTTGGCAGTTTGTTCTGATCCACTGCCTGATCTGTAATACGGTGAGCGAGACGCTGGATTTCCTGGATGTTGTTGAGGTTAGCCGAGGTAACGTGGCTCTGTATTTCTGGTGCCAAACCTTTGAGATACAACTCAATACGCTTGTATGGAGGGTCCACCATAGTTGGACACAGCACGGCCAGCTCATTTGACCGTTTAGTATACGCTTCAATCTCTGATCCAACCATTTTCAGATTATACAACTCGTCCTCCAACTTGTGAATGTCTTCTCTAGTGCAGTATTCCCTCTTGATCAGTTCTTTGAAATCATTCCAGGGTGTGGCGTTAGCAGCTGCCAACCCTAAGATCTGCACTTGTGCGTTCCACCAAGTGAGCGCAATCCCTTCAAGTGTGCCAGTAGCGAACTTCACCCTGCGAGCCTCAGGGCATTCACACATCTCGAAAACTGACTCGAGCTTTTCAAACCAGTGGAGGAGTCCAACTGCTCCCTCCGTGCCACTGAACGTGTTAGGACGACAATCCATGAAATTCTTGAAGGTGCACACAGGTTGTTGCTGAGCGGGTTGACCTATTGTGTACGAATAGGGCAAAGTTAAATACGAGAATTAATGTAGGATCTAAAGATCCTAGTGTCTATACTGCAGGGTATACTACCTGCTTGAGCGGCTGCAACTGCCGCAGCAATGAGAGCCTCTAGTTGGGCTTGAGTCATGTTAATTCGTGCGGCCATTGATCTTCACATCAAAGGCAACATAAGTGAGAAAGGTTCGCGAATAGTGCGATGACAGAAGAGTGTAAGCACATAAGTATTCTCATGCAATAACAAGTTGTGAGCAAAGTAATGTAAGCATACTACGAGCAAAGTTCTATGCAGTTCTAGCAAGCAGGTAACAAACATAAACCTTATTACCTAGGATGTCGAGTCTTGCACGTGGAGCGAAGCGTCGTTGTGGATCGTTGAGAGCACTGTTCTGGTTATAGTCTGGTTTTAATAAAAACGTTTTTCCCATATTAAAACCAAGTTCTCTATAACCAATGGCTCTGATACCAATCTGTCACACCCCCAAAATCCACCTGCGGAGTATCACCGCTTGGGAGCGTGACTGACCAGGATCAAGCCACCAATCATATCGAACATGTAGTTAATGTCAAGCATAATAAATGTAAACCAATTATTCAATACGATTGATGTTCCAACACAACATAATTTAAGTAGCGGAAGCGTAATAATGAAATCCAATGTATGTAAACAGTTCAAATGTTGTAAGTATAACATAACATCCACGATCCAATCTCCACAACGACCTGCTCCTCCCTGTGCAAGCTCCATATGTACCTAATATCCTGCAAGGCATGCAGCAGAGAGTCAACAACTAGTTGAGCGAGTTCACAGTTAACAGTTCAGTAATAGTATAGTGTGAGTAGCAGTATGTTCGTTCGTTATGTCGTGTATCGTATTAGTTTCCATCGCGGCCTCCCAGGCAGGTATGCGAAGATATTAGGGGAATGTGCATCCCGTGTATTCTAGACTAGGTTTACCTGTATCGCGGCCTACCAGGCAGGTGTGCGAAGATTAGTAAATTACGGTTCGCGGCCTTCCAAAGGCAGGTGTGCGAAGTCAGTCATAATATCGCGGCCAACCCTTGGCAGGTGTGCGAAGATCAGTTCAATAAGTGTTACTAGTCTAGCAGTTGTTCTAACAGTGGAGTATGTACCATAGTTCATCCCATAGCATCACTACGTTCCATTATAGACAAGTACCAGTAAATAACCAAATCCCATTCCCACCCTGGGAACCCCATGCCTTGGCTGTGTGAACTCACCTTGGTTTGCTCGGTATGTTATTGCTTCTAGGGTTTGCTAACCGTCTAAGTCCGTTACACACGACCTAGGATGCATTGCACATGATTCGATGTAAGTGTTACATTCAAGTAGGGTTTACATGTTACTTATGTCTAAACAGTTGTGATCTGTGTGAGGGTTGTGTATAGGATGAGATGATAAGAATTGTTCGCACATATAACATCATGTAGTAACATTCAATATCATATAGTCACATATAGTACATGCAGTAAGCTTTAACTGTTTGTTCTAAACTCAGGTTACACGTCACCTATACAGTTCAGACAACATTATTCTAATCGTGTGTTCAGCATCATCAAATCCGTTACTGATTATCAGTAGTTTATTACAATCGTTTATTGCGTGCATATCATGAAATCGTATATCTATATGTATGTATATATCATTTAGTATTCGATCATCAGAACAATCACACAGCATCAGACAATTACATATCAGACAAGTGTGGGGGGGGCTTCCCCTGTTTGAATGTCGGACATATATGATCATGTTAAACTCAGTCCAATGGTTAGCCCATTAAACTCGGTCCAATGTATCATCATTAAATTCGGACAAGTTATCATCCAATAACCTAACAAACTCGGTCATGGGCTAGAGGCAATAAATTCGGGCTACATGTTTAACATAAACTCGGACCACCTTCATTAACATACTCGGACCACCATACCCTAACATACTCGGACATGAACAAGGGAAATGGTTTAAACTCGGACAAGGGATCTCCCTTTTAAATTCGGATATGGTTGCCCCCTTTAAACTCGGACCACATGCAATTTTAATAAACTCGGACCCTATGTGGTCTTGATAAACTCGGACCATATGTGGACTCTTTAAACTCGGACCATAGGATACAAATTAAACTCGGACATACAATACACATTTAAACTCGGACCATGTTGATTTCATCAAACTCGGACCAAGTTGATTTCATTAAGTTCGGACCAACTTCATAACATTAAACTCGGTCCAACCCCATATCATTAAACTCGGACCAATATCATTCACATTAAACTTGGTCCATAATTAAAGTATTATATTCGGACCATGCATTCATCAAATAAACTCAGGCATAATTCCATTAAACACTCGGGCATGGATAAGCATATTAAACTCAGACATTTGCTATCATATTAAATTCGGTCATGAGGTATTATATTAAACTCAGACCACACATACATGGTATTCACAAAACTCTGGGAACAATTCCATCATTCATTCTTTGAGATCAAAGCAGTTACGTTACGTGGTTTCTAACCCTAATTCATACATTTTGACGGCAGAACCAATCATAAATCAACCTATTCTTAACACTAACAATCATTACAAGGATGATCTATCGAGCATGAAACCAAGCATCATCATAATCACAATTATCCCGAATCAAAACAAAATCACAGAATATTATATGAGGAACTAGGGTTTTCATGCACCAATCAATCAACAATTAATCGCAAACAATGATAAGACAATTACCTTGATTTGATTCTAGATGGATTGATAATCAAACTTGATGCCAAAGAACTTGTGAATCCAAAATGATAAGAAGATGGTTGTAGAGAGGATTAGAGGATGAGAGGGTACGTGCTTTTGATTCTTGATGTGAGGTTTAGTGAATGATTTAGGGTTAAGTATTATTTATGTTTCACTAATGACTCTTTACACCCTCTATTGTTATATTCTTCACAAGTACACCATCTCATAACCATTTCATAGTTTCACCACTAAGTTTATGCATTTAATAAATTTCTCACAATTAACACATAACCATGCATAATCACACAATGCACTTTATTGTATCAAAACGTTTATAATTCCGTAGTAATTAACTGTGCAAATAATCAACAAAACACTACAAGAACGTGCAATAAATGCGAAATAGAAATCTTGGGAATTCGAGTTGTCACACAAGTAACCAAGTCAACGAGGGATGTCACAAACCATTTGGTCTTTTGTCATGGTCAAGTTCAAATTAATAAGCATATCGGGTATTTAGCGGGTGGTTATTTGAGAATAATTCGCCTAAGGAACTAGCAATGTATGCATATCACATATCATACCCTTATACGTGAGGTTTGAGCCCTTTATACATTATAGATTCACATTCACATGTTTCTTTGTTTGAGTGGGCCATTAGTCGCGTATTGTAGAACTTGCAACTTTTGATACATTTGAGACTATAGACCGAATACAAGCACGAGAATGATTAAGGCATTAGGTAAACCTTTTCCGTTTAAACCATTTATCTATCCTTACCCAAACAAGTCCCCTAGTCGCCCAATTTGAGCCTAAACCTTTCATTTGACAACCCACTTAGCCCATAACCATAAGCCTTTTCTTTTTAAACCCATGTGATGAAAATTCGATTATAGGAACTTAAGTTTGTATAGTTGTGATTCATTTGTATTGAAAAAAAAAATAATTCAGAAAATGTTGCGAAAAAGAATGAAAAAGCATTGAGAAAAACACAAAAAGATGTGCTAGTAGTTTGTTGAATAAAAGGCGAAAGTTGTTGCCTCATAGTTGATGTTTATATTTAGTCTTGTTTAGTTTAGTGGTTTGTAATAAAAATCGAATTTTTCATCACCTTAGTCACTTTAAAAATATCCTATTCCTACCCTTCGCCTAGCCACGTTACAACCCCTCAAAGACCTTTTGACTTGTGTTTAGTATTTGTGTTCGATAGTGGAGAATGATTGAGTTGCAAGCCTATGCGGGTACGTGTTCTAATCGGTTTTGAGCGATTAATTGTTGAAATGCTAATACATTATACATGTTAGCAAATTTTTAAGCCGAGTGGAGAGCACATTGTGAGGGATATGCATGAGTTGTTAGTTTTACGGGCGGGTTAATCTTGGGTAACCATTTGTGTATCTAAAGCACGTTACCATTAAATACATTGAATATTGTAAAGAGTTTGAACTTTAGCATGACATTAGACCTTAACCTTTGTCTCGGGAATGGGATGTATATTCGTTGTTTGACCCACGTGAAAGTGAAAAACAGATTTGCTTGAGGGCAAGCAAAAGACAAGTGTGGGAATGTGATACGTGGTTGAAAACCGGTGATTGTAATTGTTTAATTTGATGTTTTTACACAAGTTTTAGTTTCGAATCGCCTACTCTTGATTAGATTTGTGTTTTGCAGGTCTACTGGAGTTTAAGGAGCTTTTCGGGAGCTTTACGGGTCACCGGAGTGAAAACGGGACCACCGGGATGCGAAACGGGTCAACCGGACTCAAGAAACACCAAAAACAGAAAGAGAGGTTCCTGGGCACCGTCGCCGACGCACATATGGGCCGTCGCCGACGGGTTTTGTAAATCTCCGTAGGCTGTTTTTCACCGTAGACAGGAAGATAGTCCGTCGGCCATTTTTCAACTACCACACACCGTCGGCGACGGTCCCTCTGGCCGTCGGCGACGGTTCGCCGGAATGAAGATCGCGAATTGGGGACTTTTTTGCTATTGGAACGAATCAAAAGGGGTTGTTGGCCATCAATTCGGGGGTTACAATCTAATTTGAGTTTTGAACTTCAACTTGGAGCCATTATCACCTACCATCTCATCTCTAATCCAGCTACCATCCATCCTACAACCCGAATTCTCATCCGAATCAAAACCCTAGTTTCATCACCATTACAATCATTCTTCGACCTTCCATCCATTCAATTTCTCCACCACAAACCCTAACCATTCCTTCACCTTAAAGCTTCATGATGATCCAATTCAAGTCTACAACATCCGGTGATCAAGTTTCTTCGATCATGCGCGGCTAATTCCTCGGAGGTTTCACCCCGGTGTAGGTTAATTGTAAGTCTAGGGTTAAAACATTGTTCTTGGATTGATTTTTTGACAAATTGCTTCTTGATTTGAAACTTATGATAATTGTCTTGCATTTGTATTGAATTCGTAAACCGTCGAGTGAAGATTAAACTTGACTTTATGAAATGTTTATGTGCAATTATGCCTTGTCTAGGTTAGAGTTTACATGTTCTTGGTAACGAAGTGCATTGTGGTCCGTTCTTTATAACGTTGATAGCTCTTGGCACCTAAGCCGTGTAACACTAAACTCGTTAATCGTTTTTGCAATTGAATCAATCTTAAAACGTGTAGGAACCCTAGGAATGCAATTACCGAACCGGGTGTGAACCTTGTTTTCTTATTATTGTTCAAACAATCATTTTCCCTTCTTGCGTTTAGTAATCGTGAGTAGTTAATTTCATTAATCATTTTAGTTATTCTAATTCACAACTTCCAATCAAACAAAAACATACAAAAACAATATAGCAAGCTTCATAAAAGTGACAACTATTTATAATTCAATAAAATCCGCACACAAACCACATACTCTTCGTGGTTCGACCCCTTGCTACCACTAGCTATTTGTTAAGGGTAATTAGGGTATATAAATATTATCTTTGACCGGAGCGCGACACTCCGATCAATTACTGGCCGAAAATGTGCTTCTATGCCCCTCACATTCTCTCTAAGGTGTCTCCTTGGTACACCATACCTACCTCTTGAATAATAGGACCATTTGGCCTTGGTACCTGCCCTTGTGGTGCGTTCGGTTGGTGAAACTGTTGTTGTCGCATCGGTGGGCGCTGAGGTGGTCTTTGAAATTGTTGTACATGTTGTGGCCGGACTTGTTGCAATGGAATCGGTTGTTTTATTGGTGGCCCTTGTGGTCTTGGCCGAATGTGTTGTGGTATAATTTGTTGTTGTGGCATTCCACCAACACTTGCCATCCCTTGAGATTGACTTTGAACATAACCAAAATCCCCTTGATCACCATAACCTCCATAACCGTACCCATCATCGTCATACCCCTCGAAATCTTCAAATCCCTCATCATAACCATCTCCTTGAAAACCTGAAGTTTGCCCAAATGGAATGGTCGAATACTGAAAACCCGATTGTTGTGGTCTAAAGGATGAAGTAGTATGCACAATGGTCGAATTTGGTGCACTTGTGACAGTGGATGATGATTGACCCGTAGTTAAGGGAAAGAAATGAGAAAATGGTGGAATTGTGGTGGATGGGTGGTAAGTGATGGCGGGTTCAGCTTGAGTGGCGATTGGTTGGGTAACATTGGATGGTGTGAATTCAGCGGTGGTGTTAGGTAATGTGGTGTTTGGTGATGGTTGGACGGAAGTAGGTATAAAAGACGAGGTCGTTTGACCCGTTGTAGGTGGAATTTGAGCATCAGCCATGATGTTTCTCGGTGTGATGGGTGAAGTAGGTGAACCACTGATTTTGTTTTCTCGCACTAAAACTCGGTTTTGTCTTAGCGTTCTTTCAATTTCCGGATCAAATGATAGCGGTGATGACCTGTGAGAGCCTCTAGTATGCATACACCTGAAGTACGTGCACACTAAACACAACCAACGTAAATCCGAAAATAACAAACAAAACTATTAAATTAACACACGTTGCGCACTACTCCCCGGTAACGGCGCCAAAATTTGACGTGATGTCGTGGGTCACGCAAATTTAATCCCCAAACAACTATAGATAGTGGTAGTAGGGTATCGAACTCAGGGAGTATGTGGAAGATGTGTCGATTATATAGCTTTGCACTTAAACTAATATTAAACTAAACTGCAGAAATTAAAAAAAAATCAAGAGTTTGGATTGTTGATTTAGAAAGCTAAATTAAAAACTAATTCAAATCAAAAGTTGGTTGTAAAACAGATTAGGGGAGAACAATGATCACCTTCGGTTTCAGTTTCTTTAAACAATTGTGTGCAATTCCACTAGAAAGAGTTATATAGACATAACTCGTGTATAGATGATTGAAGTGATAAAAGAGAACAAAGTACTCGGATTATATAAATGCGAGGTTGTTTCCCGATGACCAATTAATCAATAACCAACCCTAACCCTTCCCGTGATATCTCGATTGCCAACGGCACCAAGAACGTACGATTAAGACTAGAAATTGCAATATTGATTAACAAACTACAAACAATCAAACATACACCATGACATTCAAGCAACGCAAGATATCATTCTAGAAATACAGAAATTAAACACACAAAAGTTCAAGAAACATTCACCTAAGATGATCACCGAAGAGTTTAGCCGGACATGGCTCGGTGAATCATCATCATAATCAAACTATTTACGAATCAGAAACACAAACCGAATGATAGAAATTGTTCACAAACCAAATCTTCAGCCAAAATTCCCCCCTATGCTGTCTAGAACCGTCCAATGATGAGAGATAGTGAAAAGACACTCAAAAACTGATTTTATGATGGCAGTTACACTTTGGGATCGCAGCTTCCACCGTAAATTACGGCTTCACCGTAATTTACGGTGGACATAATTCCTTTACGGCCTGAATAACCTGTGTGACGGTGGAGGAAAAAGTGAAAACCAGGTCCACCGTAAATTACGGCAGGACCGTAATTTACGGTGGTCAGCTTCCTTGACTTCTTTGTTGTGTCTCGTGTTCCCTGCTCGACCCGTTCTTCACCAAAGCCTCCAAAGTTGCGTTTGATCCATCTTTTAGCTCCTAACTCGCACCTGAAACATAAGCATCGTAGTTATCTAATTCAAGATAATTACACGATTAAATGGAGGATTATTTCATCTTTTAACATGCTTAAGGGTTGTCCAAAGGACCACCCGTCAAGAGCCAAGTCAAGAGTTTTGATCAACGTTTATCTGAAACTTTAGTTACTAAAGATTTGTATGAACGACAGTTTAAAGAAAAGCAAATTGAATTGAACAAGCGTATTGATGAAATTGCCAATCTTAAACAAGTCTTGGCTGAAAAAGAAAAGATTGTTACAAAACTTCAAAGTTATCATGACTCTTCGTACATTCTCGAACGTATTTTCAATATCACACCTGATAACAAAGATACTAATCATTGTAAAAAGTGTATTGGTTCAGAATATCATCAGGTACCACCACCATTGAGAGACAATTATACTTTTTATGATGAGGAAAAGGTGGCAAAGGGTTTGAACATAGCTGACCAACTACCTGAAAGTATCGATGTTACTTACACCAAATCGGATGATGCTGATGATTCAGAGGTGGTGAGTAAGGTGGTTGATAGTGTTTTGAAAGATGAGTCTACAAAAGGTAAGTCTGAATCACAAGATGAAGATGAAGGAAATCTTTATGATGGATATCTGAAAGACACGAAATCTGAGAAGAATTTGAATGATGATTCAAAAGGATTGGTTTATACCATGATTGGATCGGACAAATTATTCTTGGATATGGTTTTCCCGATTCAGAATGTGATTTCAGAGAAAATTGACAAAGTTTTCAAGATGGTTGAAATTGAGAAGTCTGAAATGTCCAAGTTTGCTGGTAAAGGTTTCAAAGGGTCTTCTAACAAACCTGGTTCTAAAAAGAAAAACATGAAGTCTGGTTTGGGGTATAAGAAGAAACATAATCGAAACAGAACTGAAAGGCCTAATTTTCAGACAAAAATGACTTTTGTTCAAGGAAAAAGCTTCATTGAAGAAGAAAAACTCAAACTTGGAACACAATCTAATGCAGAGTTTGAGACCATGAAAAAGAAACAACAACAGTCAAAAGATGTGTCAAAGAAAGTATGTTTTAAATGTGATCAAATTGGACATGTTGCACGAAAATGTCCAAATCCAAAGTCTGTTGATGGTGAACCACAGAAATCTGAGAGTGTGAAACCGAGGTCAACCAGATTTGATTCGAGCCAAACTTGGAGGTTTACAACAAACAAGTTTGCCTCAAATCAAAATTGGAAATCAAACCCGAACAAGTTTAATTCTAGACAGACCTGGAATTCTCACACATCCAGAATGAGAACATCATGGAGTCGACAAACATCGGTTGGTGTGACAAAACCTCAAAAGATTTGGAAACCTAAAAATGTTGTTCAAACTCAAAAGGTTCAGAAAGAAACAAATTTTTACAAAAGAGGTACTCCGAAAGGTCAAGTGTGGTCTGTTAAGAAAAGTGTTGAGTTGATAAAAGATGAGAAACAGAAACAAATTTGGAAACCAAAAACAACTTCTGAGGATTCAGATGTGGTTGCCTATGATGCAAACGTTCCACCGCTTAAGGCTGAAAATTTTAAAATTCAGGTTGCTAGAATCAAGGTTACACCTAAGGCTCCTGAGGCCTGGGTGGACACCATGTTTGATTAAGTGGTTGGAATTGCCGGAGCTTCCTGGATTGCGAAGCATGAATCGGCATCTATCTTTATTGATTGAAAGTTTTATACAAAATTGTTTGAGTATTTGATAAAATTTGAATGTGCAGGTGCTAAATGCAGATGAAGATTGTGAGAGTGTTGCACAGGAAGAGGTTGAAGATCCCTGGTTTTGGTCAGACAGGGAGTTTGTGTGTTGTTTTGTATAAGTTTGTGGTGTGGTTGATGATTACTGTTTGATTGTTGGTTGTTTGTTTGTTTGGATTGATGTTTGTGATGTTTGATGTTAGTTTACATTGAATAAGTGGTGATGGACTATGCCGAAACCCTCACGGCGGAACAAACATGATTACTCACAAGTTGAAGAACGGTTTTCTAACAGTCAAAATCAATGGGTTGTAAATCATGGGGGTACGTTATATTTTCTGCGAAACAGAGCATGAGATGCAGAAAATGGATGGCGTGACAAAGCTATCAGTATCGGTTTGTCAAATTTCTTTAATGGTTTTGCATTTTAGGGGGAGAAATTGTGTTAGAAAATACAAAAACATTAGAAAATTTGAAAAATACAAAAACATGATAAAATCAAAAATTTGAGTTTTGCGTAAAAAGAGGAAATGATAGTACATCAGTAGACAGTTACAGTATGCTAAAGAAATGTAATGATTAAATAGCATTAAACAGTCTCACTGATGATATGTCGATAGGTTTTTATACATTTAGTAAGCTTTTTCGGGATATAAACCTAAATTCAAACTTGCTTATTTCGTGGGGAACACTACTTGGATATATAGGTAACCCCTGAAATCTCGTTTGAAAGGTCTCGTATTCTGATATACTAGGTGTTTATACTCTATGATGTCTGGGGTATTATTCCGGGACTTTTGCTGAACGGTAGTTCTGACCTAGTCCTTGGCTAATACTTTATTCCAAAATGCTTGAAACATAGCATTATAGCCCTCAGCTGATTAGACAATAAAATTGATAATCAGCTGTTATAGCTGAAAAGATTCTCTAAAGGGAACACACTGCTAAGTCGAAGCTGATATCTCTTTGCTGAACGGAAGTTCTGACCTGAGATCCCTCAGTTCTCGCATACCCTAATTTATGTACAGACATCATTGTAGTATTCTTATCTGTAAGACTGAATATTGGGATTCTGGATATGGGAGTATATTCAAGAGGTGGGACACATGAATGAGTTTAAGTCTTAAAACATCTAAATCGTATCCTGAATCAGTTGAAATTTGTATGAAAATTTAAATGGATCAGTATATCGACAATCTAAGTGAATTGTTTAATTCTTAATGTGAATTTAAGCTCAATGGTACTTGTGACTAGTCAAAAACTTATATGATCCTCTGTTGCATTCTCAAAACAAAAATATTGTTTGTAAATATGTTTGTATATATTTCTTTACAGCTTTATATTTTTAGAGAACACAAAAAGATTTTGATTTCTGTGTTATTTTCGATAAACCGATGTCTGAGTTGCTGAGTTTCAAAATCAAAGTATGCTAATTGTGTTTCTGAAAATAAAACGAGTTCATTAATTTGAAACTTGATATATTCAAAAACATGTGTGATATCTTCAAGGTCATTAACTTGAACTTGAATGATAATTTGTGAGGGAATTGGATTCTTTATATTGCCATATCTGTTAAGTTTGTTGACAGGGGGAGTGTATTAGAGAACATGTTTAATGATTTTGAAAATATTGTTACTTATGAATGTTTGAGAATTACAGGAAAGATTCAGATTACGATCCCGAAGAGCTGATTTTAAGGGGGAGTCTGAAGATAAGTTGTAAGTGAAGAAGAGCTTGTAGCTGGAAAAGCAAGGTGATGATCTCTAAAAGCATGGAAGCTTGACGAGAGGGGGAGCTTACTGATGATGAAGTTGTAAAGATGAGCAAAGTGAAAGATTAAAGGATTCTTATATGGTTGCAATCTGAACAAGTTGGCAAAAATGATCAAGACTGAAGAGGTGACATAACAAAGAATGTTCACTGAAGACTTCGTCAATATCCGAGGGGGAGTCTGTTGGTGCACTACGTCTATTGACTTCGTCTTGTATCATGTAATAGGATAGGTTAGGTTAGAAGTGCACAAGGTTCGAGAAATGAGAAACGGTTAAATAGCATGTTGGACCGCTTATATGGACATTGTCCATAAAAGCGATCCACACCAACTCACCTGGACCGCTTTTGTGACATGTTCGTATAAGCGGTTCCAGAACTCTATAAATAGGTGCATGGTTGATTCATTTGTAACGGCTCGGAACTTGTAACGAAGTGCTGCCGAATTGCTTCCAGGTTGTAAACATTGCTAAAATCAATAAAGTGAAGCATTATATTTAGTTTGAGCGTCTAATTCACTGATTCCGCCTTTGAATTGGAAAACGACTCTTCTGATCGACTCATTCAGGGTCAACGACGATCCAACACATCTGCACATGAAGACGAAGCATTAGGATCAATTGAGCCTTTAGAAACAAAATTAATTGAAGTAATCCATGTTTCTCAACAGGTCTGCCATTAAATGTGTAACACCCCTATCACGTAATATAACAACACGTGGTGGAAATATTGGGGAGTCACATTACAAATTGCTCACAACTACTGGTACTAAATTGTTCAATATCATTAACAACGTTTTACAAACAAAGAATACATGTAATTGATCTTTTGTTTTAGAAGTCTAAGGCTCGTATGCAGTCCTATGCGTTGCATGCTTGAACAGTCGAAAACCTGAAACATATGCGAAAGCAGTCAGCATAAAAATGCCGGCGAATACATAGGTTTTATTAGCCAAATAAATGGCAAAACATTTGGTAGTATAATCTTAATTGTGAAAACTCGTGGAAAAATAGGTTTGTATATGGCATTATGATATTTACTAAGTCATTTTACGCCTTATATTATAATCTCGATTAAACCATCGTAAAAACTTGTTAATATGTTATTAGGAATCCAATCAAGGATTAATAATAACTGTTTGAAACTAATCAAAACTTATATAAGTATTATATTAATCAAATCAATGAGTCATGATAATACTTCAGATATCTTTCTAAGAATCTAACATATAAAAATATGGGAGATTCTACAAAGATTTTAATAATCAAACATTGAAACAATTGTACACAAAACCCTAAAGTGATCCAGATAACGCTACAAGAATAATAAAATAAGAACACTTATATATAAGAAGTACCAACGGCATATCCACTATGTTCTTATTTTATTATACCCGTTTCGCTATCTAAATCACAACTACCACATAACACATAAATCGTCAACTTGTACCAACTCATAAACACACATTAAAGCACACAATGAATCCAATCAAGGACTCCAATATCAGTACTTTATACATCCTACAAGAATCAACCTATGAAGATAGATAGATGCTATAAGGATTGGGGCAAAGTAGGCTTAACTGCTCAAATCGGTCAGTGTAGGCACGGTTTTCCCCACTATCCTGTTTTAAATAATAGAACTCATTTTCAAGTGCCCTTATTTTGCTTCGTGGGCAGAATTCTTTCTTCATAAGATCCTTAAATTCTTCCCATGTAAGTTCCATTGCTACCTCGGCACCTCGGTCTCTCATAATACCATTCCACCAAGTGAGTGCTCTCCTTTGAAAGACACTCGAAGCGAAATCTACCTTGCGCTCATTGGGGCACTGAACATGGCAGAATGTTCTTTCTATACTTTCGAACCATTGCAATAGTGCGGTTGCTCCTTCAGACCCAGAAAATTTTAGCGGTTTGGCTGAATTAAAGGCCTTAAATTACAAGTTGCTGTTGTTGTTGTATATCTGATGAATCTGGGTTACTACATTCGGAAGCACAGCAGCCATCTGCTGAGTGACAAGGGTTGCGATATCTTCGTTGGTTTGAGGTTGTGCATCTCGTCGAGGAGGCATTTCGAAAGTACATCTATAGAGAAAACCAAAAGTTAGATTTATCCAATTGTTATGACTTTGTGACATTATTGTATTGTGAAAACTTTGATCTAGTAGAATTTTGTTCATTGGTCTTGTTCTTATACTTAGAATATATGGTGTTGTGGATATTGTTTTGAAACAAGAATTGTTTGAAAATAGACTTTTGTAAAAATTTTGGATGAGAGAATACAAACCAGGTTAATGGTTTGTATCATAAATTCTTTACCTGTTAAAAAAATTTATTGCTTTTAAGACAAAATGTTTTTACATTAAAATTTTAAAATAAAGAATCTTTGTGTTGAAATTTTGAAAATTCTCATCCAAATAGTAAAAATTTGAAATTTTAAAAGACAAAGGTAGTATTTTGAAAATAAAATAGGATCTCGTAGAGTCGTGAAATGAAATTAGATTCATTTCAACTGTAATTAATCAAACATATCACCGAAGGTAATATGATGAAATGGTATTGGGAAAGGAAGGATGCTTCGATTGTCATGAAGAGCAAACACATTACCGAGGGTAACATGAATTAGTAGGGTTACAAAGGTCGTTTAGAAATCATTTGATAGGGTCAAGATGGATAGGTTTTTAAAATGATTCACAAAGATATGCTTTAGCCTATAACTTGACACTCACCCTAAGAGTTCCCAGGTAAGAGTGACTGGTCCGAAAATGCGGATTTATACGAACACTCTAGCCTTAGACAGAAAACTCGGGGTATAGGCATCCACCCTTCCAGATTGCATGTGTTCGCATTATTAAAACCCAAGATTTCGACGAAAAACGTTTGAGAAATACATTTGAGAAATCTTTTGATACAAATCGTTTGAGACAAAACATGTTTGCGAAATATTTTGACAAAAACGTTTGAGAAAACATTTTGGAAAAATATTTTAATGAAAAAGTTTTGAGAAAAACACTTTGAGGAATACCTTAAGGCATAAAACCTAAGGGTTTTAGGATAAACCATCTAAGGTTAGATGATTCGTAAATCATGGAGTACTTGTGGCATGAATAATTATGAGGATTAGGAAAGAGTTCCTAAGTCTACTTATGTTTGGGTCCTAGGAAGGTTATAGACTAGGTTCAAGGCATGCTAATAACCTAATTCCGTATAACCAGTGCTATGATACCAATCTGTAACACCCCAATCGCGTAATATAACAACACGCGGCGGAAATATCGGGGAGTCACGTTACAAATTGCTCACAAATACTGGTACTAAATTGTTTCAATATCATTAGCAACGTTTTACAAACAAAAAATACATGTAATTGATCTTTTGTTTTAGAAATCTATGGCCCGTATGCAGTCCTATGCGTTGCATGCTTGAACAGTCGAAAACCTGAAACATATGCGAAAGCAGTCAGCATAAACATGCCGGCGAATACATAGGTTTTATTAGCCAAATAAATGGCAAAACATTTGGTATTATAATCTTAATTGTGAAAACTTGTGACAAAATAGGTTTGTATATGGCATTATGATATTTACTAAGTCATTTTATGCCTTATATTAAAATCTCGATTAAACCATCGTAAAAACTTGTTAATATGTTATTAGGAATCCAATCAAGGGTTAATAATAACAGTTTTGAAACAAATCAAAACTTATATAAGTATTATATAAATCAAATCAATGAGTCATGATAATACTTCATATATCTTTCTAAGAATTTAACATATAAAAATATGGGAGGTTCTACAAAGATTTTGATAATCAAACATTGAAACAATTGTACACAAAATGATAAAGTGATCCAGATAACGCTACAAGAATAATAAAATAAGAACACTTCTATATAGGAAGTACGAGAGGCGTATCCACCATGTTCTTATTTTATTATACCCGTTTCGTTATCTAAATCACAACTACCACATAATACATAAATCGTCAACTTGTACCAACTCGTAAACACGCATTAAAGCACATAATGAATCCAATCAAGGACTCCAATATCAGTACTTTAAACATCCTATAAGAATCAACCTATGAAGATAGATAGATGCTATAAGGATTCGGGTTCTATCACATTGTCTAATCTAACATGCATTAAAATACATAATGAATCCAATCAAGGACTCCAATATCAGTACTTTAAACATCCTACAAGAATCAACCTATGAAGATAGATAGATGCTATAAGGATTCGGGTTCTATCACATTGTCTAATCTAACATGCATTAAAGTACACAATGAATCCAAACATTGACTCCAATATCAGTATTCTAAACATCCCATATAAGTCTAACTATGAAAATAGATAGATACTGTGACAACTCGTATTTCGAACCTACTTTGTGTAACGTATGTGAACGTTTCATAATTATATGAACTTTGAATTATTGAATCATATTATGTGTAACGTGTATTGCATGCTTGTATATATGTATGTTATGTGAATATTTAATGACCCGAGCGCACAACACATATCAACCGCACAAGGCCTTTGGGCCGCACCATTGTATTCGGAGTAGAGGCAGCCCAAGTAAGGGTCGGCCCACTCCCCTTGAACGTGTAAACACTCATAGTTAGGGTTTGTGCCCTCATTTGTTACAATCAACTCTCACACAAAGAAACTCTAGCTCTTTTCTCCCTCACTCTCTCGAACTCGAAGGCAGCCGCAAGTCATCAAAACTCATAGTGTTTCGGATCAACCCTTGACCCCATTCTATTCGGTTAGTATGATTAATTGTTTGTGCTTAATGTTTTGATGTGTGTTTATTATAGTCATGCATGAGGATATAGGATTTTTGATTGGCATGAGTGATCTAATTGAATGATGATAATGATGTTGATGACTTAGATCGAATGCTTGATGGATCGGTTGTTGTATGATGTTATTTGGTTGAATATTGTTCACATGTTCGGTGATAGGGATCAAGAACACGAAGCTAGAATTATATGTTCAAATGTTTTGAGTTGTTAGTTATTGTTATGCTTTGAATCAAGATTAGGGTTCATAAGAATTGATGCTCGAAATCTCTGTTTGATCGATATTAGGGTAACCGAATGTTTGGATATTATGTTGGTTGTTTGTTGTAAATTTGGAAATTACTAAATGCTTGTAACCGAATGCATGTTTTCCGGAAATTCAAACTAATCGCACAAGGCCTCCTGATCGCACAAGAGGCCATTCGCACAAACTTGGTCGCACAAGATCCCTTGGATCGTATAAGCCACTTAACATGTTGGGCTGGGCTAATACGAATCGCACAAGTTGTCAAAGTGTTAACTGTTGGACTTATCATGTCGGTTGGGCCTTAAAGCCCAAGACCCCACTCGCACAAGCTGACATCAGACGCACAAGATGGCCTATTCGCACAAGAGTCCTTGGCCGCACAAGGACCAGTGAGCCGCACAAGTTTGGGTCGTGTATATTTTGTTTTAGGGCTAGCGGTGTTATTGGGCCAAACAAGCCCAGGTCACATCGCACAAGGCATGACCAGTCGCACAAATGGGAATGTTGTTTAACTGTTTGGGCCGAATGATATTTGGGCTGGATATGTTGTACCGTTCACTTATGCTATTTGGGCCGGGACTATGCGGATCGCACAACATGTTGTGGATCGCACAACATGTTGGGCCGATTACATTTGGGCTATTAGTTTAGACGCACAAGTATGATTGCATTGTACTTTTGACTGTTTACGTGCTATACGTGTTTGCTATGATTTATACGTGCATTACTTGAAGTCAAAACCTGACTTGTATGGTAACCCTGTTAGGACGTGGTTGACCTCTTTAGTTCAAGAAACCTCTTTGTGTATCTGCCGAGCAACCCAAGGTGAGTTTACACAGCCAAGGCATGGGGTTCCCAGGGTGGGAATGGGATTGGATGATTATTTCGTGCGTACATAGTTAATGGAACCTAATGATATGGTCCTCAGGGTGAGGATGGTAAATGATAAGATACGGCTAGACTAGTATACCTACTTGAACTGATCTTCGCACACACGCCAAGGGTTGGCTGCGATATTATGACTGATCTTCGCACACATGCCATAGGAAGGCTGTGAACTATACATACTAAACTTCGCACACATGCCAGGGTGGCCAGCGATACAAATATACATAGTCTAGAATACTTGAGAACTTTCCCTAATCTTCGCATACATGCCTAGAGGGCTGCGATACGAACTAATACGATACATGATTAAATGAACAACCGCAATGCTTACTCTACCATACTATTACTGAACTTACTTTCTGTGAACTCGCTCAACTAGTTGTTGACTCTCTGCTGTATGCCTTGCAGGACCCTAGGTACATTATGGAGCTTGCACAAGGGGGAGCAAGTCCTTGTGGGCAAATGGATCGTGATTACTTATGTCATTTCATACATTAATACTTATGATTGGGTTTTTACATTAATGCTTCCGCTATACTTAACTATGTTGGTTTTGATAAACACCTTTCGTATTGATGGATAACTTTTACTATATATTTACATGTTCAATATGATTGGTGGCTTGATCCTGGTCACGTCACGCCTCCAAGCGGTGGTACTCCGCATGTGGGATTTTGGGGGTGTGACAGATTGGTATCAGAGCCATTGGTTATAGAGAACTCGGTTTTAATATGGGGAAAACGTTTTATTTAAAACCAGACTATAACCAGAACAGTGCTCTCAACGATCCACAACGACGCTTCGCTCCTCGTGCAAGACTCGACATCCTAGGTAATAAGGTTTATGTTTATTACCTGCTTGCTAGATCTATATAGAACTTTGCTTGCATTACGCTTAGATACACATGATACTATTACATGAGAATACCTACGTGCTTGCGCTTTTCTGTCATCGCCCTACTCGTGAACCATTCTCACTTACGCTACTTTTATAATGAAGATCATGTCTGGACGAATTAACATGACCCAAGCCCAGCTAGAGGCACTCGTTCAAGCTCAAGTTGCTGCGGCACTTGCAGCTGCTCAAGCAGGTAGTATACCCTGCAGTATAGACTCACACTAGGATCCTTAGATCCTACATTAACTCTCGTATTTAACATCGTCCTATTCATACACAATAGGTCAACCAGCGCAGCAGCCTGTCTGCACTTTTAAGAACTTCATGGACTGTCGTCCAAGCACTTTCAGCGGTACAGAGGGGGCAGTGGGACTCCTCCACTGGTTTGAGAAGCTAGAGTCTGTGTTCGAGATGTGTGAATGCCCTGAGGCTCGCAGGGTGAAATACGCCACTGGCACGTTAGAAGGAATAGCACTAACTTGGTGGAACACCCAAGTTCAGATCTTAGGGTTGGCAGCTGCTAACGCCACACCCTGGAACGATTTTAAGGAACTCATTAAGAGGGAATACTGCACGCGTGATGACATCCACAAGTTGGAAGATGAGTTCTACCACTTGAAAATGACGGGGTCAGAAATTGAAGCGTACACGAAACGATCGAACGAACTGGCCATCTTGTGTCCAACCATGGTGGACCCTCCAATCAAGCGTATCGAATTGTACCTCAAGGGTCTAGCCTCAGAGATTCAGAGCCATGTTACATCGGCAAACCTCGACAACATCCAAGACATCCAGCGTCTTGCTCATCGACTCACAGATCAGGCAGTAGAACAGATCAAGCTGCCCAAACGCGTCAGTGCAACTACTACTCCAGCTGCTACTTCTGCTACACCCAACGACAACAAATGGAAATGGGATGGGGATTCCAGCAGGGGATCAGTTTTCATTCAGTCTCAAGCACAGCAGCGCAGGACGAATGACTACCAGAATTCGAGTCAGCAATCATCTGGCAGTCAGGGAAAGGGTGGATACCGGGGAGTTCACCCACTATGTAACAAGTGTAACAGGCACCACAGTGGAAGGTGTCGTAAAGAACGTTGTCAGAGATGTCTCAAGCTAGGGCACGAACCCAAGGATTGTAGGAGCCCACGACCTGCGAACCAGAATCAGCAACTTCCGCCACCAGTTCCTCAGAACCCACAACAGTAGCAGCCACAGCGTGGAAACCGGGGATGTTTCCAGTGTGGGGCAGAAGGTCATTACAAACGTGATTGTCCTTAGTTGAACCAGAACCAGAACCGCAACAACAACAATAACCAGGGCAACGGGCACAACAACGGTGGGAACAACAACAACAATGGCAACGAGGCAAGGGGTCGAGCTTTCGTGTTAGGACGAGGAGATGCAGTGAACGATCCCAACGTAGTTATGGGTAAGTTTCTCCTCGACGATATTTATGTTACTGTTTTATTTGATTCGGGTGCGGATACAAGTTATATTTCTGTGAAAGCCAGTAAATTGTTAAAACGTACACCAACACCCCTAAACACCAAACACGTCGTAGAACTAGCTAATGGTAAGAGCCTAGAAGCCACACAAATAGTCAGGGGTTGTAGTATCGTCTTAGCCGGTCAAGTTTTCTCCATCGACCTTATTCCCATAGCCTTGGGAAGTTTTGATATCGTTATTGGGATGGATTGGTTGTCCCAACATCAGGCAGAGATCTTGTGCAGCGAGAAGATTATTCGCATTCCACGTTCTGGTCAAGAACCTCTCGAAGTTCAAGGAGACAAGAGTGGTGCAGTGGTAGGCATCATCTCTTTCTTGAAGGCTCAGAAGTGTCTGCGGAAGGGTCACACCGCAATCTTGGCACTCGTTTCAGATGCATCAGTGAAGGAAAAGAAATTGGAGGATATTCCAATTGTTCGTGACTTCCCTCAGGTGTTTCCTGAGGATATACCTGGTTTACCGCCACATCGCCAAGTCGAATTTCAAATCGAGCTCGCTCCAGGAGCAGCACCCATAGCTCGCGCACCATATCGTCCAGCTCCATCAGAATTGGAAGAACTGTCAAAGCAGCTACAAGAGCTCTTGGAAAAGGGCTTCATTCGTCCAAGCTCTTCGCCATGGGGAGCTCCAGTGTTATTTGTGAAAAAGAAGGACGGTACCTTCAGGATGTGCATAGACTACCGTGAACTGAACAAGGTAACGGTGAAGAACCGTTATCCTCTTCCACGCATAGATGACTTATTCGACCAGTTGCAAGGGTCGTGTTACTACTCCAAGATAGACCTACGGTCAGGGTATCATCAGCTGAGAGTCCGGGATGAGAACGTCTCCAAAACCGCATTCAGAACTCGCTACGGTCACTACGAGTTTCTTGTCATGCCGTTCGGGTTAACGAACGCGCCTGCCGTATTTATGGACCTTATGAACAGGGTGTGCAAACCCTATCTTGACAAGTTCGTCATTGTCTTCATCGACGACATTCTGATCTACTCCAAGAGTCAGGAGGAGCACGAGCAGCACCTACGCCTTATTTTGGAACTCCTACGGAAGGAACAGCTGTACGCTAAGTTTTCGAAATGCGACTTCTGGCTTCGTGAAGTCCACTTTCTAGGCCACGTAGTGAACAAGGATGGGATCCATGTTGATCCATCCAAGGTGGACTCGATCAGGAACTGGCCTGCACCACGTACGCCAACGGAAATACGCCAATTCTTGGGTTTGGCGGGTTACTACAGACGGTTTATTAAAGACTTTTCAAAGATTGCTCAGCCGCTTACGCTACTAACACAGAAGGGTGTCACCTATCGCTGGGGAGAGCCCCAGGAGACTGCTTTCCAGCACCTGAAGGATAGACTTTGCAGTGCACCTATCCTCTCATTGCCAGAGGGCACGGACGATTTCGTAGTATATTGTGATGCATCCATCCAGGGTCTTGGATGTGTGTTAATGCAGCGCGACAAGGTTATTGCTTACGCTTCACGCCAACTCAAGATTCACGAACGGAACTACACGACGCACGATTTAGAGCTGGGAGCTGTTGTTTTCGCGCTTAAGATATGGCGACACTACCTGTACGGTACCAGGTGCACGATTTACACCGATCACAGGAGTCTCGAGCATATCCTTAAGCAGAAGGATTTGAACATGCGTCAACGGCGATGGGTCGAGTTACTTAACGATTATGAATGCGCTATCAAGTACCACCCAGGCAAGGCCAATGTTGTGGCTGACGCCCTCAGTCGGAAAGACACTTTACCTTGGCGCGTGCGAGCGCTACAGCTTACGATTCAGTCTAGCCTTCCTACACAGATACGAGATGCAAAGGCAAAGGCATTGAAACCAGAAAACGTAAGGGCAGAAGCCCTGCGCGGCTCACGACAGCGGTTAGAACAGAAGGCAGACGGCGCCTATTATGTAACGGGGCGTATTTGGGTCCCACTTTATGGCGGTTTACGCGAGCTAGTAATGGATGAAGCTCACAAGTCTCGTTACTCGGTACATCCAGGGTCGGACAAAATGTACCACGACATCAGAACTACTTATTGGTGGCCTAGCATGAAGGCCCACATCGCTACTTACGTTGCAAGTGCTTGACCTGTGCGAGAGTCAAGGTGGAATACCAGAAACCAGCGGGCCTACTTCAGCAACCCACGATACCGCAATGGAAATGGGAAGAAATTTCCATGGATTTCGTTACAGGCCTACCTAGATCTCAGCGTGGGAATGATACCATATGGGTGATCGTGGATCGACTCACCAAGTCTGCACACTTCCTAGCTATAAAGGAAACGGATAAGTTCTCCACTCTCACAGACATTTACCTTAAAGAAGTTGTTTCGAGGCACGGGGTGCCCACCTCCATCATTTCGGATCGGGATGCACGATTCACGTCAGAGCTATGGCAAGCAATGCACAAATCTTTCGGCTCACGATTAGACATGAGCACAGCATATCATCCTCAGACGGATGGGCAGTCTGAGCGTACGATCCAAACTCTTGAAGACATGCTTCGGGCATGCGTTATCGATTTCGGCAACGGCTGGGAAAAGCACCTCCCTTTGGTGGAGTTCTCATATAATAACAGTTATCACACCAGCATACAAGCCGCTCCATTCGAGGCATTGTACGGGCGTAAATGCCGGTCACCTCTCTGTTGGGCAGAGGTGGGGGATAGTCAGATCACGGGTCCAGAGATTGTAGTGGACGCCACAGAAAAGATTGCACAAATACGACAACGCATGGCGGCAGCACGCGACCGTCAGAAAGCCTACGCGGACAAGCGTAGAAAGCCATTGGAATTTCAGGTCGGGGACCGGGTTTTACTCAAAGTCTCACCCTGGAAGGGTGTAGTTCGTTTTGGCAAACGGGGCAAACTAATCCGCGGTACGTCGGACCATTCGAAATCATTGAGAAAATAGGCAAAGTGGCCTACAAGCTAAACCTACCAGCTGAACTCGGAGCAGTTCACAATGTCTTTCACGTGTCGAATCTGATGAAATGCCTATCAGATGAGACCCTTATCATTCCTTTCAAAAAACTCACTATCGACGAGCGGTTGCAGTTCGTCGAGGAACCAGTTGAAATCACGGACCGGGATGTAAAGGTCCTCAAAAACAAGAGAATCCCTCTTGTTCGAGTTCGTTGGAACTCCAAACGTGGCCCAGAAAACACCTGGGAACGCGAAGACAGGATGACAGAAAATTATCCCCAGTTATTCGGAACCAATGCAACCACTACTGAGGCTGAAGCTACTACTACGGAATTTCGGGATGAAATTCCAGATCAACGGGGGGAGGATGTGACACCCCAGGAAAATCAGTGAACGAACGATTGAACTTACCTAGCTTCCTCAGTGAGTGCGTACCAAATTTCGGGACGAAATTTCTTTTTAGTTGGGGATAATGTGACAACTCGTATTTCGAACCTACTTTGTGTAACGTATGTGAACGTTTCATAATTATATGAACTTTGAATTATTGAATGATATTATGTGTAACGTGTATTGCATGCTTGTATGTATGTATGTTATGTGAATATTTAATGACCCGAGCGCACAACACATATCAACCGCACAAGGCCTTTGGGCCGCACCATTGTATTCGGAGTAGAGGCAGCCCAAGTAAGGGTCGGCCCACTCCCCTTGAACGTGTAAACACTCATAGTTAGGGTTTGTGCCCTCATTTGTTACAATCAACTCTCACACAAAGAAACTCTAGCTCTTTTCTCCCTCACTCTCTCGAACTCGAAGGCAGCCGCAAGTCATCAAAACTCATAGTGTTTCGGATCAACCCTTGACCCCATTCTATTCGGTTAGTATGATTAATTGTTTGTGCTTAATGTTTTGATGTGTGTTTATTATAGTCATGCATGAGGATATAGGATTTTTGATTGGCATGAGTGATCTAATTGAATGATGATAATGATGTTGATGATTTAGATCGAATGCATGATGGATCGGCTGTTGTATGATGTTATTTGGTTGAATATTGTTCACATGTTCGGTGATAGGGATCAAGAACACGAAGCTAGAATTATATGTTTAAATGTTTTGAATTGTTAGTTATTGTTATGCTTTGAATCAAGATTAGGGTTCATAAGAATTGATGCTCGAAATCCCTGTTTGATCGATATTATGGTAACCGAATGTTTGTGTATTATGTTGGTTATTTGTTGTGAATTTGGAAATTACTAAATGCTTGTAATCGAATGCATGTTTTCCGGAAATTCAAACTAATCGCACAAGAGGCCATTCGCACAAACTTGGTCGCACAAGATCCCTTGGATCGTATAAGCCACTTAACATGTTGGGCTGGGCTAATACGAATCGCACAAGTTGTCAAAGTGTTAACTGTTGGACTTATCATGTCGGTTGGGCCTTAAAGCCGAAGACCCCACTCGCACAAGCTGACATCAGACGCACAAGATGGCCCATTCGCACAAGAGTCCTTGGCCGCACAAGGACCAGTGAGCCGCACAAGTTTGGGTCGTGTATATTTTGTTTTAGGGCTAGTTGTGTTATTGGGCCAAAAAAGCCCAGGTCACATCGCACAAGGCATGACCAGTCGCACAAATGGGAATGTTGTTTAACTGTTTGGGCCGAATGATATTTGGGCTGGATATGGTGTACCGTTCACTTATGCTATTTGGGCCGGGACTATGCGGATCGCACAACATGTTGTGGATCGCACTACATGTTGGGCCGATTACATTTGGGCTATTAGTTTAGACGCACAAGTATGATTGCATTGTACTTTTGACTGTTTACGTGTTATACGTGTTTGCTATGATTTATACGTGCATTACTTGAAGTCAAAACCTGACTTGTATGGTAACCCTGTTAGGACGTGGTTGACCTCTTTAGTTCAAGAAACCTCTTTGTGTATATGCCGAGCAACCCAAGGTGAGTTCACACAGCCAAGGCATGGGGTTCCCAGGGTGGGAATGGGATTGGATGATTATTTCGTGCGTACATAGTTAATGGAACCTAATGATATGGTCCTCAGGGTGAGGATGGTAAATGATAAGATACGGCTAGACTAGTATACCTACTTGAACTGATCTTCGCACACACGCCAAGGGTTGGCTGCGATATTATGACTGATCTTCGCACACATGCCATAGGAGGGCTGCGAACTATACATACTAAACTTCGCACACATGCCAGGGTGGCCAGCGATACAAATATACATAGTCTAGAATACTTGAGAACTTTCCCTAATCTTCGCATACATGCCTAGAGGGCTGCGATACGAACTAATACGATACATGATTAAATGAACAACTGCAATGCTTACTCTACCATACTATTACTGAACTTACTTTCTGTGAACTCGCTCAACTAGTTGTTGACTCTCTGCTGTATGCCTTGCAGGACCCTAGGTACATTATGGAGCTTGCACAAGGGGGAGCAGGTCGTTATGGGCAAATGGATCGTGATTACTTATGTCATTTCATACATTAATACTTATGATTGGGTTTTTACATTAATGCTTCCGCTATACTTAACTATGTTGGTTTTGATAAACACCTTTCGTATTGATGGATAACTTTTACTATATATTTACATGTTCAATATGATTGGTGGCTTGCTCCTGGTCACGTCACGCCTCCAAGCGGTGGTACTCCGCGTGTGGGATTTTGGGGGTGTGACAGATACTAAAGGGATCCTGGGTTCTTGACATATTGAATTATTGAATCAAAAAAATCCTAAATCCTAATGGTGATTCGGGATAACGTCACGAAAGGTAATACAATAAGCACACTTATATATAGGAAGTACCAGCGGCGTATCCACCATGTGCGTATTGTATTATCTAGTTTCGTTATCTAAATCACCAACAATCTACACAAAAACCAACCATCGAGTTGTAAAGTACTTCTTAAAAATATCACTATGAAGATAGGAAGATCTAAGACTGTACTTCAAATATCCTACATGAATCTAACTATGAAGATAGGTAGATCACTTAAGGATAAAAAATTACATTTGCATAATCGGAATAATACACATAAAAACACTTAGTGAACACACATATGCCATACATTTTGAAAACAGATCGATTACACATATGAATCACCCCAAAACATTTGAAAACGGTAAAAGAGGGGAACTATGTACTCGCCTGGGGTTGCGTATAGTTCCGGTTCAATGGGTACAACAAAGCTCAAAAGACCAATAGTTCAAGTGTTGAAGCGGTTCCTAGTGTAACGACACCTAAATTGGAAGATTGGATAGAATGAGGTCTTGTAAACCAAATGAGCATTGGAACTCATGTGATATGGTTTAACAAAAGCCTACATTCTAAATCGGAACCTATCCTAAGTGCTTACGACCCATTAGGTAGCTTACGCCACTTTAACGCGTCGTTCGCGCAAAAGCGCGTTCGAGACGCCTAACTAGTCCTATGACAAGTATTATATGCCTTAACATATCTAATTATGTTATTTAATCAGTTTAGATGTCAAAACATGTGTTACATATGCTTTAAATGAAATTATGCGTAAAAAGGGCATTTTGGTCAATTTCCTAAGGCATATAAACTACCTATCGTACGACTAACTAAACGAAGTGACCATAATGTATAACCTCGGAAGGTTATTCCCTATATAGCTATGGTCACAATACATGTTTTGTCGGATCCTAATGATCAACCAAACGAGTCGGGTTCGGAAGTCTAAGCGGTTGTCAAGACCGCTTGACTTACAACCCTATACAAGCACTAGACTAATAGTGACGAGCTAAACATGTTAGACCATGTTTACCTAAGTTAGAAAACAGGTTTTGATATCAAAACAAACGGTTTTGATACCCAAGAATAGTTTAGTTGCAAAATACGCATAGACGTGTATTTTGACCGAACTGTGACTCGTCACTACACCTAATCAACGTGGTAATCTGTAGGTATAGTCATAAGGGACTATAACCATCTTGATTACGCTCATGTTGCAAAGTTCAAACGAACTTTATGTTGACCAAAGACTGGTTAAAGCAGAAAGTCAAACACTGTTTGACTTTCGTGCTTAAAAACGCATAAAAGCACGAAAGAATACTTACAAAGGGTCCAAGCTAGGAAGATCTTGATCAAACTACTCATGTCTGAAGTTCTTGAACTCCAGCTTAGAGTAATTCAATCAGATTGTGAGGAACAAGGAATGAAGGTGATGGGTATTTATAGAAAACCCACAACCGTTAGGATCGTTCCTCGCAATCCTTGCTTCGATCTTGGCCCTCCATGTGGGCACATGGTATTGAAATACAATGGGACATGTAAAACCATCAAATACCAGCCCATAGAGTGCAAAACAAGGGATCAAAACCATCAAATTCAGCTAAAATGACCAAATTCAAGCAATCTTTGGCAGATTGTCAGTTTTAGTCCCTACAAGCCCAAAACTTGGTTTTTGATGCATTTTTTTACACGTTTAAGCCCCGTTTTGACAACTATGCTCTTTAATCGATGAACAATGCAAAACAATGTTAATTATCAATAAAATAATTTGTTTTGGTGTTATTATGTGTGTTTTTGTGTTTGATGATTTTACAATTTGATTCGATTCGATTTCAAGCTTTAAATCGATTTCAAGCTTTAAATCGCTTTCTAGAAAGTTATACGCAAACTGGTGTGACACCTGTGCCTCCACGGCCATCAAACAAATACCAAATAAAGGAAATATTATGTTTCATACCTGGGATTTGTAAAAATATGTGTATCGTTTGCACATATCAATTCTTGTTCGATTTCGGGCTTTAAATCGCTTTCTGGAAGGTTATACGCGATCTGATGCGTAAATATAACCAGTTTAATGCAAAAAACACTCCGTAACAGTGACATGAGCTTAACATACCTTAAATAATCTTTACATAACTTAGAAATAAGTTTTGGATGGTTTGGTATGCCGAAATCAAGTTTATTCGCTTACAGTGACTAAATTCGACAAACTGCGAAAGTATGCTGATTAGTACTGTAACGGACATTCTGGAACTTGATCATAATCTAAACATACCCTAAATATCCTTTACATAGCTTAGAAATAGGCTTTGAGGAATTCGGTGTGCTAAAATAAACTTTATGCTCATTCAGGGACTAAAAGCGTCAAAAAGTGCATAAGTTTGTATTTTCACGCATATCTTACGTTCTGAATACATCCGGACATCCAAAAATTTATGTAATAATTAAAATATTTTATTTTAGTGATTGGCATGATAAAATTCCATTCGTCGCGTAATTTGGATCGTTTTTCGCATTCGTTCGTGTTTCGTCGTAATTAACCGAACAACACAACCGTACGACCAAACGAACCGACATACGAGATATTTTTGAGAATGTTTCATGTTCCCTATACATTAACTTCATTTTAGAGCCTTGAAATGGGATTAACGGGGCTTAAACGTGTCAAAAATGCATCAAAAACCATGTTTTGCACATTCAGGGACAAAAATTGACATTCTGTCATAGTTATCTTAGGAAGGGACCAAAATGAAAAATCCAAATTCCAGCTTGTTCCAGCTGTTCCCCTCATTTTCACATGGTTTTAATGAAACTAGGGACTCCCATGGTTTCACAAAACCATGGGCACGTGTGTACGGATGAGATCGAAGCTCGTTTTACGATGAACGATCTTAACGGTTCTTGTTTTCCTATAAATACCCAACCACATTTGCTTCAAAACCCACACCTTGATCTGATTGCTCTCTAAGTTGAAGTGCTTACACTTCATACCCGAGAATAATCGGGTCAAACTTCCGTTCTTGGACCTTTTGTAAGTATTCTTTCGTTCTTCTACGCGTTTTTAGCTGCATTGACCAGTTTATTGTCAACACGATGTTCGTTTGAACTTCATCACGTGAGCATAATCACAATAGTTAAAGTCCCTAGTGACTATACCTACTGATTACCACGTTATCACGGCTTAGTGATGAGTCGTAGTTTCGGCCAAAATGCATATTCTTGCGTATTTTGTAACCAAACTACTTTTGGGTATGAAGACCCGTTGTCTTGATATCAAACTTGTTTTCAAACCTCATTAAACATGTTTTTAACATGTTTAACTCGTCACTTTTAGATTTGTGCTTATATAGGGTCATAAGGTAAGCGATCTAAACAATCGCTTATACTTTCGTACCCGACCCGTTTGGTCGATCATTAGGATCCGACCAAACACTTTAGGTGACGATAGTTGTATAGGGAATAACCTTCCGAGGTTATACCTTATGGTCACTTCGTTTAAGTAGTTGTTTGATAGATAGTTTATATGGCTTAGGTAAATGACTAAAATACCCTTTTTTACGCATAAATTCGTTTTAAGCATATGTAACATAATTTTTGACATCTAAACTGATTAGGCAACATTATTAGACATGTTAAGGCATATAATACTAGTCATAGGGCAAGCTAGGCGGTCCGAACGCGTTTTACACGAACGACGCGTTTTACCTTCCGAGGTTATACCTGTTGCGTTTCGCCTATGCTCTTGAGGAGGACTTGGTGCATTTGCGCCGATTACTTTTCTCTCGCTTTCCACCTCCTCCGCCGCCATCAACATAGCTACTTTTGGGTTATTGCAGGTATTGACTACTTTTGACGAGAAGGCAGCGATCGAGCAAGACTTTATAGCATTTTTGAAGACCACTTTCTGACATCATGACTCTGGATATTTGATTTTTGTTAGTTGTATTTGTTTAGACAGTTCAGACAAGGACATTGTGACCCTTAGTCTCTTGGGTTGTACGATACTTTTTGGGAAAACTTACAAACATTGTATTGTGGTTTTAATTATATAAAAGCTCAGTCGCAGTATTTTCATTACATGCTTTGTTAAAGTTATTTGTTTTATGATTATGATACGAGAAGTTATGTGGATGATGAATGTTACTATGTATACGTATGATTATTATACTTGCTATGACCTGACCAATATGAAACATCCTCTAGAAAATGCCTCCACGACGCGAAGCACGCATGCCTACTACCTAGGTGGAACTACAAGGGATAATAGCCGCAGCTATAGCACAGTACGCGGCCTCCCAAAATGACACCAGTACCTCTATCAACAACAACAACAACAACCCTCCGAATGGTAATGATAAGCCATAGGAGACACATTACACTATATTTGGACAATTCATGTGCGACTGCTAATAATTCCTGTAAATGACATTGCTTGTACAGGGTGTACTTTCAAGCAATTCTTAGATTGCAAGCCGTAAAACTTTGATGGCACTGGAGGTGCCGTGGCTTTTACCCGTTGGACTGAAAAGATGGAGACGACAATAAGAATGAGCAAATGTGCGCCGGGACAACAAGTTACATACATCACTGGGCTTTTTTCTGATGGTGCCTTATCATGGTGGAATCTCCAAGTTCAAACCTTAGGAGAGGCTACAGCGTACGCCATGACTTGGGCTGAACTGAAAGAGCTGGTGCACCAGAAGTATTACTCCAGAGCTGAGATCCAAAAATTGGAAACAGAATTTTGGAACTTAAGGATGGAAGGCCCAAAAATCGCTGAGTATGTTCAAAGGTTCCATGATCTGTCCCATGTGGTGCCGTACATGGGCACGCCCGAATTCAAGCGAGTGGAACGTTTCATCTGGGGGGGTTAGCACCTCAGATTATGAGCATGGTCACAACGTCAAAACTGGCAACCATTACTGAAGCCATCGATCAGAGCATATCACTGACTGAAGAAGCCATCAGGCTAAACAAGTTTTCAAATGATGATTAGAAAAAGAAAGAGACTCATGTGGAGTCGTTGGGAGAAAAGAAACGGAAGTTTTCTGACTTCAAGCACGGAACCAACAGCGTGAGCAAGAGAGGTGAATCAAACACACCGGCCAGGGCCAAGACTGGTGTCGAAAGCAAAGGGAAGGGTTACATGGGCGCTTTTGTGACAACCCGTATTCCAGAACCTTTCTTGTGTTTGACGCAACTTGTATGGACGTTACTTGATTTATTGATGTGCTTGATTTCAATATATGTTTCGACATTGTTATATTATGTGCTACGTGATTTTATGTGAATACTATAAGTATAGTTGCATAACACTTGTCCTAATTGCACAAGCCATTTGGGCCGCACACCTATCTCTCTCGGCTCACTATACTTGGCCGACTCGAGACCAAGGGCAACCCATTAATGGGTTCGGCCCACTCCTGATGTGCATACATGAAGCTTTATGGGGTTTAGTTTTCTCATTACTTGCAAAACACCAACACACACAAAACCCTAAAGCTCTCTCCTCCTCCCCTTCACTCGACGGCAATAACCCTATTCCCTTGAAGCTTTCTCGGATCGCTACACCATCTCTCCCTTGCTGTATCACTTCTGTACACTCAAACATCTCGGTTAGTGTTCTCTTGTTGATAGTTGTTATGCTTCTGATGTTGTTTTGTTATTTGATCGATTACGGTTTCATGCTAGTAAACATGATTGAATCTATACACTTATTTCGGATGATATGTTGAAGGGGTATGGCCCCAAAAAAGTAGCGCAATCCTTCACCAAGGCTGCGCGAAGGGCCATACTCCTTATTCAGCAATTCTCTTACTAGGCAGCCTCGCGCGAGTACTGCCACATCCCACGAAGAGGCGCAAGGTCCAGTCAGAAGAAAACTGCAATTACGACACTTAGCAATCTGATAAGAGCCTTCACTGCATGTAAACCCGCGCAACCCATAGAAAGGTTGCAGCGCGAGACCAGGATAGGAAGGTACAAGTGGCAGGAAAAAGGAGCCAATGAAAACGAGAAAACGAGAAGTACTTAAGTGTGACACCCCAGGAAAACCAGCAAACAATACAACTTACCTAGCTTCCTCAGTGAGTGCGTACCAAATTTCGGGACGAAATTTCTTTAAAGTTGGGGATAATGTGACAACTCGAATTTCCAAGATTTCCATCTTCACATTAATTGCACGTTAACTGTTTGTTTGCACAATCTGTTGTTTCACAATTGTACACGTTGTAACATGTTAAATCGCATTGTGATTGATATGATATATATGTGATGGGCATTATATTTGTGGTGTAGCCTTTAGGCACGTTAGTAGCCTTGTTTTCTCATTGTTTCTCTTTTATGCCCCTTACGACAATATAAATTGTTACAAAACGTGCGACTTTAATAATCTTGCTAAACGAAACATCCGGTTTAATATGTTGTGTGTTAGTGAGTTAGTTTAAGGGTCTAGAGTACGTGGGCCGAAATCTTTAGCAAATTGCATCAAGTGGTAATTGGGCCGTACACGTTGACGGACTAGTACGACGGGATGTCTTAGATTATCTTGGTTATCTCATAAACTAACAAACTGAAATAACACCACTTGGGCCTTTCTTATTGTCTGGAAATAATCGGCCCAGTATGACCGGCCCACCTCATTTGTTGGATTGGCAATTTAAGTAGAAGGCTGCGTGACATATTTACAAGGAGCACATTATCACAAATTTTAAGATAAAAACAAACCCTACCTCCCCTACTTGTTGTGCGTCGGCAGAGGATAAGACCCCCCCCCCCCTCGAGGCAGCATCCCACCCATTCAATCTTGCGGGCTGGTTGATTGATACGGAACAAGTAACTAGTCATACCGAGCAAACCAAGGTGAGTTCACACAGCCAAGGCATGGGTTCCCAGGGTGGGAATGGGTTGGATGATTATTTGTGCATGCTTAAACGAACTGGTCGAACTGCCTTCGCACACACCCTGGTTGGTAAAGACTATGGTCGCGAACAAACTACTCAACTGCCTTCGCACACACCCTGGTCGGTAAAGACTATGGTCGCGAACGAACTGATAAATTGCCTTCGCACACACCCTGGTCGGTAAAGACTACGGTCGCGAACTAACGAACCTAATCTTCGCACACATGCCTGGGAGGCCGCGATGGAACTGATACGATATGAAACTTAACTGAACGAACGCACTATTACCCAAACTAAACTATTAACTGTGAACTCGCTCAACTAGTTTGTTGATTATCTGCTGCATGCCTTGCAGGACCTTAGGTACATATTGGAGCTTGCACAAGGAAGGAGCAGGTCGTTGTGGGAATTGGATAGCGAACGTTAATTGAACTCATAACTACATTTGAGAATTTTATTACTATGCTTCCGCTATTTAAACAATGTTTGGTTTTGAAACATCAGTCATATCTTTATGAATTGTATTAACTACTTTTGATTATTAAGTACTATGTTTGATATGATTGATGGCTTGATCCTGGTCATGTCACGCCTCCAAGCGGTGGTACTCCGCGTGTGGGATTTTGGGGGTGTGACAGATTGGTATCAGAGCCATAGGTTATAGAGAACTTGGTTTTAATATGGAAAAACGTTTTTATTAAAACCAGACTATAACCAGAACAGTGCTCTCAACGATCCACAACGACGCTTCGCTCCACGTGCAAGGCTCAACTTCCTAGGTAATAAGGTTTATGTTTATTGCCTACATGCTAGAATTTGCATAGAACTTTGCTCGTAGTATGCTTACATTACTTTGCTCACAACTTGTTACTGCATGAGAATACTTATGAGCCTACACTTTTCTGTCACCGCACTACTCGCGAACACTGCACACTTATGCTACATTTACTACTCGATCATGTTTAGATGTGTTAACATGACTCAAGCCCAGTTGACGGCTCTCATTAACGAACAAGTTGCTGCGGCACTTGCAGCCGCACAAGCAGGAGGTATAACCTGCTATTCCAGACCTATCCTAGGATGTTAGATCCTACACTCGTGACCCAACTCTCGCGCTTAACCTTGACCTATCTTTCTCGCGCAACGGGTCAGAACGCACATCAACCTCTCTGCACATTCCAGAACATCATGGACTGTCGTCCAAGCACATTCAGTGGCACATTCAAGAACTTCATGTGTGAACGCCCTGAGGCTCGCAGGGTCATGTACGACACGGGTACTTTGGTAGGAATCGCGCTAACCAGGTGGAACGCGCAAGTACAGATACTAGGGTTGGCAGCTGCTAACGCCACCCGCTGGAACGAATTCAAAGAACACATTAAAAGGGAATACTACACGCGTGATGACATCCACAAGTTGGAAGTGGAGCCTTACCATTTGAAAATGACGGGGTCAGAAATTGAAGCTCATACGAAACGATAGAACGAACTGGCCATCTTGTGTCCAACCATGGTGGACCCTCCAAACAAGCGTATCGAATTGTACCTCAAGGGTCTAGCCTCAGAGATTCAGAGCCAAGCTACATCGGCTAACCTCGACAAAATCCAAGACATTCAGTGTCTTGCTCATCGCCTCACGGATCAGGCAGTGGAACAGAACAGGCTGCCTAGTTGTATCAGCGCTATTACTACCGCTACCACTTCTGCTACTCCCGCTACTCCTAGTGACAACAAGCGGAAATGGGATGGGTATTCCAGCAAGGGTTCAGCTACCGTTCGGTCTCAAGCACAACAGCAGCGCAAGAATAGTGATCACCAGAGCACAGCAGAAGCTAAGGATTCAGGAGTCCACGACCTGCAAATCGGAATCGCCGGCAGCAACAGCCAGCAGAAATCCTATGCAAAGAAAAGATTGTTCGCATTCCTCATTCGGGTCAAGAACCTCTCGAAGTTCAAGGTGACAAGAGTGGTGCTGTGGTTGGCATCATCTCTTACTTAAAGGCGCAGAAATGTTTACGAAAGGGACATACTGCCATTCTGGCACTTGTCACTGACGCATCAGCAAAGGAAAGGAAGCTGGAGGATATACCAGTTGTGCGTGATTTTCCTCAAGTGTTTCCTGAAGATTTACCTGGCTTACCTCCTCATCGTCAAGTCGAGTTTCAGATTGAGTTAGCTCCGGGAGCAGCACCAATAGCCCGCGCACCGTATCGTTTAGCTCCAACCGAATCGGAAGAACTATCGACGCAGCTACCAGGAATCTTGGATAAGGGATTTATTCGTCCAAGCTCTTCGCCTTGGGGAGCTCCAGTGTTATTTGTAAAGAAGAAAGACGGTACGTTCAGAATGTGCATCGACTACCGTGAACTCAATAAGGTGACGGTGAAGAACCGTTATCCTCTTCCGCGCATAGACGACTTATTCGACCAGTTGCAAAGGTCGAGTTACTATTCCAAGATCGATTTAAGGTCAGGGTATCATCCGCTGAGAGTCCGGGATGAGGACGTCTCCAAAACCGCTTTCAGAACTCGCTACGGTCATTACGAGTTTCTTGTCATGCCATTCGGGCTTACGAACGCACCTGCAGTTTTCATGGATTTTATGAACAGGGTGTGCAAACCCTATCTAGACAAGTTCGATCAGGAACTGGCCTGCACCGCGTACACCAACGGAAACACGCCAATTCTTGGGTTTGGCGGGCTACTACAGACGATTTAGCAAGGATTTCTCGAAAGTCGCACAGCCGCTTACTATGCTAACACAGAAAGATGTCACCTACCGTTAGGGAGATTCCCAAGAGACCGCTTTTCAGTACTTAAAGGATAGGCTTTGCAGCGCACCTATTCTCTCACTGCCCGAGGGCACGGATGACTTCGTGGTTTATTGTGACGCATCGATACAGGGGCTTGGTTGCGTATTGATGCAGCGGGATAAAGTTATTGCATACGCCTCTCGGCAACTCAAGGTTCATGAACGGAATTATACGACGCACGATTTAGAGCTGGGAGCTGTTGTTTTCGCGCTTAAGATATGGCGACACTACCTGTACGGTACCAGGTGCACGATTTACACCGATCACAGGAGTCTCGAGCATATTCTTAAGCAAAAGGATTTGAATATGCGTCAACGGAGATGGGTTGAACTTCTGAACGACTATGAATGCGCCATCAAGTATCATCCAGGCAAGGCCAATGTTGTGGCTGATGCCCTCAGCCGGAAAGACACTCTACCTAAGCGCGTGCGAGCGCTACAGCTTACTATTCAGTCCAGTCTTCCTGCACAGATACGAGCTGCTCAGTTAGAAGCGCTGAAACCCGAAAACGTCAAAGCTGAAGCCTTACGCGGCTCAAGGCAACGCATGGAACAAAAGGAAGACGGCGCCTACTATGTAACGGGGCGTATTTGGGTCCCACTTTATGGCGGTTTACGCGAACTTGTAATGGATGAAGCTCACAAGTCTCGCTATTCGGTACATCCAGGGTCGGATAAAATGTACCACGATATCAAAACAACATACTGGTGGCCAAGTATGAAAGCCCACATCGCTACCTATGTTGGCAAGTGTTTGACCTGTGCGAGAGTCAAGGTCGAATATCAGAAACCAGCTGGTCTACTTCAGCAGCCCAAGATACCGCAGTGGAAATGGGAAGAAATTTCCATGGATTTCGTTACGGGCTTACCTAGATCCCAGCGTGGGAATGACACTATTTAGGTGATCGTTGATCGACTCACCAAGTCTGCACACTTCCTGCCGATCAAGGAAACGGACAAGTTCTCCACTCTCGCAGACGTCTATCTTAAAGAAGTTATTTCGAGGCACGGAGTGCCCACCTCTATTATTTCGGATCGCGATGCACGATTCACGTCAGAACTATGGCAAGCGATGCACAAAGCGTTTGGCTCTCGTTTAGATATGAACACAGCATACCACCCTCAGACGGATGGGCAGTCTGAGCGCACGATTCAAACTCTAGAAGACATGCTTCGAGCGTGTGTTATCGATTTCGGCAACGGCTGGGAAAAGCACCTCCCTTTAGTGGAGTTTTCATACAATAACAGTTACCACACCAGCATTCAAGCCGCTCCATTCGAGGCATTGTACGGACGTAAATGCCGGTCACCTCTCTGTTGGGCAGAGGTGGGGGATAGTCAGATTACGGGTCCAGAGATTGTAGTGGACGCCACAGAAAAGATTGCACAAATACGACAACGCATGGCGGCAGCACGCGACCGTCAGAAAGCCTACGCGGATAAGCGTAAGAGACCATTGGAATTTCAGGTCGGGGACCGGGTTTTACTTAAAGTCTCACCCTGGAAGGGTGTGGTTCGATTTGGTAAACGGGGTAAACTAAATCCGCGATATATTGGACCGTTCGATATCACGGAAAGAATAGGCCCAGTAGCCTACAGACTGAACCTACCAGCTGAACTCGGTGCAGTTCACAATGTATTTCACGTGTCGAATCTGAAGAAATGCCTATCAGATGAGACCCTCATAGTTCCTTTTAAGGAACTCACTATCGACGAGCGGTTGCAGTTCGTCGAGGAACCAGTTGAAATCACGGACCGGGATGTTAAGGTCCTAAAACACAAGAGAATCCCTCTTGTTCGAGTTCGTTGGAACTCCCAGCGTGGCCCAGAGTACACCTGGGAACGTGAAGACCAAATGAAAGAGAAGTATCCCCAGTTATTCGAAAATCATGCAACCACTGCTGAGGCTGAAGCTACTACTACTGAATTTCGGGACGAAATTCCAAATCAACGGGGGGATGATGTGACACCCCAGGAAAACCAGCAAACAATACAACTTACCTAGCTTCCTCAGTGAGTGCGTACCAAATTTCGGGACGAAATTTCTTTAAAGTTGGGGATAATGTGACAACTCGAATTTCCAAGATTTCCATCTTCACATTAATTGCACGTTAACTGTTTGTTTGCACAATCTGTTGTTTCACAATTGTACACGTTGTAACATGTTAAATCGCATTGTGATTGATATGATATATATGTGATGGGCATTATATTTGTGGTGTAGCCTTTAGGCACGTTAGTAGCCTTGTTTTCTCATTGTTTCTCTTTTATGCCCCTTACGACAATATAAATTGTTACAAAACGTGCGACTTTAATAATCTTGCTAAACGAAACATCCGGTTTAATATGTTGTGTGTTAGTGAGTTAGTTTAAGGGTCTAGAGTACGTGGGCCGAAATCTTTAGCAAATTGCATCAAGTGGTAATTGGGCCGTACACGTTGACGGACTAGTACGACGGGATGTCTTAGATTATCTTGGTTATCTCATAAACTAACAAACTGAAATAACACCACTTGGGCCTTTCTTATTGTCTGGAAATAATCGGCCCAGTATGACCGGCCCACCTCATTTGTTGGATTGGCAATTTAAGTAGAAGGCTGCGTGACATATTTACAAGGAGCACATTATCACAAATTTTAAGATAAAAACAAACCCTACCTCCCCTACTTGTTGTGCGTCGGCAGAGGATAAGACCCCCCCCCCTCGAGGCAGCATCCCACCCATTCAATCTTGCGGGCTGGTTGATTGATACGGAACAAGTAACTAGTCATACCGAGCAAACCAAGGTGAGTTCACACAGCCAAGGCATGGGTTCCCAGGGTGGGAATGGGTTGGATGATTATTTGTGCATGCTTAAACGAACTGGTCGAACTGCCTTCGCACACACCCTGGTTGGTAAAGACTATGGTCGCGAACAAACTACTCAACTGCCTTCGCACACACCCTGGTCGGTAAAGACTATGGTCGCGAACGAACTGATAAATTGCCTTCGCACACACCCTGGTCGGTAAAGACTACGGTCGCGAACTAACGAACCTAATCTTCGCACACATGCCTGGGAGGCCGCGATGGAACTGATACGATATGAAACTTAACTGAACGAACGCACTATTACCCAAACTAAACTATTAACTGTGAACTCGCTCAACTAGTTTGTTGATTATCTGCTGCATGCCTTGCAGGACCTTAGGTACATATTGGAGCTTGCACAAGGAAGGAGCAGGTCGTTGTGGGAATTGGATAGCGAACGTTAATTGAACTCATAACTACATTTGAGAATTTTATTACTATGCTTCCGCTATTTAAACAATGTTTGGTTTTGAAACATCAGTCATATCTTTATGAATTGTATTAACTACTTTTGATTATTAAGTACTATGTTTGATATGATTGATGGCTTGATCCTGGTCATGTCACGCCTCCAAGCGGTGGTACTCCGCGTGTGGGATTTTGGGGGTGTGACATTAAGGACGCCTACGTGGCACCAATCATAGGACGGAGACATCTGTCCCACGATCTCCACTTGTCTGCTGATGGCAGAAGGACAACAAGGCCGACAACAACCACACATGGCTCCAATAGGGCGCGCCATCGCCGGAGAACTTCTAGAAGCCACTAACGGTCGACACCAGTGAGACAAAGACCATATCCGCTATGTTGTCACTTACCGGCCCAAGGCCCATCAGCCCACATCCTCTTACACCTCTCCGGCTATAAATAGAGACTTCACTTCACAGGTTAAACATTCCATTCCCTCTACTCTCACTCTGAATACTTAATTATCCTCCCAAAGCAGTCGCTTATTCTCACGCCGGAGCCCGGTTAAGAGGGAAACCCCCATATTATCCTCTTAACGAGTAACGGTGTTCTGTTTTGCAGGATTAGACGTTCAAGACGAGGCTCAGATAAATAATTAGAAGATTAACCATTATGGTAGAAACATAAACCCAACTCATTAGTTCATAATTATTTCCGTGTTTCTTCATTGGCGCCCACCGGTTTTTCTACAACCATTATCATCTTCTTTTTTCTGAGTTTTGACATTTTTCTTCCTTCGATCATGGCTGGTCAAGGAATCATTCCCGATTTTGGTTTCAGAGCAAACTCTAATGCGGTGTTGGGCGAGGGAAACCAAAACAACCAACCCCAACACATCGAAGAAATTGGTGAAATCGCAGTAACCAACACTAGGGGCCCGCGCGGGAGCATCATCCGCATCACTCAGACGGTCACCCCAGGAAACAATGGCAAGGGACCTTCAAACCCAGCCCCGCCTCAGAACGTTTCGGCACTACTAGGGCTACCAGAAGGAGAAACTCCACCCTCATGGTACGCCAAGAATACTGCCACAATTAACACAACATATCAATCTCTGATCGCACAGCAAGCAGTCTTAACGACAGAACCGTCCTTGGTCACTCCTCAAAGCTAGGGGCCACGCCAGATACCCCCACAGCCAAATCTACAAGGCAGAATCAACAGACCTCCCCCTACCAGGCGACTAAGCGTACATGACATGCGCGATACAAGGGGAGAAACGAAAAGTTACTACGACTATCCGTCACACCTTCAAAGAGGTCCTGTTCATAGCCGGCTCACGCCGCACAACATGAACAACGAATGGGAGGAGACAGACCCGAACGATCCAACTTGGGAAGATGACGAGGGTTCGTCAGTCTTCAATCGCTTGCAGAAAAATCATGAGTACTTCAAACCAAGACAACACGTCGGGTACACTGAAGAAGCGGAAAGAGACTTTCGCCTAGCCTATCGGCCAGCCGAAGCTACGGAACATTCAAAGTTCATCCCAAAAATTGTGCTTGCGCCGCTTTCAAGAGAGAAGTTACCTCCGACAGTTGGAAAGTTTAACGGATTGAGTGATCCCGATGATCACGTCAGAACTTTCACAAGCGTGGGTTCCATGGGAGGATGGAATATGCCTATGTGGTCCCACCTGTTTATTCAAACTCTTACCGGGGCTGCTCGCGCCTAGTTTGACAGCCTTCCTCCGGGAAAGATTAAGTCATGGGTAGATTTCATGATGCAGTTCTTGAGTTACTTCAGCCAACAACGACGCTACCAGCGCGACACAGCTGAAGTAGAAGACATCTGGCGAAGAGATGGCGAGGGTTTGGAAGATTTCGTCACTCGCTTTAATAAAGAATGTTTGGAGATCGGTGGCGTAAGCGAGCAACTCATGCGTTGTCATTTCAAGAAAGCCATTCGCTGTGATAGTCTCATCAGAACTATCACGGGCAAAGATGGAATGCCCAAAGAATGGGATAAACTCATGGAAGCTGCGAATATAGTCTCGCAAACGGAAGAATCACTAGCTGGAAACAAGAGTTATTACTCTGAAGATCGATTTTCCAAAGGGAACACGCGCGATCACAATAAGCGCAACAAATACAAAGGTAATGATTGGAAATCTGGAAGATCAAGGGGCCATGACGAAAGGCCGCGCTACAGAGAAGACGCGCGTGATACAATTGATAGAATCGGTTACCGAAAAGCAGTCAGGGATGATAACCGAGACAAGCACTGGCCTCCGCTCATAAAAACACCAAAAGAGGTGTTGATGACGGAGAATCATGATTTCAAGGCTCCCAGGCCTATGACAAACACGAAGGGGCAAGACCTCAACCTGTACTGTGACTTTCACAAAGACACAGGACACCTGACTGATGATTGCTATAGTCTGCGTCAAGAGATTGAGAAAGCGCTAAAAAGCGGAAAGCTAAGTCACTTGGTGAAAAACGTGCGAAAAGAAACTCGACAGCTTCAACGCCATGATGAAGGAAGTCATAAGAAAGTCCGGCGCCTAGAAACCCATATGGTCAATGGACCAAGATACAGTGCAAAAGAGAAAGGCAAGCGCCCTTATGAACCTTCATGGCAAGAGCAACATGTCATTTTCCCGGTAGTACGTGGCGGCCCTCGCGCCACTCGACCCGTCGTCATTACCGGTATTATCAGCCATTATGAAACGGAGTATGTCTTCATCGACCCAGGAAGTACAGCGTATATCATCTATGAACAGTGCTTTAACCAGTTTGATGAAGACGATAAAGCAAGGCTTGAGCCAATTGATTATCCGTTGTCTGGATTTTGCAATGAAATGGTTTTCCCACTAGGCCAAATCAGTTTCCTTGTCACGCTCTCTGACGGGAAGCACTAAAGAACAACAAACGTAAACTTCATGGTGATGCCCGTCAAATCGAGGCATGATGTGTTGATTGGGAGAGAAACCCAAGGCGAGCTAAACATGGTGACTTCCACTCCCCACTCAGCGATAGGGTTCCCAACCAAGACGGGAGTGGCAATCATCTATGCCAAGAAAGAAGTAATGTTAACGGAAGCGTTGCGCCCAAGAAAAGCGGCAAAAGTTTCGACAACTGAGCCAGAGAAGTGGGTGTTAAACCGTAAATACCCAGAGCAAACGGTAACAATAGGCCACACCATTTCGTCAGATATCAGAACGCATCTGTAGAAATTACTCTTCAGAAATATGGATATCTTCGCCTGGACCCCGTCACACATGACCGGTGTCCCGCGCGACATTACCGAACATTGCTTAAACACCTACCCCTCTGTGGAACCAAAAGTCCAAAGAAGGCGCAGCTTAGGGGCTGACAAAACGAAAGCAATGAACGAGCAAGTATGCGAACTTCTCAAAGCTGGAATCTTGCGAGAGGTACGTTATCAAAGTTGGGTCGCGAACCCAGTAATGGTGGAAAAGTCGAGCGGAGGATGACGAATGTGCGTTGATTATACTGATCTCAACAAGGCATGCCCTAAAGATTGCTATTCGTTGCCTGAGATCGACAAAAAAATAGACTCCCTCGCGCCATACAGATGGAAGTGCTTCTTGGATTGTTATAAGGTGTACCATCAGGTTCAGATGAAGCTTGAGGACGAAGACAAGACAGCTTTCAGAACCGATCTCGGGATCTTCTGTTACACAAAGATGCCATTCGGTCTGAAAAACGCTGGCGCCACGTACCAACGCCTGATGGACAAGACCTTCGCTGGGGATATCGGGATGCACATTGAAGTTTACATCGATGACCTGGTAGTAAAAAGTCCTAAAGAGGACCAAATGTTGAAGGACATCGAGAAAACCTTTAACTCACTGAGAAGCGTGAATATGAAATTGAATCCTGACAAATTTTCCTTTGGCATGGAGGAAGGAAAATTCTTGGGCTTCATAGTCACCAATGGCGGATTTAAGGTGAATCCAGAAAAGGTCCAAGCAATAGAGCGCATGCCATCGCCCAATATAGTCAAAGAGATGCAAAGGTTAGCCGGCCGCTTGGCCGCGCTTAACCGCTTCCTGTCAAATCACGCCGCAAAATCGTACCCTTTCATAAGCACTTTGCGCAACTGTGTAAAGAAGCAAGAATTCAAGTGGACGCCTGAAGCAGAAAGCGCTTTTCAGCAAATGAAGGAGTGTTTGATCGAACTCCCAACGCTAACCGCACCGTTCGAAAAAGAGCCGCTTATCTTGTACTTGTCATCATCAGACAAGGCAGTGGGTTCGGTGTTGCTTGTAGAGAGAAACGGGGTTCAGACTCCAATCTACTATGTCAGTAGAATGCTCACAGATCCAGAAACAAGGTATTCAACGATGGAGAAACTGGTACTAGCGCTACTACATGCCTCAAGAAGACTGGGCAGATACTTCACAGGCCACGTCATCACCATACTCACCAACTTCCACATTGAGACAATATTGCAAAAACCGGAGACATCCGGGCGATTAACGAAGTGGGCGATCGAGCTGGGGGCCACAACATTTTGTATAGGCCGCGCCCAGCCATCAAGCGGAAAAGGTCAAAGATTGTGAAGTCGTTGAAGCTCCCAAAAAAGATACATCAGATGGGTTATGGTTCCTATACACAGATGGTGCCTCAAACGAAGATGGCTCAGGAGCCGGATTGCGCCTGGTCAGCCCTGAAAAGCACGAATTTACATACGCTATCAGGTTGGATTTTAAAAACACCAACAATGAAGCGGAGTACGAGGCATTTCTGGCAGGCTTGCGCCTCGCCATTAAAATGGGAGCTAAGAATTTACAAGCACACGTTGATTCACTCTTGATCGCCAGCCAAGTCAACGAATTCTATGACGCAAAGGGCAACGTTATGTCCTTATATCTGGATCAAGCAAAAGAGCTGCTGCAGAAATTCACGACATACAGGGTCATACACATCAACCGCTCCGAAAACAAACAGGTAGACGCTTTAAGCAAGCTCGCGTCAACTTCTTTTCAGCATCTTGCAAAGGAGGTAAGAATTGAAGTGCTCAAAAATCTATCAGTCCTGCTGCGCCAGGTGAACGTGATCTAAATGGGGCAACCATCGTGGATGACCCCTATAATTCGCTATCTACAGGAAGGGATACTCCCAGAGAACAAAGCAGAGACAAGGAAAATCCAGCACAAAGCCCTGTATTATGAAATGAATGATGGTATTCTGTATCAGAGATCCTTCTTGGGTCCCTTGTTACGTTGCGTAGATCCCCAAGACGCGAATTACTTAATTAGAGAAATCCATGAAGGGATCTGTGGCGTCCATGCGGGACCGCGCATGGTTGTTGCGAAGATCATGAATGCCGGATATTATTGGCTAGGGATGCATGTCGACGCCCTGAAGGAGTTGCGCAAATGCGACTCTTGTCAGCGACACTCCCCAAAGACCCTGCGCCCCAAAAATGATCTTATCCCAGTATCCACTGCCTGGCCTTTCCAACAGTGGGGGATTGATATGGTGTGACCTTTCGCAGATGGCCCGAGAGCCGTAAAGTTTATAATCGTGGCTGTCGATTATTTCACCAAGTGGGTGGAAGCCAGAGCCCTCGCATCAACCACTGCCATGACGGTGCGCAAGTTTATTTGGGAGCACATCTTCTGCAGATTTGGTCTTCCATTCAAAATCGTCACAGACAACGGTACCAATTTTGCCTCGGAGGATCTTCAAAAATGGATGAAGGAAATGAAGATAGAACATACCTTCTCATCCGTTGCGCATCCTCGGGGCAACGGTCAAGTGGAAAGCGTAAACAAAAGCATCATGGAGGGGATAAAAGCCCGACTGGGCACAAAGTGTAGAGGCTGGGTAGATGAGCTCAGAAGCATCCTATGGGCTCATCGAACAATGCCGAAGACAAGCACCGGCGAAACTCCTTTCAGCCTAGTATACGGCTCAGAAGCAGTTATCCCGACAGAAGTTGGTCTCCCCTCACCGCGATTGACAGCAGCCAACACGGTTGACAATGAAGCAGAGCGCCGTCTCGACCTCGATCTCTTGGAAGAAAGACGCGAGATCGTACACATTAAAGAGGCGAAATACAAGACACAACTGGAAAGGTACTACAATGCGAGAGTCCGCATTTGTACCTTCAATCCAGGAGAATACGTTTTCCGTGACAACGAGGCTTCAAACGCCGAGCACACTGGAAAGCTAGCACCCAAATGGAAAGGCCCATACTTGGTCCATGAAGTTCTAGGAAAAGGGGCGTACAGACTGCAAACATTGGATGGCCATATCATCCCATGCACTTGGAACACGCAACAATTATGCAAGTGCTATATGTAACCACTTTAGGCTCACGAGCCAATCCTCTGATGAGGACCACGCACCTACTTGCGTTCCTATGATTGGCTAAACGCCCTATATGTCACAATGTATGATTGGCCTAAGGGCCTGTTTCCAAGTTAATGAAATCATACAATATGTTTTCCTACTGCCATATTACTTCATGAGTTACAAATGCATGTTAAACTTTTGATTAGCACGAAAACACTTCAGTGAATTATCAGCTCTTGAGCTACACCTACACCTACATTTATTCGCGCTAACTTAACCAAAGTTTCAAACAACAGGGCAATAATTGTAACAAGAGACAATAAATGTGAACATAAACATCATATTTAAACAAGCGCAACGCGCAAAGGTTACATAAGCCTAACATCCAGTAGATCTAGGAAAAGTGCGACCGCGCAACACTATACGTTCAAAAAACTAAACAAAACAAGGCACAGAGCCTTTAATCCCTATTCAGGTTGATCACCATCTCCGCCGTCATCATCGCCTTCATCATTGCCTGCCAACGTTTCCTCATCAGATACTTCAATCATCTGTGGTGGATCAAGGATGGCCTTTAATCGATGACACCAGTCGTCATGCTTCAGTGCTTCAGTAACCAAATCCATCACCGGCAGAGACAAGTTATCATAACCATTTTCAGCACGAGACAGCTCAGACTCAGCTTGATCAGTCACCGAGCAGTGACTAGTGTCAAATTCTTGACCAAACATCTCTGAAGCATGTTGCGCACTCCAAGTAACCACCCCGGTGACCAACGGCGCGTGAGGCATCTATTAAAGTAGCAACGGCTGCATCGAGCTCCCCAGCATTCAAGACAGAGTTGGCCATCTACGATAAACACAACATATAAGACAACAAGTTTTAACAAATTGAGCCAAAGTTAGGAAAAATCTTACCAGAGCTATTCCTCGGCTACATAGCCACTCAGCTTTAGCGACCAAAGTGTCAACGATGCCTTGCGCCTCCGAATAATTATTCTGCACCACATTGAGAGCAATGGTACTAATGGCTCGCGCTTCCTCGGCCTTTCGCTTCGCTTCCTCGGCAGTGGCAACTTTCGATTTCTCCGCTTCGAGATCAATCTCCAAGGACTCGCTCCTCTCAATCTGCTCACGCAGACGACGCTTCAATTTAGCGATTTCAACGTCCTTGGCATATAGATCCCTATCCTTGCCAGAAATTTGCGCCTTAAGCTCAGCCTATAAAAAGCAAGACTTAAGAGAATTTTTTACAAACTGAAGCATAAGCAACAAAAGACAGTTAACATACCTCGGCTTGTTCCTTCACAGCTTGCGCATTCTCCACCTTCGTCTTCAAATCCGCAACTTGGCCTTCAAGTTCGGAGATCTTAGAGCGAGCCGCATACATACGCTCATTGTCCTTGGCACAGATAGCCTTCCATTCAGCACGTTCCTTTGACAGGAGCTCTTCAGCGGCACAGAGTTTGCCTTTAAGACCTTCACGGCCCCACTCCTCAGCCTGCTTATCCGCTTTAAATTTCGCCTTCTCCTCGTCAAAAGTGGCCTTCGCTTTTTCAAAATTCTTCGCTTGCCTCAACAACCGCTCGCGATACTTCTCCCACTCTTCCCTCTCCCTAACCATAGTCCGCCACTCGCGAACAATCTGATGGTTAGCAGCGCGAATGTTGGCTTCACCAACAACATATGCATGATAGAGCGCGCTGTGGGTTCGCTCCCTTTAACGATTCCCCTCACCAGGAGGAATGGAGTTAAGAAGCCAATCGCGGCAAGGAGCGAATTCCAGAAAAGTATCCTTCTATTTTAGGCCCCATGGAGGTTGATAAAGCGCTTCCCCTTGACTTTCTTCAGTATAGGACTTAGTAGTAAATATCTCCCAAGGTGTCCATCGGACCTATAGGAGAGTGAAGCGTCCCACCCCGGCTTCCAGCGCCAGCTTGGCCAGCAGCAAAGCCCGCGCTACCACCTGCAGCAGCAGTCGTCTGTTCTTTAGTCGCCGGACCGGTTTGAATAGGGGCGGCAGTCGGCGAAGGCTCAACAGGTTTCTCCACCTCCAAGTTTTTCTCCTTCTCAGCGATGGCCTGCTCATGCCCAGTGACAGGAGTTGGCCCCGAGCCCTGCGCCGTATCAGTAGTAATGGGCGCAGTAATCTCAGGCTCCTTGGGCCTAGTAGGAGGCTTGTCAGCAACTTTCTTTCTCTCAACCTCTTTTTCCCAAACAGGTTTCTCGTAACCCTTATGTTTCTCCTTTTCAACAGACTGTGAAGAAGTGAACGGTTTGATAGTGACCTTGGTAGCTCGGGGCTTTTTCTGCGCCGACTCCGAGGGCTCTGTGATCGTGACGCCCTTCTCGGGTTTCTTCTTTTCAGCCTCTGCAAAGATGGGATATTAGAAAAAAGAATATTACAAGTATATGAAAACAAAATACTAACCAGGAGAGAATTTGTAGAGTGAACGCAAGTTGCTCTTAATTCCTATCAAAGGAGCACCGCCTGGTTTCGGCAACACAGTGGCCCCAAGCGTAGCCTCCCGGCTTCTTTTCCTTATCAGCTTCACCGCAGGCTCTTCCTGCACCTCCTCCTCATCACCCCCTTCTTGCGCAGCAGAAGACGGGGTAGTCCCAGCATCCGGGTTACGAGAACCCGCGCTCCCTGAGCTCTTGGAGCCTCTGGCTCCAGGTTTCTTCTCGCGTATACGCGATAAACCTTCAAATGAATCACTTATAATAACGTAATCTTCCAGGTTACTTTGACGAAAGCGGAGAGTACCTTTGTCAGTGGCAGTAGAGGTTGCGCGACTACTACCAGCTCCCTTCCTGGTCACCTCAGGATCCAGGGTGATAACGTTCTTCTTCTTCACAGGCTTCTTCTTCCTTTCTTCAGGATCTATTCCCAAGTCACGCAACACACCTGCAAAGATTTGAGACCACGGGCTTAGCTCTCCATTCGATGAACCCACAAACTCCTCGCTGGAAAGATAGACAATCTCTTTCCCAGCAGAAGTCACGGAGCGCAAGGGTCGAGGGTTAGGTATATGCGCACCTTCAGTTGCAGTAGGCGGCTCAGCGAAGGCATCAGCAACCGGGTACATGAAATTACCCTTTATCTGCTCATACCAGTACTCCTCCCCATCCTGGAGTGGACGCACGCCCATAGATCCGCTAAAAGTAGAGAAAGCGGCTTGATACAAGTGCGCCTCTACACATCAAATCGTATAAATAAACAAAGTTATGAAACAAGAAATCAAGGAAATTACTAACCTCGATTGTCAACCATCAAGATGGGAACCTCCTCGCTGTCAGGCAACCATCGGTCACTCATGCGCGCAGCAACGAGGACATTCTCTCCGAATACCCGGTTGGGAGTTGGAGTAAGCTGCTGATACCACCTTTCATGCTTGGGGATAGGAAGATCTTCTTTCAGTATCGGTTCAGTCCAGTCCCGGAAGGGCATAGCGATCGGAAGGACCTCCTCGCGAATGTAGAAGAATTTGGGTTTCCAATCATGGAAACTTTTAGGAGGATTTAGTAGTATCTTCCTCGCAGCCCCACGACTAGCAAAAGAGAAGAAGCCCGTGTTCTTGATGAGCTGATAAAATGCTCGAAACTTCTCGACAGTAGGTTCAATACCATGGGCTCGACATAGGAACTCGAAGTGTCGAACCCTAACCATCCCAGGAGGGCTCGTCTGAGAAAGATGGAATCCGTAAAAATGAAGAATATTACCCATAAAGTTTGTCGCCGGTAGCCGGAATTCCCCTGGAGGAAGAAATCTTCAAATAAGGTAATATAGCCAGGCGGCGCATCGGTGGCCGTTTGATTCTGCCCAGGGTATCGAGCATCCCATTCCGGTGGAAACCGGAAGCTCCGTACGATCTCAGACGTTGAAACTTCAGAAAGTTTGAAGATATGAAGATTTCTTCAAGAATCTGCTGATAGTAACTTGAAGATTTGAAGCTCCAAGAAGAAATGAGAGAGAAAGGGAAGCAATGGAAGGAAGGAATACCCTCCTCTCGAATCTCTTCAACTATATACAGCCATCGCATTTAATGCGAGGGGTAAACGTGCCGAATATGCCACGCACGTGACCAACCAGAAGACGCCACGTAAGGCGTGGAACCCGGAGTGACAGTTATCACGCGCATGTGGGCCTCACTCGCCTGACGAAAGCTGAACCATCAGGAACAACTTGATGACAGCCATGTCAGCAGTCAACTCAAAGGTCACAATCAGAGACTTATCTCACCAAACCGTCAGAATTCAAATTTCGAGGAATTTCCCTCCCAAATTCCCTAACACTTAACAAAGAAGTTACTGGAAGGCGCGCGATATACCTGGAACCCAAGATACCCGCGCGATATCTTCCTTAAAGGGCAAAACATTAACTAATAGATATGTAGTCGCACCGTAACAATCGTCAACTCCTATACGCGCATACCTACAAAGCAAAAAACGAGCAGTCTCTATAATTTTCCTTGCGCATGGTGCAGCACTGGACTGGGGAGACTTGAAGGGGTATGACCCCAAAATAGTCGCGCAATCCTTCATCAAGGCTGTGCAAAGGGCCATACTCCTTATTCAGCAATTCTCTTACTAGGCAACCTCGCGCGAGTACTGCCACATCCCACGAAGAGGCGCGAGGTCCAGTCAGAAGAGAACTGCAATTACGACACTTAGCAATCTGATAAGAGCCTTCACTGCCTGTAAAGCCGCGCAACCCACAGAAAGGTTGCAGCGCGAGACCAGGATAGGAAGGTACAGAAGGTACAAGTGGCAGCAAAAAGGAGCCAACGAACATCCAGCAGGCTCTGTTTAATCGTGCGCCACGATCGTCTGACGTACAGAAAACGAGAAGTACTTAAGTACGCCTACGTGGCACCAATCAGAGGACGGAGACATCTGTCCCACGATCTCCACTTGTCTGCTGATGGTAGAAGGACAACAAGGCCGACAACAACAACACGTGGCTCCAATCAGGGCGCGCCAGCGCTGGAGAACTTCTAGAAGTCACTAACGGTCGACACCAGTGAGAAAAAGAGCATATCCGCTATGTTGTCGCTTACCGGCCGAAGGCCCATCAGCCCACATCCTCTTACACCTCTCCTGCTATAAATATAGACCTCACTTCACAGGTTAAACATTCCATTCCCTCTACTCTCACTCTGAATACTTAATTATCCTCCCAAAGCAGTTGCTTATTCTCACGCCGGAGCCTGGTTAAGAGGGAACCCCCCCATATTCCCCTCTTAACGGGTAACGGTGTTCTATTTTGCAGGATTGGACGTTCAAGACGAAGCTCAGATAAATCATTAGAAGATTAACTATTATGGAAGAAACATAAACCCAACTGATTAGCCTCATAATTAGTTCAGTGTTTCTTCATATGTATTTATATACTGAAACATAATCGGGTTAATAGTCTGGGGTTGTTTGTTGTTCACCGCATCAAATAGTTGATATAATCGGCTGTTAAGAATTGCATATGGATGATTAGTTATGTGGCCATGTAAGTGTGCATGATAATGTTCAAAGATTACTAATCGGATGATATAATTGAATGCTTGATTGTTGATCATATGTAGAGAACAATTAGGGTGAATGATTATTGATAATTGATGTTGTTTGATCTGAATTGAAACTGCCGAAAGTTGTTTGCTGATATTACAGAAATTATGAGCTGCAAATAAGGAAGTTGTTACACACGTAGTCTCGACACAGATTGCGAGTCGAGAACTCACAGTCTCGACTCGAGACCACACGTTACCATCACACAGACAAGACTCGAGACCACGGTTGTTGGTCTGGTTGCGACTCGAGACCACCCGGTCTCGAGTGATAAATGCATGACTCGGGATCCCTTTGTTGTGACTCGAGAACGTTGAGACTACAACCCGAGACCACACTGTCTCGAGTCGAGACCACTTAATCACACATTCTGTTTGGACTTGTGTACCGTTACCAGCCCAACCATTTGGGCCGCATACTTGTACTTTGTTTGTTTTCATAATGCTATTGTTGAACTCGTATGTACTGTTAACGGCCATGCTTAATACTTGTATACAACTTGTTAGTATACGTGTAGAAAACCTTACGTGCACTACCTAAATACGAACCTGACTATATGGTAACTATGTTAGGACGTGGTTGACCATAATATAGCTGGATTGACCTGTCGTTTATTTGCCGAGCAAACCAAGGTGAGTTCACACTCTTACCAAAGCATGGGATTCCCGGGGTTGGGAATGGGATTGATTGATTACTTGTACTTTCGTCATTACCGGAATACGTACCACTGACCTCGTTAGGGGAAAGTCACTTATAGATACAGCTAGACTAGTAACACTTGGGAAGCCACCACTAATCTTCGCACACATGCCTGGAATGGCCGCGATACGAATACTAATCTTCGCACACATGCCTGGAATGGCCGCGATACGAATACTAATCTTCGCACACATGTCTGGAATGGCCGCGATACGAATACTAATCTTCGCAAACATGCCCGGAGGGCCCCGATACAAATATAACTAGTCTAGAAATGCATGGGAAACCCCCACTAATCTTCACAAACATGCCTGGAGGGCCGCGATACAAATAAATACGATACATGGTTTGCAAAACGAACATGTGAATTACGAAACGAATACTGAAACTAAACAACCAACTGTGAACTCGCTCAACTTTGTTGTTGACTCTCTATTACATGCCTTGCAGGTCTATAGGTACTCATGGAGCTTGCACTGGGAGGCGCGGTCGTTGTGGACATCGATTGTGGACGCCATGTTAAACATTTATGACATTTCAAACTCATTACTTAAGTTGGGTTTTACATTTATGCTTCCGCTACACACTTTATTATGTTTTGATTTTTGATCACCTTTCGTATTGATGAATGATTTTTACTTATTACTTATAATGTTCAATGTTATTGGTGGCTTGATCCTGGTCATGTCACGCCCCCATGCGGTGGTACTCCGCGTGTGGATTTTTGGGGGTGTGACAGATTGGTTTCAGAGCCATTGGTTATAGAGAACTTGGTATTAATAAGGGGAAAAAGTTTTGTTAAAACCAGACTATAACCAGAACCGTGCTCAATGATCCACAACGATGCTTCGCTCCACATGCAAGACTCAACATTCTAGGTGATATGGTATATGTTTTATTGCCTACTTGCTAGATTACATAGAACTTTGCTCATGGTATGCTTAGATACACATAACCACTATTGCTTAAAAACACTTGTGTGCTTACTCTCTTCTGTCATCTCACTTTTCGCAAACCTCTCTCACTTATGTTCCCTTTGTTATGAACATCATGAGTGGACGTGTTAACATGACTCAAGCCCAGTTGACGGCTTTGATTAACGAACAAGTTGCTGCGGCACTTCCAGCCGCACAAGCAGGAGGTATACCCTGTAGTCGCAAACTCACTCTAGGATCTTTAGATCCTACACTCCTAAACCAATTCTTGTGTTAAACCTTGTCCTGTTCTTATACACAATAGGTCAACACACTCAGCTACCTGTATGCACCTTCAAGACCTTCATGGACTGTCGTCCTAGCACATTCAGTGGCACTGAAGGAGCAGTTGGACTCCTGCATTGGTTTGAAAAGCTTGAGTCCGTATTTGAGATGTGTGAATGCCCTGAGGCTCGCAGGGTGAAGTACGCCACTGGTACTCTCGAAGGCATTGCGTTGACTTGGTGGAATGCACAAGTTCAGATTTTATGGTTGGCAGCTTCTAACGCCACCCCTTGGAATGATTTCAAGGAACTAATCAAGCGGGAATACTGTACTCGTGATGACATCCACAAGTTGGAAGTGGAGTTCTTTAACCTGAAGATGACTGGGTCAGAAATTGAGGCATATACTAAAAGGTCAAACGAGCTGGCCATCTTGTGTCAAACTATGGTGGACCCTCCTATCAAGCGTATTGAGTTATATCTCAAAGGGCTAGCACCAGAAATTTAAAGTCACGTAACATCGGCCAACCTTTCTAATATCCAGGATATTACACGTCTTGCTCATCGCCTCATAGATCAGGCAGTGGAACAGAACAGGCTGCCCAAACGTGTCGGTGCTACTAATGCTACTACTTCCGCTACTCCTAGTGACAACAAGCAGAAATGGGATGGGGATTCCAGCAAGGGTTCAGCTACCACTCAGTCTCAGGTACAGCAGCAAAAGACTGATAACTACCAGAGCCCTGGTCACCAATCTTCTGGTAGTCAAAGGCAGGGTGGATATCGAGGAAACCTTCCGAGGTGCAACACTTGCAACAAGCACCACAACGGCCATTGCAACAAGGGTCGTTGCCAAAGGTGTCTCATAATGGGTCATGAAGCTAAGGATTACAGGAGCTCACGACCTGCGAATCGGAACTAGCAACAACAACCACCAGCTTCACGAAACCAGCAGCAACAACAGCAGCGAGGCAACAGGGGATGCTATCAGTGTGGTGCTGAAGGCCACTTCAAGCGAGACTGCCCCCAGTTGAAACAGAACCAGAACAATAACAACAACAACAACAATAATCAGGGCAATGGGAACAACAACGGGGGAAACACTGATAACAACGGCGCTAGGGGTTGAGCGTTCATGCTGGGTCAGGGTGATGCAAGGAATGATCCTAACGTAGTGATAGGTAAGTTCCTTCTCGATGACTGTTTTGTTACTGTGTTATTTGATTCGGGTGCGGATACCAGGTATGTGTCTTTAAAAGTTAGTCAAATGCTTAAACGTACACCAACTCCTTTAAACACCAAGCATGTTGTAGAAGCCACGCACATAGTCAAGGGTTGTAACATCGATTTAGCTGGTCAGACCTTTTCTATCGATCTTATCCCTATAGTTCTAGGTAGTTTCGAAATCGTCATTGGGATAGATTGGTTATCCCAACAGCGAGCGGAGATTTTATGCAAGGAGAAGATTGTTCGTATCCCTCGTTCCGGTCAGGAACCTCTCGTGATCCAAGGCGACAAAAGTGGTGTTGTGGTAGGCATCATTTCCTTTCTTAAGGCCCAGAAGTGTTTGCGAAAGGGCCACACCGCTATTTTGGCGCTTGTTACTGACGCATCAACGAAAGAGAAGAGACTGGAGGACATTCCAGTAGTATGCGACTTTCCTTAGGTGTTTCTGAAGATTTACCTGGGCTACCGCCTCATCGCCAAGTTGAATTCCCGATCGAGCTAGCTCCAGGAGCAGCGCCAATAGCTCGTGCACCGTATCGATTAGCCCCATCAGAACTGGAAGAACTATCCAAACAACTGCAAGAACTCTTGGATAATGGTTTCATTCGTCCTAGCTAATCGCCTTGGGGAGCTCTAGTGCTATTTGTGAAAAAGAAAGACGGTACCTTCCGTATGTGCATAGATTATCGTGAACTCAACAAGGTGACTGTGAACAACCGATATCCTCTTCCACGCATCGACGACCTTTTTGACCAATTGCAAGGGTCGAGCTATTATTCGAAGATAGATCTGAGGTCAGGCTACCATCAGCTGAGAGTCCGGGATGAGGACGTCTCCAAAAACAGCATTCAGAACTCGCTACGGCCACTACGAGTTCCTAGTTATGCCATTCGGGTTAACGAACGCACCTGCGGTCTTCATGGATCTTATGAACAGGGTGTGCAAGCCTTACCTAGACAAATTTGTGATTGTCTTCATCGACGACATCTTGATCTATTCCAAGAGTCAAGAGGAGCACGAGCAGCATCTGCGACTTATTTTGGAACTCCTTCGAGCAGAACAGTTGTACGCCAAGTTTTCGAAATGCGACTTCTGGCTTCGAGAAGTCCACTTTCTAGGCCACATGGTAAACAAGGATGGGATTCATGTTGATCCATCCAAGGTAGATTCGATTAGGAACTGGCCTGCACCGCGTACACCAATGGAAATTCACCAATTCTTGGGTTTGGCAGGTTACTACATAAGGTTCATTAAAGACTTCTCAAAAATTGCGCAGCCGCTTACGCTACTGACGCAGAAAGGTGTCACCTACCGTTGGGGTAGTACTCAGGAAACCGCTTTTCCCCACCTAAAAGATAGGCTCTGCAGCGCACCTATTCTTTCATTGCCAGAGGGCACGGACGATTTTGTGGTTTATTGTAACGCATCCATTCAGGGTCTTGGATGTGTGTTAATGCAGCGTGACAAGGTCATTGCTTATGCTTCGCGCCAACTCAAGGTTCATGAACGGAACTATACTACGCACGATTTAGAGCTGGGAGCTGTTGTTTTCGCGCTTAAGATATGGCGACATTACATGTACGGTAGCAAGTGCACCATCTACACCGATCATAGGAGTCTCGAGCATATCTTCAAGCAAAAGGAATTGAATTTGCGACAACGTCGATGGGTCGAACTACTGAACGATTACGAATGTGCCATCAAGTACCATCCAGGCAAAGCCAATGTCGTGGCTGGCGCCCTAAGTCAAAAATGTCACACCCTGAATATCAGAGCATTGGCGTGACTGGACTGGTATCTTCATTGCACAGCGGAAGCAAATAAGCTAAGACTTCTAGAAATTTGAACGCCCACTAAGTACTCAACTCCACATGGTTCTCCTATTCCAACCGTGCCTTAACTTTGAAAAGCAACCTGAGAAAGAAACATGCGAAAAATCAACATAAAGTTGAGCGAGTTCATAGTTTGTTTGTAAAAGATTTGAAATAAATCTTTTTGAATAACCGGTTTTTGTTGTTTTGTTGAATGTTTAAATACTTGAATGTTTAACATACTTGAATGTTTGATTACTTGAATGAAAACATGGTATGTAACTTGTAAAATGTGTGAATGTTTGAATGTAACTTGTAAAATTGTATCTATAACTGAGTACTATGAATGTTTGAATGTATCCTTTAGAATGTATCTGCAACTGAGTACTATGAATGTTTGAATGTATCCTTTAGAATGTATCTGCAACTGAGTACTATGAATGTTTGAGATCGCTAGTGGTTTGCAAGGCCACTAACATGTGTCACGACATAGGAAGCCACCAAACCTAGGCATTTTTGTCACCTTGACTGAGACACAGAAGCACTCATTGGTAGAAGTAGGCCAAGAGTGGGGTTGCCTGAAACCCATTAGATCTAACCTTTTGTTCTGCGGTCTGAATGTATACGTTGATTAATGGTGCTTATGGTACCCTATTCGAGACATGATCTAGAATGTTTCACTTGAATGTTTTTGTACTCCATCATACCATAACACATGTATTGTAAGCTCTTGTATTTGTATTTTCCCGTAGTTTAGAAAACTATAATTTGTGTGTATGCATATTTCGAAAAATACGTTCGTTTTAAAAAAAAACCGGTATAAGACATAAGCTTTTCGTAACCCATTTGTGTCTGTTAAAACTTACTTGTAAAATGGTTTATGAATATGTAATTCTTGTATGTTTTGCAAAAAGTGCATGTCTTTCCACCCCGAAAACATTTATAAAATGTAAAACAGTGAAAAGGTGGGGTTATGAACTCACCTGAATATTCTTGTGCAAAGCTAGCTAAATACGACTTCGCGATGTCGTTTCCAAGACGAGACTTGCTAGCGTGCATTCTACAATATTCCTAGCACGGAATATCTAATAAGTTTTAAGCAAAAACGGTAACTACGTGTTACCGAGCTCTACCGAGTCGTTAACTGAACGATTTGACGTAAGTTGTTAACTTAATGAAAATGATTAAGTTAAACTTGTTAAGTTCCGAGAAGTCGTTTATGTATATAGGAATATTCGTATGAAAGTAATATATAATAAACTTGTATCATACATGTTGCATCTTGTATATATTTTCCAAAATATACATATTTGCCGCTTCGGCGTTTGAAATAAATATAAAAGTTATATTTATAAAAATTTCATCTAGTCGTTGTATAAATATATACTATATTTATTTTTTTTATGAAAGCGAATCTGTGTTGTTCGATATCCGAAATAAATATATAACACTATATTTATTTATAAAAGGATTTGTTTTGTTTGCTGTCGAAAATAAATACATAACTATATTTATTTTTATAAAATGTGACAACCCGAAACCTAGAACCTTCGTTGTGTCTTGATGCGATATACTTGTACGTTATGTGATTAGTTGAATGATTAAACTTAATGATAACGTGAACTTTTATGTGCTTTGTTTTGTGTGCATTGTATGTATATATGTATGTGTGTTATTGTGAACCGAGAACCCGACACGAAACAACAAGGACCCGACTCGAGACCATGTGGTCTCGAGTGAACCATAACCATTAGGCCGGTTTGGGCCTTTGGCCGGTTGGGCCATTGGGCCGAAAACCCTTAGCCGAAACCCATAGGGTGCACACACTTGGAACTTTGACTATAAATACACTACCTTAGTTAGTGTTACCATTTTGTTGAACATTACAACACACACTCTCCTACTTCTCTCTCTCACCTAAACTCTAGAACACAAACACACTTCATCATTCTTGGATCTTTGGACTTGGATCGGCTCACACACACACCCGGTTGGAAGCTTTTCACACACCCTCGAAACCCATAACCGGTTAGTGTTCTTAATGCTTTGTTGAATGTTAGTGTGTTCATGTTATGTTTGTAAGATGAGATTATGTGACAATATGTTAAGATGAGTTATACATAATGTTTTGAAAAGAAATCGGTTCATGAATGTTTCTTGTTATTAGTTGAACTATACATAAATATTTGATGATGAAAATGGGTTCATTGTATGTTAAAAAGGGTGAATGATGATATTGGTTGCACTTGGATTAGATCCGAAAAGTTTGGGTGTTTATACTAAGAAAATCGGCTAATGAATATGTTTGTCAAGTAGGATGCATGCTAGTAAAATTGTATCTTGATAGTTGTTCATGATTTTGGGTGAATAAGTGGTTAATATGTTATGAACTTGTTGAATATGTGTTTGAATATGTGAAGAACACTTTGAATGATAGTTAAGAATGTGAAAACCCTTGTGATTTTGATCCATCTTTGACTAGTAACCTGATTAGGAAAACTGTTAGTGGAATGCTATTGGTAGTTTCCTGATTTGGGCCTGATTATAATGTACCATTAATCTGACCATATCTGCATCAACACGTGAACTTGACAACGACAGCTTACCGACTCGCAATCACCCGTTGCGACTCGCAACCACAGCGTTACAACTCGAGACTACGCGGTTGCGACTCGCAACCATAACAGGACAAGCCGAAACCACAGGTTACGAGTCCCGTTGCGACTCGAGACCTTAGCATGATGAACCGAGACTACGGTTGCGACACCGGTTGCGACTCGCAACCATCCATGATCAACACACAGCATGACTCGAGACCATGCTTGCGAGTCCGGTTGCGACTCGAGACCACACTTTGGGCCTTAGTTAGTGGGCCGGACTTATGAACTTCTGTGCTACTGTTGATGAGTTATTTGGGCCTGTTATCACAAGCCCAACTGTTTGGGCCTTACACTTAGACTGTGGATTGTGTTTGAATGTTAACTGTGAACTGTTACTGATTAAACGTGCTTGCCAAACGTGTTGAACATTTGTGCACTACTTGGTTCGAATCTGATTATACGTGATATCCGTGTTAGGACGTTATTGACTACTTGCGACTTGATTGACTTTCTGTGTTTGACTGCCGAGCAAACCAAGGTGAGTTCACACCCTTTACAAAGCATGGGATTCCCTGGGTTGGGAACGGGGTTAAGGAACGTGGGTTCCTCGTCTACCTCGGGTAGGACGTCAGTGGTTCAGGAATGTGATTCCTCGTCCGGATGGACGGATAAACGTACTAGACTAAAACTCTATCACGAAGTCCCTCCTTTTTGTATCGACTAATCGCCGGGCCAATGGCGAGCGGGTCATTAGTTAGATAGCGCTATTTAGGTCTGACAAGCCTCACACCGTGCCGCAGAGGACGGGCGTGAACTAATGGATCTGGGGCACGTCAATGATGATAGACATTGATGTTTTCAGGGCACATAAACATGACTACAGTCAGCAATCGATACGGTAACGAGTCTAGTATACACATGGGGTAGCCCCCACGGCTGGAGAGCCAGATGATGCACATGGGGTAGCCCCCACGGCCGAAATGCCTGATAACTACATGGGGTAGCCCCCACGGCCGGAGTGCCGGAGTAACTGGGAACGAACTGGTCACGTTTTTAAACTATGGGGTAACCCCCACGGCAGGATGCCGGATAAAGTAAACTGTTTTCGAAACAACTAAAACGAACGCCCACCCGTGAACTCACTCAACTAGTTGTTGACTCGTTACTACATGCTTTGCAGGACCATAGGTACTCAGTGGGAGCTTGCATGGAGGAGGATCGTTGTGGGACAGGGATTGCTACAAGACTATGTTAAACTTGAAACTTTTGGAACTTATGTTATAACTTTAAACTTATGCTTCCGCTTGCAACTTAAACTTATTTGTTTTGGAACACCAATCGTGATGGTTAAACTTTTATAACTACTTATATGCTTGTTCAGTATGATTGGTGGCTGGATCCTGGTCAGTCACGCCTCTAGGCGGTAGTACTCCGCAGGTGGGATTTTGGGGGTGTGATAGATTGGTATCAGAGCCATTGGTTATAGTGAACTTGGTTTTAATAAAGGAGAAACGTTTTTGTTAAAACCAGACTATAACCGGATTAGTGCTCAACGGTCCACAACGACACTTCGCTCCTCATGCAAGGCTCGATGTTCTAGGTAATATGATGTATATTGCCTACTTGTTAGTTGCGTAGTACATTGCTCATGGTATGCTTGATTAGTATAACTACTGTTGAACACGTGCGTGCTTACTCTGTCCTACTATCGTGCTTTCGCGAACCTCTCTCACACGTATTGCTTTTATTATGAAGAAACATGTCTGGACGCGTTAACATGACACAAGCCCAGTTGACGGCTTTGATCAACGAGCGAGTTGCCGCAGCGCTCGCAGCTGCACACGCAGGAGGTATATCCTGCAGTCCGAAATTGTTCTAGGATCATTTGGATCCTACTCTCGTGAACCAACCTTTGTGTTAAACTCTGTCTTTTCTTTCACCTACCTTAGGTCAGGCACCGGTGTGCACTTTTAAGACCTTTATGGACTGTCGACCCACGACTTTTAGCGGCACTGAAGGAGCAGTAGGTCTCCTACACTGGTTTGAGAAACTGGAGTCTGTGTTCGAAATGTGCGAATGCCCTGAAGCGCGCAGGGTGAAGTATGCTACTGGTACTCTCGAGGGTTTGGCCCTCACGTGGTGGAATGCTCAGGTGCAGATGTTAGGGTTGGTTGCTGCCAACGCCACCCCATGGGAAACTTTCAAGGAAATGATCAGGGAGGAATACTGCAGTCGTGACGACATTCACAAACTGGAAGATGAGTTCTACAATCTTAAGATGTCGGGGTCAGAAATTGAGGCATACACTAAGAGATCGCATGAGCTTGCTTTGTTGTGTCCTACTATGGTGGATCCTCCCTACAAGCGAATTGAACTCTATCTCAAGGGCTTGGTGCCAGAGATCCAAAGTCATGTGACTTCAGCGAGGTTGACTACTATCCAGCAGGTTGTACAGTTGGCTCACCGTCTTACTGACCAAGCGGTGGAGCAGAACAAGTTACCGAAGCGTATAGGTGCTGCAACTACTTCTGGTGCTTCTAGTGGGGATAAACGGAAATGGGATGGAACTTCAAGCAGGGGTTCAACTTCAGTGCAAACCCAGTCTCAGCAGAGAAAGACGGATGATCACAAGAGCCCCGGTCAGCAGTCATCTAGTGGTCAAAGTCATGGTGGATACAAGGGGAATCACCCCAAGTGCAATCGTTGTAGCCTACACCACAGTGGGCCATGCACCAGGGGCAACTGTCATCGATGCAACAAGCCTGGTCATGTTGCAAAGGATTGCAGAAGCGCATACCCCGTCAACCAGAATCGTCAGCAACCTCAGCAGAACCAGCGACAGCAGCAGGGTAACAACAAAGGGTGCTTTCAGTGTGGAGCTGAAGGCCACTTCAAGAAGGATTGTCCCCAACTGAACCAGAACAACAACAATCAGGGGAATGGTAACAATGGGAACAACAACAACAATGGTGCTAGGGGACGTGTGTTCGTGATTGGTCAAGGTGAAGCAAGGAATGATCCCAACGTGGTGACGGGTAAGTTCCTTCTCGACGACTTTTATGTTACAGTCTTATTTGATTCGGGTGCCGATACTAGCTATGTGTCACTAGAAGTTAGTAAGATGCTTAAGCGTATTCCTACACCCCTGAGCGACAAGCACACCGTAGAGCTAGCTAATGGTAAGAGTTTGGAAGCCTCACACGTAGTCAAGGGTTGCCAGCTTATTCTCGCTAACCAGACCTTCTCTATCGATCTTATTCCTATTTTCTTGGGTAGTTTCGACGTTGTCATTGGGATGGATTGGTTATCCCAACACCGAGCAGAGATTCTTTGCAACGAGAAGATCGTTCATATTCCTGGTTTAGGTAGTGAACCTCTCATGATTCGTGGCGACAAGAGAAGTGCTGTTGAGAACATCATCTCTCTTCTTAAGGCTCAGAAATGCTTACGAAAGGGCCACACTGCGATTTTGGCTTTAGTTACTGATACCACAGAAAAGGAGAAGAAGTTAGAAGATTTTCCCGTTGTACGCGACTATCCTGAGGTATTCCCTGAGGAATTACCTGGTCTTCCGCCCCATCGCCAAGTCGAGTTTCAGATTGATTTAGCTCCTGGAGCCGCGCCTGTAGCCCGTGCACCTTATCGTTTAGCGCCATCAGAGTTGGAAGAACTCTCCACGCAACTACAAGAACTCTTGGATAAGGGTTTTATTCGTCCTAGCTCATCGCCTTGGGGAGCTCCAGTACTTTTTGTGAAAAAGAAGGATGGTACCTTCAGAATGTGTATCGACTATCGCGAACTCAACAAGGTGACTGTGAAGAATCGTTATCCTCTACCGCGTATTGACGACTTGTTCGACCAGTTGCAGGGGTCGAGCTACTATTCGAAGATCGATTTGAGATCGGGATATCACCAGCTGAGAGTTCGGGAAGAGGATGTCTCTAAGACGGCTTTTAGGACTCGATATGGGCACTATGAGTTTCTGGTCATGCCGTTTGGGCTGACGAACGCACCGGCAGTTTTTATGGATTTGATGAATCGAGTGTGCAAACCGTACCTGGACAAGTTTGTTATAGTCTTCATCGACGACATCCTGATCTATTCTAAGAGTAAAGAAGAGCACGAACAGCATCTACGACTTATTTTGGAACTCCTTCGGAAGGAACAGCTTTACGCAAAATTCTCGAAATGCGACTTCTGGCTTCGTGAAGTCCATTTCCTAGGGCATGTGGTGAACAAGGATGGGATTCACGTTGATCCATCCAAAGTGGACTCTATTAAGAACTGGCCTGCGCCTCGCACACCAAAGGAAATTCGCCAATTTTTGGGATTGGCAGGATATTACAGGAGATTCATTAAGGATTTTTCTAAGATCGCGCAGCCTCTCACCTTACTAACGCAGAAAGGCGTTGTTTATCATTGGGGAAATGCACAAGAGTTAGCTTTTCAGCATCTAAAGGATAGACTTTGCAGTGCACCTATCCTTTCACTGCCAGAAGGCACAGACGATTTTGTGGTTTACTGTGATGCATCGATTCAAGGTCTTGGTTGTGTATTGATGCAACGAGATAAAGTCATAGCTTACGCCTCACGATAACTTAAAGTTCACGAGAAGAACTACACGACACATGATTTAGAGCTGGGAGCGGTTGTTTTCGCACTTAAGTTATGGCGGCATTACCTTTACGGAACCAAGTGCGCCATCTACACCGACCACAGAAGTTTAGAACACATATTCAAGCAGAAGGAACTGAATATGCGGCAGCGACGATGGGTCGAGCTGCTGAATGATTACGAGCTGCTCAGATAGAAGCACTGAAACCAGAAAACGTTAGAGCTGAAGCCCTACGCGGGTCAAGGCAACGCTTAGAACAGAAGGAAGACGGTGCTTATTATGTAACAGGACGCATTTGGGTCCCACTCTATGGCAAATTACGAGAACTTGTGATGGATGAAGCGCACAAATCTCGCTACTCGGTACACCCTGGTTCGGACAAAATGTACCACGATATTAAAACTACGTATTGGTGGCCTAGCATGAAGGCCCACATAGCAACTTACGTCAGCAAGTGTTTGACTTGTGCGCGAGTTAAGACGGAATATCAGAAACCTTCAGGCCTACTTCAGCAACCAGAGATACCACAATGGAAATGGGAGCAAATTTCCATGGATTTCGTTACTGGCCTACCTAGATCACAGCGCGGAAACGATACTATCTGGGTGATCGTGGATCGACTCACAAAATCCGCACACTTTTTGGCAATCAAGGAGACGGATAAGTTCTCCACTCTAGCGGAGATATACCTCAAGGAAGTTGTTTCAAGGCACGGGGTGCCCACTTCTATTATCTCTGATCGAGATGCACGCTTTACTTCGGAACTGTGGCAGGCAATGCACAAGTCTTTTGGCTCACGACTTGATATGAGCACAGCGTATCACCCACAGACGGACGGGCAGTCCGAGCGTACTATTCAGACCCTAGAAGACATGCTTCGCGCTTGTGTAATCGACTTTGGCAACAGCTGGGAAAGGCATCTGCCACTCGTGGAATTCTCGTATAATAACAGCTACCACACCAGCATTAAAGCTGCTCCGTTTGAGGCATTGTACGGACGTAAATGCCGGTCACCCCTCTGTTGGGCAGAGGTGGGGGATAGTCAGATCACTGGTCCAGAACATGTGGTAGACACTACTGAGCGGATTGCTCAAATACGACAACGCATGGCGGCCGCTCGTGACCGTCAGAAGGCCTACGCCGATAAGGGCAGGAAACCACTTGAGCTCCAGGTTGGGGAGCGGGTATTACTCAAAGTTTCACCCTGGAAGGGTGTGGTTCGTTTTGGTAAACGAGGAAAACTCAACCCACGGTACGTTGGACCTTTTGAGATTCTTGAGAAAATAGGCAAGGTGGCCTACCGACTGAAATTACCAACAGAACTCGGTGCAGTTCACAACGTTTTCCATGTGTCGAATCTGAAGAAGTGTCTGTCAGATGAGACGCACGTAGTTCCTCTGAAGGAACTTACGATCGACGAACAGTTGAAATTCGTCGAAGAACCTGTCGAGATCACGGACCGGGATGTTAAGGTCCTCAAGAACACTAGAATACCTCTTGTTCGAGTTCGTTGGAACTCACGTCGCGGCCCAGAGTTTACCTGGGAGCGCGAAGATCGGATGAAACAAAAGTATCCCCAACTGTTTGAGAACAGTACAAACGCTACTGAGGCTGAAGCTACGGAATTTCGGGACGAAATTCCAGATCAACGGGGGGTGGATGTGACACCCCAGGATAACCGGGAAAACCTTGCAACCTAACTAGCTTCCTCAGTGAGTGCCGTCAAATTTCGGGACGAAATTTCTTTCAACTTGGGGATGATGTGACAACCCGAAACCTAGAACCTTCGTTGTGTCTTGATGCGATATACTTGTACGTTATGTGATTAGTTGAATGATTAAACTTAATGATAACGTGAACTTTTATGTGCTTTGTTTTGTGTGCATTGTATGTATATATGTATGTGTGTTATTGTGAACCGAGAACCCGACACGAAACAACAAGGACCCGACTCGAGACCATGTGGTCTCGAGTGAACCATAACCATTAGGCCGGTTTGGGCCTTTGGCCGGTTGGGCCATTGGGCCGAAAACCCTTAGCCGAAACCCATAGGGTGCACACACTTGGAACTTTGACTATAAATACACTACCTTAGTTAGTGTTACCATTTTGTTGAACATTACAACACACACTCTCCTACTTCTCTCTCTCACCTAAACTCTAGAACACAAACACACTTCATCATTCTTGGATCTTTGGACTTGGATCGGCTCACACACACACCCGGTTGGAAGCTTTTCACACACCCTCGAAACCCATAACCGGTTAGTGTTCTTAATGCTTTGTTGAATGTTAGTGTGTTCATGTTATGTTTGTAAGATGAGATTATGTGACAATATGTTAAGATGAGTTATACATAATGTTTTGAAAAGAAATCGGTTCATGAATGTTTCTTGTTATTAGTTGAACTATACATAAATATTTGATGATGAAAATGGGTTCATTGTATGTTAAAAAGGGTGAATGATGATATTGGTTGCACTTGGATTAGATCCGAAAAGTTTGGGTGTTTATACTAAGAAAATCGGCTAATGAATATGTTTGTCAAGTAGGATGCATGCTAGTAAAATTGTATCTTGATAGTTGTTCATGATTTTGGGTGAATAAGTGGTTAATATGTTATGAACTTGTTGAATATGTGTTTGAATATGTGAAGAACACTTTGAATGATAGTTAAGAATGTGAAAACCCTTGTGATTTTGATCCATCTTTGACTAGTAACCTGATTAGGAAAACTGTTAGTGGAATGCTATTGGTAGTTTCCTGATTTGGGCCTGATTATAATGTACCATTAATCTGACCATATCTGCATCAACACGTGAACTTGACAACGACAGCTTACCGACTCGCAATCACCCGTTGCGACTCGCAACCACAGCGTTACAACTCGAGACTACGCGGTTGCGACTCGCAACCATAACAGGACAAGCCGAAACCACAGGTTACGAGTCCCGTTGCGACTCGAGACCTTAGCATGATGAACCGAGACTACGGTTGCGACACCGGTTGCGACTCGCAACCATCCATGATCAACACACAGCATGACTCGAGACCATGCTTGCGAGTCCGGTTGCGACTCGAGACCACACTTTGGGCCTTAGTTAGTGGGCCGGACTTATGAACTTCTGTGCTACTGTTGATGAGTTATTTGGGCCTGTTATCACAAGCCCAACTGTTTGGGCCTTACACTTAGACTGTGGATTGTGTTTGAATGTTAACTGTGAACTGTTACTGATTAAACGTGCTTGCCAAACGTGTTGAACATTTGTGCACTACTTGGTTCGAATCTGATTATACGTGATATCCGTGTTAGGACGTTATTGACTACTTGCGACTTGATTGACTTTCTGTGTTTGACTGCCGAGCAAACCAAGGTGAGTTCACACCCTTTACAAAGCATGGGATTCCCTGGGTTGGGAACGGGGTTAAGGAACGTGGGTTCCTCGTCTACCTCGGGTAGGACGTCAGTGGTTCAGGAATGTGATTCCTCGTCCGGATGGACGGATAAACGTACTAGACTAAAACTCTATCACGAAGTCCCTCCTTTTTGTATCGACTAATCGCCGGGCCAATGGCGAGCGGGTCATTAGTTAGATAGCGCTATTTAGGTCTGACAAGCCTCACACCGTGCCGCAGAGGACGGGCGTGAACTAATGGATCTGGGGCACGTCAATGATGATAGACATTGATGTTTTCAGGGCACATAAACATGACTACAGTCAGCAATCGATACGGTAATGAGTCTAGTATACACATGGGGTAGCCCCCACGGCTGGAGAGCCAGATGATGCACATGGGGTAGCCCCCACGGCCGAAATGCCTGATAACTACATGGGGTAGCCCCCACGGCCGGAGTGCCGGAGTAACTGGGAACGAACTGGTCACGTTTTTAAACTATGGGGTAACCCCCACGGCAGGATGCCGGATAAAGTAAACTGTTTTCGAAACAACTAAAACGAACGCCCACCCGTGAACTCACTCAACTAGTTGTTGACTCGTTACTACATGCTTTGCAGGACCATAGGTACTCAGTGGGAGCTTGCATGGAGGAGGATCGTTGTGGGACAGGGATTGCTACAAGACTATGTTAAACTTGAAACTTTTGGAACTTATGTTATAACTTTAAACTTATGCTTCCGCTTGCAACTTAAACTTATTTGTTTTGGAACACCAATCGTGATGGTTAAACTTTTATAACTACTTATATGCTTGTTCAGTATGATTGGTGGCTGGATCCTGGTCAGTCACGCCTCTAGGCGGTAGTACTCCGCAGGTGGGATTTTGGGGGTGTGATATAAAAGGATTCGTCGAATTTCTGAAGTTCAAAACAACTATGTTTGTTGTTGTAAATAGTTTCCGAATCGTTGTTTTTCGTTATATAATAAAACGCGTGTTGTTTTTACGGATTTTCTCGAAAAACGGGCAGAGTTTCCTCTGTTTTTGGACGCCCCCGACAACGCAAGTTGTCGTTACTTTTATCAAGATTCAACAACCCAACACATAATATATACGAAATTTATCAAAATGCCATATATGAATAATTCAACTCACTAAATGCAAGATCGTTAGTCGGTTCGAGCTCGTTTGTCACGTTAGATAAAAATTATAAAGATAACATAACGAAACTACGGCTTTAACTATTACCCAAAACTCTCGTGTCGATTGCTGAAAGGGTTGACTGGTTTGACCGAACTTGAACCGAGTTAACTCGGCTTGACCGAGTTGACTCGACTGCCTCCTGTGTAACCCGAACTGACTCATGAGCCAAACATAACACGAATCAAACTAATATCATCACGTGAAGAACGAATGAACTTGAACGTCTAAATTAGACACAAGGAGACTCACCGGAGCTCCTGCCGTCGAGCCGAACCACCACCGTCGCCTTCGGATTCGTGCCGGAATGCATCGTCATCTTCAGCAAACCGATGGACTTGTCGGATAAAGTCAAAGACCACTGGTTAAAAGTTCCGACCACCAGCAAAAAGTAGACTGACCGGCTAATTGATCGGACCACCGGATAACCAATCGGACCGCCGGTTTTTCTCCCTCTCTTTCAGTTTCGCCTGTCTCTTTCTCCTCTCGGTCTTCTTCTCGGGCTCGAACCTACCTCCGTCACCACCCACCACAGCGCCGCCGCCTGTGGTGGTGGTGATGTTCCTGCTGCTGATATCCGCCACCACCAAAACGATGGTGGTAGCCGGCGGTATAAGAGAAGACGGGGGGGGGGGGGGGGTCTCTCGCTGAACAAAATCACCACCGCCACCGCCATGAGAGACGGCGGCTCCGCCTGCCGTCGGAGGGGATCATCACCGGCACCGACGCCGGTATGTTCTCCGATCGTCGGCCAAGGTGACGAGGGGAAGAGGGTGAGAGAGATTGAAGGGGTATTTGGTTTTGTACATTTGTTTGTGTGGGTATTATAGTATAGATCGAGAGATGAGAGCAGGTTATGTGTTTGTTTGGGGTGAACTTATGAGGGGAGGGTAGTGTGGTTGTTGGTTTGTATTTGTGCGTGTAAGTTAGTATGCAGACGAAGAGAACAAGGGTTCTCTTATATAGAGAATTTTAGGATCTTTAAGGATTTAGTTTTTGAGCCATAAAATCTATTGTATAGATTTTGTGAAGATTCATATAGATCTTTTAAGATTTTAATAAGACTTTGTAGATCTTGTCAAGATTTTGTATAGATTTTCTATAGATTTTGTATAGGTTTAATATATTAGGTGCAGGTTTAGGCTTGTGGGTTTTAGGCTTGGGCCCAGGGCCCACAAGCCCATCTCACGTGTAAACGGCCCGTAATTTCTACGAGACCCGATATCGCGACCCAAACTCCATGAGCATAAACTATTCGTGTAACATCCATATTTGTCGGTGTCGTCTGTATTTTGCACGGTATCAGTCCGTTGTCGCGTAATATTCAGCAGCTTTTCTGTAAATCACCACACGCGCACTGTATAGCTGAACAAACGTTCTTGGGCACTCCGAGGGACTGGTTAAGTTAATTAGCGTTGTAAACACTATTTATTATCGCGTTAATCACTTGTTAATCACGTAATTAAGGGCGTAAATTACCGGTTGTCACAGTCTCCCCCTGTTAATAAAATTTCGTCCTCGAAATTTAGACTACGTCAACTCCTTAGAGTTACGTTATATGTAAGTAAATACGAATAATGTCAAAGGAAACGAGGCATACTGATACAGTCACTAGTGTGATCAAGGTAACAGGGGTCCAATAAAAGAGGAATTTCGATCAAAAGAATTCCAAGTGGACGTTTACAATATGTAAATGAATGTTAGAAACAATAACATTCGCTAGGAGAAGCTTAGAATCAACAAGCCCAACGAAATTTTTATGTATGAAACGCTCGGTCATGATCAGCCCAAGCTGCAAGTTCTACCGACGCCACAAGGTGTCGTAGCGAATGAAACAATTCAAGTATAGCAGTGATCGAACAAGTATCACCGTGTAGTCTCGACTAGAACGTGACAACTCGAGACCACCCTGTTGCGACTCGAGACTGTGAAACCAGGACAACCCGAGACCGCCTAGTCTCGACTCGAGACCATTTACAAGTACACTTTGTCATTGGGCCTGCACACTGTTACGAGGCCATCTGATTGGGCCGTATATTTGGACTTTGTTTATGCGAAGCTACTGTTGAACTGCTATGCTTATACGTGAATACAATGGTCAATACTTGTACACAACTTGTTGTGAGACGTGTAGAACATACGTGAAATACTTGTACACAAACCTGACTTGTATGATGAACATGCTAGGACGTGGTTGATCACATTGTAGCTTAACTGAACCTTTTCGTGTATCATACCGAGCAATCCCAGGTGAGTTCATTGCATTTTCTCACGCATGCGTCCCGGTGGTTTGGGACAACTGGTAAACATTTGGAAGGGAACCTTGGGTAAACAGTTGAATTGGGTGAACGGTTGAACATGGAATCAATCATCATCAGATTGCCTGTAGGGCAATGGGGGTAATTAGTTGATAGCGCTACTAGGTGGGAAACCTCACACCGGGCCGTAAGGACAGGCGTGAACTAATTATCTGGGCATCATTACCAATGCTTGGTTAGAAGCATTGGGGTTGTTAAGGGGCACACTCCCCGGATACATATGGGCACACTCCCTAGGGTATCTAGCATGAGCAACATCGTATCGCAACGTGAAACGCATTAACATATATCTGGTAACAAAACACGTTAACAAAACTTTGAACTCACTAGCGTAGTCTGACACACTTGTCTACATGCTTGCAGGTCGTTAGGGTTGGAGACATGGACTTGCTATCTGGGAGTGCTGGAGTGGTCATGGATCGTGGCTTTTGGTTAAACAGTTGACTTGGTGGTTTTGAAACTTTAAGCAATTGAATATTGTTTCACTTATTAGACTTGCTTGGTAATTAATGACATGTTTTATTTAAATATTTATCGTTGGTTCAATGTAATTGGTGGCTCAGACTCTGATGTGTAACACGCCTCGCGGAGTCTCCGCAAGTGGCATTTTGGGGGTGTTACATGAAAGAACTTGTTGGTTGTAGTTACATAACAAATGACATTCATTAGCATTGATCAAGCCGACCAGTATTAGGTTATGGTACCATAGGATCTGACCAATCCCGTTACTTTACTACACCCATGGTTATGTGTGGGGGTTGTGGGTAGCAACTGAATCTGATGATTGTTAACTTACCCTTTGGTGGTTTGTTAATACGAGAACGAGTTGAACGATGGACGAGTCACAAAGGTTTGAATGTTATTAACGAGACGACCATATATAAGTTTTCACAATTAAAACGAGGACGATTTGAACGATCTAAACGAGTAAACGATTTAGGAACGAGTAAACGATTTGGGAACGAGTAAACGATTTGGGAACGATTTGGAAACGATTTGGAAACGATTTGGAAACGATGTTAAACGATTTCAATAAACAATTGGTTTTTGGTTAAGTGTATAGATAACGAGACGGGGGTAATATGGTGAAAACATGGTAGATACGCCGTTGGTACTTCTTATATATAAGTGTTTTTAACATATTGCATACCGTGGCGTTATTTAGTTCACTTGGGTAAACGATTTTGGAACAATATCACACAAACGAGGTTTTCGAAATAATATACGAGTTTTAACGAGTTTCTACAAGATGTTTTACAAGTTGGTTTTCTAAAACAAATGTTTTTGGGTTAAGAATCATGGCTACGAGATTTTATAAACTGTAATCAACTTGATTTGAGTTGGATAACTATGTTGCAATACATTTTTCAAAACGAGGTTTGTATTTTGACTCTTGTAGTCTAATAAAGTACTGCAACATATAAACGAGCCATGATTCCAATACTCTCATAAAACCTATGTACTCACCAGCATTTCTTTGCTGACTAAGTTTTTACATATGTTTCAGGTGTTGTTGCTTGATGTGGTTTCTAAGATGCATGCGTCACATAGGATCTGGACGAGGCCTTAGTGACTTTAAATCTATGATAGTCGATAAGAAACTTGTTTGTTATGTGTTAAGACAATGTTAATGTTTAATATTATCAATAAAACGAAACACTTTTTGTATCCATGGTTATGAAACGATAGCTTCTGTTACAACACTCCCTGACGTTTCCGCCACGGTTTGTTGTCCTACGTGGTCGGGGTGTGACAGAAGAAGTTGGTATCAGAGCCAATGGTTATAGGCAATTAGGTTATTAGTAATGCTTTGACCTAGACTATAACTTTAGGACCCTAACGCAAGTTTCTTGCGTTTAGATTTTAAAACAATACCGTCACCTATCCTTAGGTGATAACCACAATGAGAACTCTAAGTTCAAATCCGCTTTGAAAACTAATCATCTGTTCTAGGATGATTGATTACTAGGTTTTGAACCCTTTGTTATAAGGTTTTGAACACTTTAAGTTTTCAAAATCTCGTCAAAGTTTGGGTTAAAATAATGTGAACACGTGCAAACTGGAAGAGTGAATGCCTGTACCCTGAGTTTTCTGTCTAAGGCTAGAGTGTTCGTACAAATCCACATAATCGGACCAGTCACTCTTACCTGGGAACTCTTGGGGTGAGTGTTCACTTATAGGCGAGCATGTCTTCGCGATGAATTATTTTGATTCATTTACTTTGATTAGTCACTGTATGTCATTTGTTTGTTCGATGTAACGGACAAATGATTGCCTTCCTTGTGTTTTGTCGATACATCTTTTGCTTTTCCTAATTATCAACCTTACTCGTTTCTCATATTTCCTTGTTAGACAATGCCTCCACGACGTGAAGCACAGTCTTTCACCATTGAAGAAATCGCAGCCCTGGTCTCTCAGCAAGTGGCTGCTGTGCTTCCCAGTGTTGTACCTCAAGTTCATGAGATATACAACAATAACAATAATAACCACAACAATGCGCAGTGTAATTTCAAGAACTTCAATTCTGCTAAACCTCTAAAGTTTTCTGGGTCTCAAGGTGCAGCTGCGCTCCTACAGTGGTTCGAGAGTATTGAGAACACATTCAGGCATGTGCAGTGTCCAAATGCACGTAAGGTTGAATTTGCTTCAAGCGTGCTTGAGAAGCGAACGCTTACCTGGTGGAATGGTATTATGCGCGATAGGGGTGCCGAAGTTGCGTTGGCACAAACATGGGATGAGCTTCGGGCTCTCATGATGAGAGAGTTCTGTCCCCGTTATGAGATTCGAGCTTTGGAGCGAGAGTTTGACGATTTAAAACAAGATGGGGCTGAGCACCGTGCATACACGGATCGCTTTGAGGAACTCAGTCTATTGTGTCCCACCATGGTTACCCCACCAGACAAAGCAATCGTGTTGGGATTGAACCCTATCAGAGGAACAGATAATTAAAGCCAAAACTGGATCAGAATAGTGGATTATGAATAAGCAGATGCTGATACACAAATCTCTCCCCTTGAAAGTGATTACAACTACTGATGACCTCCTATCTGCTGATCTTACCAAACTGCTGACTCATAACTGCTGCTCAACTAAAGATCTGATGGAAGACTAAAGTCCTGCTGATTCAATCTACTGCCTTGAGTCAAGCACTGCTGATCCGGACAAGTGCTGCTGGGTTCACAGCAGTAGAAGGTTGCAGCAGCTGTTCTAAAGTCTGTTTTGTAATAGAATGTATTAGCAGTAGTTAACACAAGCAGTGTCTGTATAGATCAGAGGTTATAGTTTGTTAGGAGGTTAGATGTCACTTTCATGGTGACGTCAGCAAAGATGCTCAGTAGTTTGCAAGTGCCTATAAATAGTTCATTCGTCTTCTTTGTACAGTTCTATTAGCTCTCTACATCATTCGTCTTCTTTGCACGAACAAACTACTGAGCTCGGGCTGAGGGGGAGTTTGCATTCATACATCTATCTTTGTAATCGTTGTTGAAATTAAATTCAATCATTCGGTTCATTGTGTAAAAGATGTTTGATTAAAGTATTACTCTCATTTGATTGTATGCAAAGTTTGTTTTCATTTTAATTCCGCTGCACAACTCATCCATTTTCATCGTAACTTCAAACACAAAATACAATCAAAAAGAAACTCAGATCCAACAATTGGTATCAGAGCTTGAACAGTCAAATTTGATTTAACAATCATTTTGACGTAAATAGTTCAGCTCAAAACAGTTAATACTGATCGTTTGTTCGTCGTTGAAAAACAGAGTAAGGATTAATCACCACTAAAGTTGATTTCTCAGTACCTGTAAAACAACAAGAATGACGTCACAATCTCAGGACGATAAAAACAACATTGGTTCTCTTTTTAAACCACCTATGCTAAAAAGAAATGAGTACAACATCTGGCAGAGGAAGATGGGTCACATCCTCGCTCAACAAAGCACAGGTTGTTGGAAGTCTGTCATCTTTGGTCCTCATGTTCCTACAGTGCCAAGCGCTGAAGATGCTAAAAAACAAGTTCCAAAACCCGTTGAAAATTATACTCAAACGGATTATCAAAAGTTTGAACTAGATGCTAAAGCATTTAGTATCATAGCATCAGTGCTGCCCAACGAAATATATGCTGGATTGTTACATTGTGACAATGCCAAAGAGTTGTGGGACGCACTTAAGGAACAGTTTGGAGGTACCGAAGAGGTCATAGAAAACAATAGGGAAATCCTGAACCAACAGTATGAAACATTTTGTCATGTTAAGGTGAATCACTGACGCAACAATTTGAGCGGTTCAGTTGTCTCATCAGTGAACTGAGGCTTGTTAAAACCACTTTTACAAACTCAACTCAAAATAGCAGGTTCCTCAGGTCACTGCCAGATAAATGGGACATAATAGCGTTTGTCACCCGAAACTCACCTGAGTTCAAAGATCTGACCTTAACCCAACTCCATGGTCGACTCCTGACCTACGAAAGGGAGTTGAACCAGAAAAGGAAGTTACAAGAGTCAGGAAAAACCGTTGATGATTATTCGTTCGGTAACACTGCTCTTCTGGTCAAGAAGAATCTGGTGGTAGTGGTAAGGATCAGGGTTATGATCACTTCATTGACATAACTGCTGGTGCAAATTTTAACAATCCTGATCCTCACTCTACAGGTTATGCATTCACTGCAAATGAAAACCAAATGTCAGACAATTTAAGCTTTGAACTAAATGATTTACAGCATTTTGACCCCACTGATCTAGAGGAAATGGACATCTTGATTCAACTGGTCTTGTTAAGTGTTAGAACTAGCAAGTTTTATAAAAGAACAGGGCGAAAATTCCCAGGGTTGCATGGGAATCTAAGGGTTGGGTTGGATAAATCGAAAATCAAGTGCTATAAGTGTAACAGCTTAGGACATTTGTTGGTGCACTACATCTGTTGATTCCGTCTAGGTGTCTAGGATCAGGTCTTGCATTGTATTGTATAGCATAGGGCATGTTTTACGAGAAAACAAGAGTATATATAGGTTTTAGGAGGTAGGATCGCTTATAGGGTCTTGAGATGCCTGGATCGCTTATATGGCATCTGGGTCGCTTATATGGTCAAGTCTGGACCGCTCATGTGTCACATGTCCACATGAGCGGACCCAAACTACTATATATAGATGTGCTTGAGCGATCCTCAGTAGTCATTCCTTGTATTTCACGCCGAAGCTCTGCCGGTGTGAAGATTGAGCTGTAAATCGTTTCAAATCAGTAAAACAAGCAGTTAGGAAGAAGTACTAGCTATATCTACTTGCTTTTCTTATTATTCCGCATCCTACAAGTGGTATCAGAGCTTGGGAGGAGGTTTTCTGTAGATTGTAGCTGTTTTTCATCATTTCTTCTCACTTCTACACCTTCTTTTACTAATTCGGGAAGATTTCACGGTCGGAATTCGCTCAAATTTTCACAGCTTGTGCAAAATTGTATCGAGACAAATCCTGGAAAGTTTGAAGTCAAAATTCGAAGTTTTTATGGGTCAAATCATGTTCGTAATGTGGACCGCTCATAGTGACGTCATCATGAACCGCTTTTAGATCACGTTTTGGATCGCTCATCCGTACACATTTAAGGTTGAACCGCTCCAAATTGATAGTTTGAACCGCTCTAGTGTATAATTTTACTTCTGGACCGCTCCAAATATTACTTTCTGGACCGCTCATTCGAACAAGCTTGAACCGCTCGAACGGACAGTACTTGGACCGCTTATTTGACACCTTGCTCTCTGATCCGCTTATTCGGTCGAGTGAAGCTGGTTCGCTCGAACGAACACTTATCTAAATCGCTTATCTGTTCATTGTTAGATCACTTATCTGTCATCTGTTTGTCCGCTTATAAGTCAGTATGGATTCTGAGTTTTACAACGCTTTTGCTACACCGTCATCACCAGCCACGATTGCTCAAGCCATGAATCTTGAAAACAAGACGGGAACCACCCGGAAACCCCCGAAACTGATGAGTATTGAAGAATACTACGGGTGGAAGGATCGTTTTGAAAACTGGGTTCAGGCAAATCATCTCAGATCGTGGGAATGCATATTGGAAAAGTACACATTGCCTCGAACAGAATTGCAAGTTATTAAACAAATATCCGAATTCTCAGAACAAGAACGTGCAATGTACAGAGCAGAGAAAATGATGATCTGTCTATTACAGCAGGCAATTAAAGAAGATATATTCATTTTGCTACAGCACGACAAAACTGCTAAATCAATTTGGGATGCTCTTAAAGTAAAATTCGAGGGTAGTGAAAGTATGATCAAAAGCAAGAAGGCATTGCTTAAAAAAGAATTTGATTTGTTTAGCAGTTTGCCGGGAGAGGATACTAAAAAGCTAATCGAGAGATACTGTCACTTGGTGCGATCGTTATTGATGTTGGGAGTTGAAAAAGGTCGTGAGGAATGGGTTGATAAGTTGGCTGATGCGTTACCTTAGAAAGAGTGGGGAACGTATTTGATGATACTGAAAAACACGGGTGTTTATGACAAACTAACAATTGGTCAGTTTATTGAGAAAATTGAGAGTCAGGATCTTGAGCAGCAAAAGATCGCGAGGATGAATAATCCTAGTGGTCAACAGGATGTTAAGATGTACTACAGGGGTAGTGTTCCAGTTACTGAATCTGAAAGAAGTCCGAAGATACAAACTGCATTCAGTGCTGGTGATTCATCTGAAAAAGCTGATCAGGGATCGAACAAGAGTAGCAGCGGGTTTTCATCGTTTCCGAGTGTGAATCCGAAAGAGACTAACACAAGCTTTCAGTCTTAGAGTACAAAAACCGGAAATGGATACATAATTCAGTGCAACATAGCTCTCAATCTTCCAGAAGGTCAAAGCTTCTCTGAAGACACTGCAAAAGACCATATGGCACTTCTGGGTTCAGTTATGTTATCTTATGAAGGTCTTGTTGCTGGTCGGATCGGAAATCCTATGCTCACCAAAGAGGATTACGATCAAATAGACGCCGAGGAAATGGAACTTATGGATATCAAATGGTGTCTTGCGAGTGTTCTTCGACGAGCTGAGAAATTCAAAACCATTACCGGGAGAAATGACTTTCTTGATGCACATGTTTCTACTTTAGGTTTTGATAAATCTAAAGTTACTTGTTTTCGATGCAGGGAGAAAGGCCATTTCAAGCGGGAGTGCAAAGGAAGAGAAGCTAGCGGAGCACAGAATCCATTCGGGAAAGATGATTACTACCGCAAAGCTATCTATCAACAAGTTGGTCAATAGACAGCTCACGAGAGAAAGATTGAAGACTCCAAAAGAGCATGTGTTGTAGATTTTAGCTGGAATGATTATATATCATCTGAAGCCACAGCTGCACGCATTATCGATCAAGATGATGAGAAACTACCAGAAGGTTTCAGTCGGGATATGTTTGTGGATGAAAAGGGAGAATTCAAAGCGTTCATTGCCAAAATTGTCCGAGAGCCAGATCTGTTTACTACTTGGATGAAATCAATTGGAGTGAATGTGTCTAGTGAGGATGAAAAGTCTGTTACATCTGATCAAAATGCAGATAGTGTTGATGATGAAATTTCTGAAAGATCTGGAGAAATTTCAGCAGATTCAGATAAAAATGCTGAATATGTTGTTGGTTCAGATGAGAGTTTATCGAGTACTGATGAGAGTGTACAGAATGAAATTATTTCAGAAAAAGCAGTTGTGTTTGATAAAACACCGTCTGATTCTGGTGTTTCTGATGATGATTCTGAAAAATCTGTACAGTTTGATCAGTCACCAGTTGATAGTAGCAGTGATGTTGAGGAAGAAAAAAATATAAATGTTGCTAAATCTCATCTTTCTCCTGAAAGTTTTCATTTCTATTTTGCAGAATGAATGGAGAAACTGAAAGAGAAACGAGCTGCTAGGGAACAACAAGCTGAATCTGAAGGTGATATTCAAAACGCTGAGAATGTTGCTGAAAAGATTATTGAGGATGTGAAAGAAGTAGAAAAGGTGATTGAAGTAGAGAAAGTGGTTGAAGTTGTAAAAACAATTGAAGTTGAGAAGATTGTTGAAGTTGTTAAGCCTTGTGAGAAGTGTTTGGAAGCTTGCGAGAAATGTGCAGCAAAAGATGACATTATAGCAGAGTACGAGAAGAAAAAGGAGCAGTTACTGTTCAACCTCAATTATGTGAAAGAATCGTACGATTTCTTGAACAAAACAGGCGCTGACAATGATGAATGCAACTTTGATGTCAAAGCAAAAAGCTATAAATTTCTACATTGAAGAGAGTGCCAAATGGAAGCAAGAATTGGAAACTGAAAGGATCGAAAATGAGAGAATTAGACGATTATTGTTAAGCTATACTACTTCTGATTATCTCATTGATCGTGTTTACCCAACTGTTGCAGGTTTGGAAGCTTTTCAAGACGAGAAGCCAAAGAAGAAGAAAGACTGTGGTAAGAAATCGACTGTTAGCTATAACAAGTGTCCGCCTCCAATTTGGAATGGGTATTCTCCTAGGAAACCAAATGAGGAGCAACTTGAGAAAGCAGTCAATATAAAGTTAAAAACCGACACAACTGACGTTTTACCAGACAACATCGATGTCACGTTTACCTCGTCCGATACTGATCATGAGTCTGAGTTAATTAAAAAGGTGGTCGATCAGGTGTTGGATACTGATGAGGACTCCGAGTCGAAATCTGAGTCTGGAGGGTCAAAGTCGTTAGTTAACAGTCAAAATTCGTCGGTCAAACGGTGTTACAGTAAAGAATTTTTGTTATCGAAAGCAAATTTGGATGATGAAACATTTGAAGTTGCATACACTTTAAATGATTCGGACAAATTATACTATGATAAAGAATTTCCAATAAGAAGTGTTCGCTTTGACATGATCAAAAAGGTTTTCAAAATGACAGAAATTACTATTTCTGAAATAAAAGATTTGAATCTTACTGAAAAACCTAAAAAATACACTTCAAGAGTTCAACAACGTCTAAATAAGAAAAAGGGAAACAATCCTGGTTCTGGTTTTCAAAAGAAACCTAACCAGAATCGTAGCTACAAAAAGAAGGGTCTTGGTTTTATTTCACCAGAAAATTATAAAAAAGATAAAAATTCTAAAACAAAAACAGAATTTGTGTCAGGTGGAAGCTCAGATGAAGAACAGAAGAAACCATTTTGGAGACAGTCAAACAAGGAGTTTCTTGATGAGAGAAAGAAGAATGGAGCTGATATATGTTATCTAAGAGAGACTAGAACCTGTTACAGATGCAATGAAGCTGGTCACATTGCATGGAATTGCTCAAAAAGTGCACAATCAAAACAGGGAGTTTCTCACAAGTTGAAAGAGAAAGTTGTTGATGTTGACACACCAACCAATAGACCTAAAATTTTTGAGAATTCAAAATTTGAGGTTGGTGAGTGTTCAAAGAATAAGTATGAAAAGAAAGGAAAAGACAACCAGGTATGGGTGGCGAAGAAAGATGAAGTGAATGTCGGCGATGAATCTGGTTCCATAAAGCCAGAAGAGCGACAGGTTGAGACAAAGATTTTAGTAAATGATGATGAATTTCCATCATTGAAGTTTGAGGAAGTAAAGAAGAAAGTGGGAAAAACTGAGATTTCTAATCAGTTTTACAAAGAAAAGAATGAATTTGATGTCGAGAAGACATTCAACGGGAATGTGAAAAAGATTTTTGGGAAAATGTTGAGTGGGAGAGCTAAAGGGGTTAAAGATTTTTATGCTACTAAAAAGGCAACATACAACCCTACAGCTCAAGAACTGAAAGCCATCAAGTCTGAGAAGACTTGGATGGAAGTCTGTTTCCCATGATAGTCGAAGGACTATGCCGGAGATCCCAAGTTTATATCGTGGATCAGGAATCGGCATCTTTCTAGTATTTGAGAAGTTTGTTTGTAAAATTTTGAAATGTTTGGATGTTTGCAGGTTGAAGGACTACGCCGGAGCTTCCAGGTTGGTAAGTGTGAAGCAGGAATCGGCATTTTGATTGGTAAAATGGTGATGTAGACGTAACATTCCTACAAGTGGTGGTTTTTGGGTATCTACAAGTGGTAATCTTGATCCCACAAGTGGTATTTGTGGTTAAATTTTGAGATGTTTGTATACTTTGAAGAGGTTACATATACAAGTGGTACAGAAGGTTCTTAAAAGAAAAAGGTAAATCAGGGACATTAAATTGTACTTGATTTACTATTCCTGGCAAAAGATAGACAAGATGATGAACCACATCCCCGTTTTAAAAAAAATAGACCTACAAGTGGTTGTTATCAATACAAATTCATTTTCCGGAAAAGTCATTTTGATTAAAACAACATTAAGTGTTTTGAAATCTAAATGAGAAAATGATTTGTGATAGGGGGAGTTCAGATTGTTTATGCCTAGTGAATGGCGATTTGATGTGATTCAGTGTCGGTTGTCAAGTTTCTGTATAGTTTGTTTTACTTTTTATGTTTTTAGTTTGTCAAGAGTCTAGAAGTTTTCAAATTTTCTTTAAAATGTGTTTGAATTTTAGGGGGAGTAGGGAAATTTTAGAAAATTCAAAAACATTTGAAAATTTGAAAAAGCCAAAAACATGATAAAATTCTAAAATGAGTTTTGTTGCGAAAAAGAGGAAATGATAGTACATCGGTGGACTATCACGGCACGCTAAAGAATTGAAAAGTTTAAAAAGTGTTAAACAATCTTACTGCGGATGTGTCAGTAGATTTTCGGACATTTAGTAAATTGAAACGAGATATAAACCTAATTCAAACTTGCTTAATTCGTGGGTAACTATTCTTGAATATATGGGTAACCCCCGAAATCTTGTTTGAAAGGTCCCATATTCTGAGATACTAGGTCTTTATACTTAGTGATATCTGGGGTATTATCTCGGGACTTCTGCTGTATGGAAGTACTGACCTAGTCTCCGGATAATACTTTCTGCTAAAGCTTTGAAACATAAGCTTCGCCCTCAGCATGCTGATGAAACAATAAAATTGATAGTCGCTGCTGTTAAAATGCAAAAGATCCTCTAAAGGGGACCCACCAAAAGTCGAGCCGTCATCTCTCTGCTGAACGGAAGTTCTGACCTGAGCTCTCACGGTTTCGCATTTAACCCGTTTACAGATATCAGCTGTGGTATACTCACCTGTAAGACTGAATATTTGGGATCTGGATACAGGAGTATATTCAAGTGGAGTGATACACAATTAAGTTTAAGTCTCTAAAACATTAATATCATATCTCGAATCGATTGAAATTTGTGTTGAGAATTTAAGAGGACAAACATACTGACAATCTAGGTAAATTGTTTAAAGTTTAAAATGAAATCAAGCTTAACGGTGTTGGTAATTTGTCTCATTAACTGATATGATCCTCTTGCACGAACTCACAAAAATATTGATTGTAAATATTACATTTCTATATGTTTGTATTTTCATGTAGTGTCAAGATATATCTCTCAGAAAATCCAAAAAGATTTTGTGTGTGTTTTAGCATAAATTTTGAAAAAGTCAAAAAGATTTTCGACAACTGACTTTGGAAAACTGATTTTCAAAATTCCGAGTGCTAAACATGATGAGCAGAATTTGAGTGGGAGTGTTTGTGTAAATCTAATTGTTTTCATCAATTCTAATCTTCTTCAAGTGGTTCATCATAAATTGTTTTGAGGAGAGTTATGTGTTAGTATATAGTGATTTGAAATGTTATTGAAAGAAAGTTATTTTTAGGTTGAGATTGTGCAGGTAGCCAAGTTTCGATCCTGGAAATCAATTCTGAAGATTTTTGTTAGAGTCAGATTGATAAATTCTGAAAGCTTGTGAAGATCAGATTATGATACTAAAGATCATGTCAATTGTTGATGCTGATGAACTTAAGGAATCAAGAGATCTGATCAAGAGAATTAGAGAGTTTTATAGCCAGGCATTGATCCTGAAGATGTTACTGAAGAACAAAAGAATGCCAGTAAATCGAGAGGGGGAGTCTGAAGACAGAGAGAAAAAGAAAGCCCAGAGACTGATCAAGATTAAAGTTGTGAAGACGGTGCTCGATAGTCGACTCCATCAACATCTGAGGGGGAGTCTGTTGGTGCACTACATCTGTTGATTCCGTCTAGGTTTCTAGGATCAGGTCTTGCATTGTATTGTATAGCATAGGGCATGTTTTACGAGAAAACAAGAGTATATATAGGTCTTAGGAGGTAGGATCGCTTATAGGGTCTTGAGATGCCTGGATCGCTTATATGGCATCGGGGTCGCTTATATGGTCAAGTCTGGACCGCTCATGTGTCACATGTCCACATGAGCGGACCCAAACTACTATATATAGATGTGCTTGAGCGATCCTCAGTAGTCATTCCTTGTATTCCACGCCGAAGCTCTACCGGTGTGAAGATTGAGCTGTAAATCGTTTCAAATCAGTAAAACAAGCAGTTAGGAAGAAGTACTAGCTATATCTACTTGCTTTTCTTATTATTCCGCATCTGAATTGCAAGAGACAACCTCTGAACGACTCGTTCGGGTCAGTAATCGATCCTACAACATTTTTCTAGAGAGTGTAGGAGTCAAACAACTGGTCCCATAATCACTCACCCTAGTTCAAATCCTAGACCTCAAAATCAAAACACTGTGCACTATGCCCAATATGCCCCAGCAGCACATGTGAACACTGCTCACTATGCTGTTGCTCGTGTGCCAGTGCATTATGTCCAAACAGCTGCTCCACAGATTCAATATGTTCAAACCCCTGCTCCCCAGGCACAAGTGCAACCTGGACCACAAACCACTGCTCCAGTAGCAACACAACCAGATCAACAAAGTTTCTTTACTCAAGAGTTTGTTGACTGGAGTAGTATGCCTGAAGACCTCAGTGATGAAAACTTTGCACTGTATGCTTCTAATGTTTCTTCTCATGACGAATTTTGTTTGATGGCATTTGAGTCAATACAGAAGGGTGTTGAATCTGAAGAGAAACAGCTGGTCTCTGAAACAGTGGATGAGGTGATTGAAGCAGTGGCTACTGTTGTGGCTAATGAAGTACTGTTGGAAAAAAGTTCAGGTACCCTGATTGAACCACTGACAGATCTATGGTCTGAAGAAGATAAGAAAGAAGAAAAGGCAGGTGAAAAAGAAGAGAGAGCTGGTGATGAAGAGAATATTCAGTGTGATTGTGCAATGATGGCTGCTTCCAAGGGAGCTTCTGCATGCTTTGATAGTCTTTGGTATGTAGATAGTGGAGGCTCCAGGCACATGACAGGATGTAAAGCCCTCCTCAAAGACTTTAAAATCCATGGTGGGGGTGATATATCCTTTGGAAATAATAGTAAAGGAAAGGTTTTGGGGTCTGGAACAGTGCAATCTGGCAATGTAAAATTTGAAAATGTCAATCTAATAGACAATCTAAAATTCAACCTTCTGAGTGTATCTCAAATGAGTGACAAAGGGTTTGGGTCATTCTTCACAAAAGATTGTTGTAGGATTGTTAGACCAGAAATGGTCAAAAAGATTGAAGCAATAATCAAAAATGGTCAAACTAAACTTGTTGCTCAAAGAAGTGGCAATGTTTATGTTGTTGACATGTCAAAAGAGTGTCCTAGAGCTGATGCCTGTCTGTTCTCAGCTGCCTCTAACAAAGAGACAGAACTTTGGCACAAAAGACTGGGGCACACAAATCTTAAGACAATAACAGAAATTTCAAAAAATGGTTTGGTGAGAGGCCTACCACAAAAATTGTTTTCATGTCCTGAACATTGCATTTCCTGTTTAAAAGGAAAACAGCATAAAAGTTCCCACAAGTCCATTGAAGAGTCCAAAACAACCCAGTGTTTGCAAATGCTACACATGGATTTGTTTGGCCCAGTTCAAGTCATGAGCCTTAAAAGGAAAAGATATTGTTTGGTTATAGTTGATGACTTTTCTAGGTTTACATGGACTTTCTTTTTGCACTCTAAAGATGAAACTGCAGGCATTTTGCAAGACTTTGTGACACAGGTTGAAAAGCAATTTGACCTTCCAGTGAAAAGCTTTAGGAGTGACAATGGCACAAAATTTAAAAATAGGGAGTTGGATGCCTTCTGTGTGAAGAAAGGGATTGTAAGGCAGTACAGCATCCCTAGAACACCAGAGCAAAATGGGGCTGTTGAAAGAAAGAACAGAACTTTGATTGAGGCTGCCAGAACCATGCTTGCAGATTCAGGTTTGCCATTAACTTTCTAGGCAGAGGCAGTAAACACTGCTTGCTATGTCCAGAACAGAGTTTTAATAAACCCTAGGCACAAAAAGACTGCCTATGAAATTCTGTATAAAATCAAACCACTGATCTCATACTTCAAGGTATTTGGCTGCCCATGCTTTATTTTGAACTTAAAAGATTCCATTTCAAAATTTGCAGACAAAATTGATTGTGGTTATTTTCTGGGATACTCAACCACTGCCAAGGCCTACAAAGTGTTCAATGCACGGACCAAGGTAGTGGAGGAGACTTTGGATGTAAAGTTCAATGAACTTTCATCAATGAAAATCCCAGCAAATCCTGCTGAACTGTTTGATCTTGAAAAATTGACTTTTGAAAATACTGCTGTCAAGACTAACAGTGCAGGTCCATCAGAGGATACAACACCAGACTATGGGTATGAAGTCATTGTCACACCCCCAAAATCCACACGCGGAGTACCACCGCTTGGGAGCGTGACTGACCAGGATCAAGCCATCAATCATATTGAACATAGCATAATATAAGTAAATAGTTCGTAAACCCCATTCAATACAATTGATGTTCCAAACCAAACATAGTATCAATAGCGGAAGCATAAGTAAATAACCCAAATAAAATCATAAGTTCAAATATTCGAAGTGTTAAACATAGTGTTCATGATCCATTTCCCACAACGACCCGCTCCTCCAGTGCAAGCTCCATAAATACCTAAGGTCCTGCAAGGCATGCAGCAGAGAGTCAACAACTAGTTGAGCGAGTTCACAGATAACAGTTCAGTAATAGTATGGTATGAGTAATAGCAAGTTCGTTCGTTTATATCATGTATCATATTTCCATCGCGGCATCCCAGGCAGGTGTGCGAAGATAATAGGGGATGTTCATCCCAATTATTCTAGACTAGGTTTATTTGTATCGCGGCCTCCCAGGCAGGTGTGCGAAGGTTAGTAAGTTTAGTTCGCGGCCTTCCAAAGGCAGGTGTGCGAAGATGTCATAGTATCGCGGCCAACCCGTGGCAGGTGTGCGAAGATCAGTTCAATAAGTGTTACTAGTCTAGTAGGTTCGTATTCGTTAAGTTCTACCATCTGAGTATGCACAACAATCTATCAAATCCCATTCCCCACCCGGGAACCCATGCCTTGGCTGTGTGAACTCACCTGGGGTTTGCTCGGTATGCTAAGTATGTGCTCAAAGAAAGTCAATCACGTCCTAGAGTATGCACGTATTCAAATCAGTTTGATTTCATATAGTTCACGTATAAGCATCAACAATGATCATCAAGTAGTACACATCACTATTCAACATTACACAAGTCATGCATAGCGTTTAACATCAGTTAGTTAACTCAGTGAACACTTAACAGAATTACATCAGAATTACATCAGGTTACTGTGCAGGTTATCCAGTTCGGCGAAACACATCAATTGGCGAAACACAGGGTTGGCGAAACACATTCTGTTTCGTCAAACCTCCTTTGGCGAAACACATTTTCAAATTCGTCAATCATCCTTGGCGAAACTAATCCTGTTTCGCCAAGACTTCTAATTCGCCAAACAATCACATTCGTCAATCATTCACATTCGTCAAGCATTCAGTTACGTCAACATTCTGATTCGACAAACATTCAGATTCGTTAAGGTATCAGTTACGTCAACATGTCAGTTACGGAAAATCATGCAATCAATCATGGAAACCCTAATCATTCTAGCAGCCGCCTAGAACACCTTCAAGAACAATCATCATACTATCATCAGATAAACGTACAATTATCGTAACCCAGAAATCATAATCAACAAAGTTTAACGACATTAAACCGGCATGAACATCGTTAGTTCTAGATCTACCCATCACGTAATCATATCAATCCGATCAGTTAATAGTATTCCTAAATCAACATCATAATTCGCATAGAAATACGTAACCGACTAGTCATGCATACGAAGCAAGATTATCTAGTACATGTACTCACATCCGATTGTAAATCAAGCATACCCAATATGCATAGAGAAATCCAGGGAATCAAGCATAGATGTAACATGAATCAAGGAATCATGAACACATAGATAACTAACCGAGTAGCGGGAACGATGAGTAAATCGCTAGCGGGTTTCGGGAACACACACACAATTGCCGTCTGCGCACAGGAGTTCTAGGGTTTCTGTTTTGCCAAAAAGTATCGAACATAGGTCTGTGCGTGTGTATATACGCGTTTCACCCTACTGGGCCGAACTGGGCCTTGGCGAAACTGATTGGGCCGGCGAAACAGGATTGGCGAAACAGGTTACCTGTTTCGTCGAATGGTTCTTGGCGAATCATAATCTGATTCGTCGGGGTGTTGTACGGCAAAACACATATGGATCCTTAATGGGTTCTACAGTTTAAGTCTAAGTTTTCTAAACAAGTTCATACCAATATCATTCATATTACATCAAGTGCACATTATCCACATTACAAGTCAAGCAAGTCAAACAGTCAAGGTCAATGGTCAAAGTCAACGTGCATTAAATACGAGTCAAAAGGTCGAGTTGTCACATTATCCCCAACTCGAAAGAAATTTCGTCCCGAAATTTGGTAAGTACTTACTGAGGAAGCTAGATAGGTTGCATCGTTCACTGGTTTTCCTGGGGTGTCACATCCTCCCCCCGTTGATCTGGAATTTCGCCCCGAAATTCCATTGTAGTAGCTTCAGCCTCAGCAGTGGTTGTATTGGTTCCGAATAACTGGGGATACTTTTCTTTCATTTGGTCTTCGCGTTCCCAGGTGTACTCTGGGCCACGTCGGGAGTTCCAACGAACTCGAACAAGAGGGATTCTCTTGTGTTTGAGGACCTTCACATCCCGGTCCGTTATTTCAACAGGTTCCTCGACGAACTGCAACCGCTCGTCGATAGTGAGTTCCTTAAAAGGAATGATGAGGGTTTCATCTGATAAGCACTTCTTTAAGTTCGATACATGAAAGACATTGTGAACTGCCCCGAGTTCAGCTGGTAAGTTCAATCTGTAGGCTACCTTGCCGATTTTCTCAATGATCTCGAATGGTCCGACATATCGCGGGTTTAATTTACCCCGTTTGCCAAAACGTACCACACCCTTCCAGGGTGAAACCTTCAACAATACCCGGTCCCCGACCTGAAATTCCAAAGGCCTTTTACGCTTATCCGCGTAGGCTTTCTAACGGTCGCGCGCTGCCGCCATACGTTGTCGTATCTGTGCAATCTTTTCTGTGGCGTCCACTACAATCTCTGGACCCGTAATCTGACTATCCCCCACCTCTGCCCAACAGAGAGGTGACCGGCACTTACGCCCGTACAATGCCTCAAATGGAGCGGCTTGTATGCTGGTGTGATAACTGTTATTGTATGAGAACTCCACCAAAGGGAGATGCTTTTCCCAGCCGTTGCCGAAATCGATAACACATGCCCGGAGCATGTCTTCAAGAGTTTGGATCGTTCGCTCAGACTGCCCATCCGTCTGAGGGTGATATGCCGTGCTCATGTCTAACTTTGAGCCGAAAGATTTGTGCATTGCTTGCCATAGCTCTGACGTGAATCGTGCATCGCGATCTGAAATGATGGAGATGGGCACCCCGTGCCTCGAAACAACTTCTTTGAGATAAACGTCTGCGAGAGTGGAGAACTTATCTGTTTCCTTTATAGCCAGAAAGTGTGCAGACTTGGTGAGTCGATCCACGATCACCCATATGGAATCATTCCCGCGCTGGGATCTTGGTAAGCCTGTAACGAAATCCATGGAAATTTCTTCCCATTTCCATTGCGGTATCTTGGGTTGCTGAAGTAGACCCGCTGGTTTCTGATATTCCACTTTGACCCTTGCACATGTCAAACACTTGCCGACGTAGGTGGCGATGTGGGCCTTCATGCTTGGCCACCAATAAGTAGTTCTGATGTCGTGGTACATTTTGTCCGACCCTGGATGTACCGAATAACGGGACTTGTGAGCTTCATCCAATACAAGCTCTCGTAGACCGCCATAAAGTGGAACCCAAATACGTCCCGTTACATAGTAGGCGCCGTCTTCCTTTTGTTCCATTTGTTGCCTCGAACCACGTAAAGCTTCAGCCCTTACGTTTTCTGGTTTCAATGCTTCTATCTGAGCATCTCGTATCTGTGCAGGAAGGCTAGACTGAATAGTGAGCTGCAAAGCTCGTACGCGTCTAGGTAGAGTGTCTTTCCGACTAAGGGCGTCAGCCACAACATTGGCTTTGCCTGGATGGTACTTGATGGCGCATTCATAATCATTCAGCAGTTCCACCCATCTTCGTTGACGCATGTTCAAATCCTTCTGCTTAAGGATATGCTCGAGACTCCTGTGATCGGTGTAAATCGTGCACCTGATACCGTACAGGTAGTGTCGCCATATCTTAAGCGCGAAAACAACAGCTCCCAGCTCTAAATCGTGCGTCGTGTAGTTCCGTTCGTGAACCTTGAGCTGACGAGAGGCGTAGGCAATAACTTTATCCCGCTGCATCAATACGCAACCAAGACCCTGTATTGATGCGTCACAATATACTACGAAGTCGTCCGTGCCCTCTGGCAATGAGAGAATAGGCGCGCTGCATAGCCTATCCTTTAAGTACCGAAAGGCGGTTTCCTGGGAATCTCCCCAATGGTAGGTGACACCTTTCTGTGTCAGCATAGTGAGTGGCTGTGCGATCTTCGAGAAGTCTTTGATAAATCGCCTGTAATAACCCGCCAAACCCAAAAATTGGCGTATTTCTGTCGGCGTACGCGGTGCAGGCCAGTTTCTGATCGAATCTACTTTGGATGGATCGACATGGATCCCATCCCTGTTCACCACATGGCCTAAGAAGTGGACTTCACGAAGCCAGAAGTCACATTTAGAAAACTTGGCGTACAATTGCTCCTTTCGAAGGAGTTCCAAAATAAGACGTAAGTGCTGCTCGTGCTCCTCCTGACTCTTGGAGTAAATCAAAATGTCGTCGATGAAAACAATGACGAACTTGTCAAGATAGGGTTTACACACCCTATTCATAAGATCCATAAATACGGCAGGCGCGTTCGTTAACCCGAATGGCATGACAAGAAACCCGTAGTGACCGTAGCGAGTTCTGAATGCGGTTTTGGAGACATCCTCATCCCGGACTCTCAGCTGATGATAACCAGACCTCAAGTCTATCTTCGAATAGTAGCACGACCCTTGCAACTGGTCGAATAAGTCGTCGATGCGCGGAAGAGGATAACGGTTCTTCACCGTCACCTTGTTGAGTTCACGGTAGTCGATGCACATCCTGAACGTACCGTCTTTCTTCTTCACAAATAACACTGGAGCTCCCCAAGGCGATGAGCTTGGACGAATAAAACCCTTTTCTAAGAGCTCTTGCAGCTGTTTCGACAGTTCTTCCAACTCGGATGGGGCTAAACGATACAGTGCGCGGGCTATTGGTGCTGCTCCAGGAGCTAACTCAATCTGAAACTCGACTTGGCGATGAGGCGGTAAACCAGGCAAGTCTTCAGGAAACACCTGAGGAAAGTCGCGTACAACTGGAATATCCTCCAGCTTCTTTTCCTTTGCTGACGCGTCTGTGACCAGTGCCAAAATGGCAGTGTGCCCCTTTCGTAAACATTTCTACGCCTTTAAGAAAGAGATGATGCCAACCACAGCACCACTCTTGTCACCTTGAACTTCGAGAGGTTCCTGACTAGAGCGAGGAATACGAATAACCTTCTCCTTGCACAAGATTTCTGCGTGATGTTGGGATAACCAATCCATACCGATGACGACGTCGAAACTACCCAAAACTATGGGTATAAGATCAATCGAGAAAGTCTGACCAGCTAGAACGATGTTACAGCCCTTGATTACATGTGCCGCTTCTACACTTTTACCATTTGCCAGTTCTACGACGTGTTTAGTGTTTAGGGGTGTTGGTGTAGGTTTTAACAATTTACTCATTTTCAATGACATATAACTTGTATCAGCGCCCGAATCAAATAAGACAGTAACATAAATATCGTCGAGAAGAAACTTACCCATAACCACATTGGGATCATTCACTGCGTCACCCCGACCTAGCACAAAAGCACGACCCCGAGCTTCGTTGCCATTGTTGTTGTTGTTTCCCCCGTTGTTGTTATTGTTGTTATTCCCGTTGCCCTGGTTGTTGTTGTTGCGATTCTGGTTTAACTGAGGGCAATCGCGTTTGTAGTGGCCTTCAGCCCCACACTGGAAACATCCCCGGTTTCCACGCTGTGGCTGCTGCTGCTGGTTCTGTGGAGCTGGCGGTGGGAGTTGCTGGTTTTGGTTTGCTGGTCGCGAGCTTCTACAATCTTTAGCCTCATGGCCCGGCTTGTGGCATCTTTGACAACGTTCCCTGCGACATCTTCCACTGTGGTGTTTGTTGCACCTGTTACACCACGGGTGAGTTCCCCTATAACCACTCTGCCCCTGGTTGCCCGATGATTGCTGATTCGTACTCTGGTGGTCGTTGGTGCGACGCTGCTGTGTCTGAGACTGAACCGAAACTGATCCCTTGCTGGAATCCCCATCCCACTTTCTTTTGTTCTCGCTGGTTGTGGCAGAAGTAGTAGCAGCTGGAGTGGCTGAAGTAGTAACTGTAGCAGTAGCGTTGACTCGCTTAGGCAGTTTATTCTGATCCACTGCCTGGTCGGTGATGCGATGAGCGAGGCGTTGAATAGCCTGGATGTTTTCGAGATTAGCCGATGTTACGTGGCTCTGGATTTCCGGTGCCAACCCCTGGAGATACAACTCGATGCGCTTATATGGAGGGTCCACCATAGTTGGGCACAGCACGGCCAGCTCATTTGACCGTTTGGTATACGCTTCAATCTCTGATCCAACCATTTTCAGGTTATACAGCTCGTCTTCCAGTTTGTGAATATCTTCACGCGTGCAATACTCTCTCTTGATAAGTTCCTTAAAATCGTTCCAGGGTGTGGCGTTAGCAGCTGCCAACCCCAGAATTTGCACCTGCGCGTTCCACCAGGTTAGCGCTATTCCCTCCAAGGTGCCAGTTGCATACTTGACCTTGCGAGCCTCAGGGCACTCGCACATTTCGAATACTGACTCTAGCTTTTCAAACCAATGGAGGAGTCCCACTGCCCCCTCGGTGCCACTGAAAGAATTTGGACGGCAGTCCATGAAGTTCTTGAATGTGCAGACAGGCTGCTGCGCGTGTTGACCTATTGTACGAATAGGACAAAGTTAAATACGGGAGTTAATGTAGGATCTAAAGACCCTAGTATGAGTCTATACTGCAGGGTATACTACCTGCTTGAGCGGCTGCAACTGCCGCAGCAACGAGAGCCTCTAGCTGGGCTTGAGTCATGTTAATTCGTGCGGCCATTGATCTTCACATCAAAGGCAACATAAGTGAGAAAAGGTTCGCGAATAGTGCGATGACAGAAGAGTGTAAGCACATAAGTGTTCTCAAGCAGTAACAGATAGCAAACAATAGTAGGGTAAGCATACTACGAGCAAAGTTCTAAGCAGTTCTAGCAAGCAGGTAATAAACATAAACCTTATTACCTAGGATGTCGAGTCTTGCACGTGGAGCGAAGCGTCGTTGTGGATCGTTGAGAGCACTGTTCTGGTTATAGTCTGGTTTTAATAAAAACGTTTTCCCATATTAAAACCAAGTTCTCTATAACCAATGGCTCTGATACCAATCTGTCACACCCCCAAAATCCACACGCGGAGTACCACCGCTTGGGAGCGTGACTGACCAGGATCAAGCCATCAATCATATTGAACATAGCATAATATTAGTAAATAGTTCGTAAACCCCATTCAATACAATTGATGTTCCAAACCAAACATAGTATCAATAGCGGAAGCATAAGTAAATAACCCAAATAAAATCATAAGTTCAAATATTCGAAGTGTTAAACATAGTGTTCATGATCCATTTCCCACAACGACCCGCTCCTCCAATGCAAGCTCCATAAATACCTAAGGTCCTGCAAGGCATGCAGCAGAGAGTCAACAACTAGTTGAGCGAGTTCACAGATAACAGTTCAGTAATAGTATGGTATGAGTAATAGCAAGTTCGTTCGTTTATATCATGTATCATATTTCCATCGCGGCCTCCCAGGCAGGTGTGCGAAGATAATAGGGGATGTTCATCCCAATTATTCTAGACTAGGTTTATTTGTATCGCGGCCTCCCAGGCAGGTGTGCGAAGGTTAGTAAGTTTAGTTCGCGGCCTTCCAAAGGCAGGTGTGCGAAGATGTGATAGTATCGCGGCCAACCCGTGGCAGGTGTGCGAAGATCAGTTCAATAAGTGTTACTAGTCTAGTAGGTTCGTATTCGTTAAGTTCTACCATCTGAGTATGCACAACAATCTATCAAATCCCATTCCCCACCCGGGAACCCATGCCTTGGCTGTGTGAACTCACCTGGGGTTTGCTCGGTATGCTAAGTATGTGCTCAAAGAAAGTCAATCACGTCCTAGAGTATGCACGTATTCAAATCAGTTTGATTTCATATAGTTCACGTATAAGCATCAACAATGATCATCAAGTAGTACACATCACTATTCAACATTACACCAGTCATGCATAGCGTTTAACATCAGTTAGTTAACTCAGTGAACACTTAACAGAATTACATCAGAATTACATCAGGTTACTGTGCAGGTTATCCAGTTCGGCGAAACACATCAATTGGCGAAACACAGGGTTGGCGAAACACATTCTGTTTCGTCAAACCTCCTTTGGCGAAACACATTTTCAAATTCGTCAATCATCCTTGGCGAAACTAATCCTGTTTTGCCAAGAATTCTAATTCGCCAAACAATCACATTCGTCAATCATTCACATTCGTCAAGCATTCAGTTACGTCAACATTCCGATTCGACAAACATTCAGATTCGTTAAGGTATCAGTTACGTCAACATGTCAGTTACGGAAAATCATGCAATCAATCATGGAAACCCTAATCATTCTAGCAGCCGCCTAGAACACCTTCAAGAACAATCATCATACTATCATCAGATAAACGTACAATTATCGTAACCCAGAAATCATAATCAACAAAGTTTAACGACATTAAACCGGCATGAACATCGTTAGTTCTAGATCTACCCATCACGTAATCATATCAATCCGATCAGTTAATAGTATTCCTAAATCAACATCATAATTCGCATAGAAATACGTAACCGACTAGTCATGCATACGAAGCAAGATTATCTAGTACATGTACTCACATCCGATTGTAAATCAAGCATACCCAATATGCATAGAGAAATCCAGGGAATCAAGCATAGATGTAACATGAATCAAGGAATCATGAACACATAGATAACTAACCGAGTAGCGGGAACGATGAGTAAATCGCTAGCGGGTTTCGGGAACACACACACAATTGCCGTCTGCGCACAGGAGTTCTAGGGTTTCTGTTTTGCCAAAAAGTATCGAACATAGGTCTGTGCGTGTGTATATACGCGTTTCACCCTACTGGGCCGAACTGGGCCTTGGCGAAACTGATTGGGCCGGCGAAACAGGATTGGCGAAACAGGTTACCTGTTTCGTCGAATGGTTCTTGGCGAATCATAATCTGATTCGTCGGGGTGTTGTACGGCAAAACACATATGGATCCTTAATGGGTTCTACAGTTTAAGTCTAAGTTTTCTAAACAAGTTCATACCAATATCATTCATATTACATCAAGTGCACATTATCCACATTACAAGTCAAGCAAGTCAAACAGTCAAGGTCAATGGTCAAAGTCAACGTGCATTAAATACGAGTCAAAAGGTCGAGTTGTCACAGTCATCATCCCTCAAAGGTCTGCCACAAAGCGAAAAGCATCAGTTGTACAAAACATCTGTCAAAGCTCAACCACTGCTACATCAACAGTTGTTGACCAAAGTAGCCCATTCACCACTGCTTCCACATCCTCAAACACTGCTGACAAAAGTCCTCAAACAGTGGATAAAAGTCAGCTGTGGTCCATTCCATTACCACCCATTCCACCACCTTTTAAAGCCACTGCTGGGTCATCAAAGTCATCAGCAGTGGTTAGCTCAGATGATACACATTTGCAGCCTTCACCAACAAATGCCATCATACCATACCAAGGAGATTTAATCTTCTTGAGATCTCATCCACCTGATCAAATCATTGGCAACATCAATGAAGGGGTGCTCACAAGAAGCCATACCCAAAACATTTGTCTTTTTGCTGGTTTTCTATCACTTCATCAGCCAGTCAAGTACCAAGAGGCACTAAAAGACAACAGCTGGGTAGAAGCCATGCAAGAGGAGCTCCAACAGTTTAAAAGACAACAAGTATGGGAGCTTGTGCCACTGCCAAAAGAGGTTAGTCCCATTGGCACAAAGTGGATCTTCAAGAACAAAACAGATGAAAGGGGCATTGTTGTCAAGAACAAAGCCAAGCTTGTGGTTCAAGGTTACAGACAGGAAGAGGGGATTAATTATGATGAAACATACGCCCCTGTTGCAAGATTGGAAGCTATCAGACTGTTCCTGGCCTTTGCTGTCAACCACAACATGAAGGTGTTTCAGATGGATATCAAAAGTGCTTTCCTCTATGGTACATTGCAAGAAGAGGTATATGTATGTCAACCTCTAGGCTTTGAGGATCCATTTTATCCTGATCATGTCTACAGGCTAAACAAAGCCTTGTATGGCCTGAAACAAGCACCTAGAGCCTGGTATGAAACTCTTTCCAACTTTCTACTCTCAAATGGTTTCAAAAGAGGTACCATTGATAAAACACTGTTTCTTAAATGGAGAGGGAAAGATTTAATGATTGTCCAAATTTATGTGGATGACATTATTTTTGGAAGCACATGTACCAAAATGTGTGAAGAGTTTAGAGAACTCATGACAGCTGAGTTTGAAATGAGTGCAATGGGTGAGCTGCAATGCTTTCTTGGTCTCCAAGTACAGCAATTGCAAAATGGAACTTTCATTCATCAAAGCAAATATGCTAAAGAACTTTTAACCAAATTTGATATGAATGATTGTAAACCATGCAGCACACCCATGGCCACAAATAAGCTGGTCATGTCTGATGAAAAGGATGAGCTGATTGACCAAACACTCTATAGAAGCATGATTGGATCTTTATTGTACCTAACTGCATCTAGACCAGACATCATGTTTGCAACATGTATCTGTGCAAGAAGTCAATCAGCTCCCAGAAAATCAAATCTCATTGCTGTAAAAAGGATTCTCAGATACATAAAAGGTGCTCCCACACTTGGTATCTGGTATCCAGCTAATGGGAATATCAAGCTTTCAGGTTTTTCAGACAGTGACTTTGCTGGATGTCACACCACAAGGAAGTCCACTTCAGGAGGGTGCCAGTTTCTAGGTGATTGCTTAGTATCCTGGCAAAGCAAAAAGCAAGCAGCAGTTTCAAAATCCACTGCTGAGGCTGAATACATTGCTGCTGCAAGCTGTACAGCCCAACTCCTGTGGCTTCAAAATCAGTTACTGGATTTTGGTATCACTGCCTTAAAGACACCACTCATGTTGGACAGCCAGGCAGCAGAAAATATCATCAAAAATCTAGTTTCCCATTCTACCACAAAGCACATCGACATCAGACATCACTTTGTGAGGGATTGCTATGAAAAAGGTTTGATTTCTCTGCATCATGTCCCAACTAAAGACCAGCTGGCAGATGTGCTCACAAAAGCACTTGATACAGCCACTTTTGAAAGCTTGGTCTCGAGGATTGGGATGCTAAACATGGAATAACAAGCAACATCTTGTTTTTCTATGAATAAAAGCAACAAAATGTTTTCAGAAAATCAAAAATCCATCCTTAAAAATAGCTTAAAAATGAAAATTTCATTAAAATCCTTAAGAGTCTGCCATAACCACTGATTGTTCAAAAGTCTGCTCTACTTCAAAAAGTCTGCTCACTGCTGAAAGGCAACCTCTGTTCTCTCATTCCTTGATAACCACTGTTGTTCAAAAGCAGTGTCTTATCCACTGATATGCTATCCACTGATAGTGAAAATCATCCACTGCCCCCTTTCCACTGCTTTCATCAGTTGCTTTCACCAAAAGTACTGTCCTTCATTTTCACCAGTGGTTGTCACGTGGGCAGTACATAGCAGTCAGACCTTTTGTAACGGCTGCCACGTCAGCATTCATTCTCTTTCCTATAACGTCCCCACTCACCATCAAAACAGGGTTTTACTGTCGAATTGAATTCTTAAAAATTTTCTTCTCAAAGCAGTTTTTCAAAAATGACAAAATCGCTGCAAAACCCTCACCAAAATCATCGAAAACAGCCTCTCAAAAGGCAACTACCACTGAAATTCCATTTAAAAAATCTCACAATCTCCTGGGTCTTCTCACAAAACCAGGAACCACAGATGTTTTCGATTCCATTATCACCATCATGGCAAAATCAAAGTACAAAACTTTGCTCACCGCCGACGCACCCATCTACTTGGCGAACCAAAGGGAATTTTGGAAGAATGCAACCCTTGAAAAACAAGGAGACATTGCAACTGCAATCTAATCTTCCATAAAAGGTAAAGCTGTCCACATTACACCACAATCCATCTCCGAAGTCTTTCAACTCGATGACCAGGCAGGTAAAACTTCCTTCACTAAAAACAAGTTGCATATTGACTTCATTGAAAGAGGGTATGAAGTCACAATGATGAAGAAACTAACTTTAGAAAAAGGTTATTTTCCTCCTGCACCAAGATTTCTATTTTATACCCTCCTCCTATGTGTTTCAAACAAAACCACTTCTTTTAATGAGATCCCTATAAAGATTCAAAATCTGGGATATGCAATTTTTCAAGAAGAAAATTATAATTATTCTCGGGAAATCTTTAAAGATTTGGTTAATAATGTTGAAAGCAAATCATTCTTACTATTCCCAAGGTTTTTAAGCTATTATTTTCAAAAGAAATTCAGTAAGGATGATTTAGCTTTATAAACTGCCTAACATCTAAAACTTTTTAACGAATGTTAGCACCTTGCAAAACACAAGCAGGGGTATCTGAGCAGAATTTAGCAGCAACCACTGCTCCTCAGGTATCTGCTGCTGAGCCTACTGCTCTAGGTGATCAAAGCAGCACACCAACTGTTTTGAAACCCACACCTACAAAACCCAAAAAGCTTTACAAAAAGAAAAATCAAAAACCCCCCAAACCAATCAAAATGGCAACTCTAGAGGATGAGATACCAGAGTTAATGCCAATGACAACACAAATGTCACAAGAAACCACTGCTGCTACTTCCTCACAGCAGTTGGTACAAATATCTCAACCCATAACCATACCTCCTCATGCTTCTTCACAAAAAGAACAGGTTGTACACAAAGGGCCACCACATCATGATGCTCTGGATACACTCGTTTCCATCATCCACAGCTCAATGCCTGGAGCAAATCCGCTTTCTACACCCACCATCACATCCTCAATTCCACCAAAAACACAACTACTGTTGGATGCAATTGATTTGAACCAGGCATTACACAGTCCTTCTCAATCACCTATCAATGAGAATATGCCTCAACAAATGACTGAGCCTGCTGTATCATTCTTTGCTAACCCACCAACACAACCTGAGGAGGTTACACCCATTGAGTTACAAGTAACTCTTTGTGGTAATCCAAGTGAAGCAGCCACTACAACTGTTGAACCTACAGGTTTACAGTTGGACAGTGGTTACATCAATAAGACTTCCTTGGAGGCAATTCCTTTTATAGCACCTCTGCCAACCACCAGTGGATTTATTTATCCTACTGGCAACATCAAAAGGTTGTCAACTGTTGAAGGAAAAAGACCCCAGTACCAAGAAAAAGGGGCATCAGTGGTTAAGCTTTGGAGTAAACTCCCTACTTCTACCACTGATAAAACCACAGTTAGTGGGAAATCAGGTGATCCCATTAAATTGGGTGATGGTTTAAAGTACCAGAAATTGACGGCTCGTGTTGAAAAACTTGATAACTCTGTTGCAGAACTCAAAGAAATGCTACAACAGTTGTTACAAGTACAAAAGGTACAATCCACTGCTGTTCCACCTCAAGCACCTGCTCTACAACAGGCACCTGCTACAAATGAGCCCTGGAATCTATTTCAACCTTTTCTCCAACAACAAGCACAAATAGCAGATCAGCAACATGAAAAACATGTTCAACAATTGAGAAATGCTATGGAGTCTAGGAACAAAGACACTCAGGCTGATCTAAAGGCTCTCAAAACTCAGATCTTGCACTCCACTGGCACTTCTCCTCCACCAGTATTCTTCATTGATCAACTCCCCGAAGATAATGCCAAAAAGGGGGAGAAAATTCAGGAATGGAGAAGGAAAGGAATAACAGATGGTCTCTACGTCGCATCAGAAAGTTCCAATATGACCAAACAGATTCCTTTGCCAGATGGGAGTAAGAAAATTGATGTGACCACAAATGCACTTGCAGAAGCACTTGCATGTGTAAAAAGGGATAGAGAGGCCAAAAAGAAAGCCAGGGTGGATTATCCGGATCAGGGTACTTCAGGGTCAAGAGATGATGAAAATCTCATTGATGAAAAGAAGAAGCCTACTAGAAAAGTAAGGCAACCCAAATCCATTCCGGTCAGACGTTCAAAGTCTGCTAAAAAACCACCACCTAAAACAGCTGTTGTAACTCCTGTTGTATCAGCTGCTGTTGGTACTTCAGTAGTTTCAACATCTGTTCCCACTTCAACACACACCACTTCAACACACACTACATCCAATGCTTTACCTCCATCACCACCAAAATCACAATCACCTCCTGTCAAAAAGCAGAAGACAGCAGTTGTTATAACTTCTGCTGTAAAGACAACAGTAGTTAGAACACCAGTTGTTTCAACAACTGTTAGTCTATCACAAACCACTGCCACTACAACCACCTTTCCATCCAAAACATCATCAGTCCCTCCTCAAATAAAAAGGAGAAGGCTAATTCCTAAATATGATGTCACTACACCATCCCAAACATCTTCAAAACCTTTAGCTCTTATCAATATACCAAAACCAGTTCCACTTTCTTCTGTTCCAATGCTCAAACCCTTACCTCCTGCAGGTGTTCAATTCCCTCTTGAACTAGAAGCTGTCAGAGAAGAGATAAAATCCTTCTATACTAAGGATGACCCTGCCAAAAAGAGTTTGCCTTCAATCAAAGGATATCCCTGGCCCAAAAACATTGAAGAATATTTGAAGATAAAGGCCAAGCAAGCAGAGGATATCTCGAAAAGAAACACACAAGGGAAATCTGACAAAGAAGTATCAAGATACTACCAATATCTGCTCACACAAGTCAGTTCCCTAGAACGTTTTGCTAAAAATGTCAGTCAACAAATTTCAGAAAGAGCAGCTGAAACTCTGAAGAGAGACTACATTGAAAGCATTATGTTTTACAAGAAATACAAAGGAGAGAGACACATGTACAAAGAGTGGACTGTTCCAGAGCTTGAAGCTGAAGCAGCCAGAATTCAAGTTATGATAAAAAGGAAAGTCACTCACACTCCTCCTGATTGGGCAAAGTTCAAAAAGAATGTACCTGAAAAGAAGTTGGAACTAAAAAGAATGAAAGAAGAATTGGTTGTTGCTGAATTTGGCACCAAAAGACAAGTTGCTAGATGGAAAGAAGATTTGGTCAGGTCAACCTACAAAAGGTTGGAGGAATTAAGGAAGAAAGATCCAAAAATTCCTCAAAAACCTGACTACCCTGAAGCAGCGGTTTCAAAAGGACCATCAAAGCTGCAAATCAGGAGATCCACTGCTCCAGCTGGTAATGCCATCTACAAAAGAAGGACACAAAGCCAGTTAGGAGCTGAAACTGTTCAAGAAATTCTTGCTGGAAATGTTGTTTTAAAAGAAGGCTTGTTAAGAACGTTAAAAGAAGAACTTGAACAGGAAAACTCTGCTACCACTGCTCAGCCAGTGATGAACAGGCCAGCCTCACCAAATACTTCTGCAAATAAACATCTCCCAAGAAACCCACCAGGCTCAAAAATACAAAAGTGGGCAACTGACAAACAGACCTGCGTATTGACTTTGCTCAGGTCTGGTGGAGAAGTGGAGAAAATATCAAGGGAACAAGCTCTTGGCCTGAGTCTTGAAGATTTGCAGGATCTCCTTGATCTTCCACTTAGCAGGGATGATGAAGATACAGATGCCCTTGACTTTGAATTACAATTTAAAGGTCAGATAAGGGAGCTGTTAATGAGGCAATAAAGTATCCACAAATAATGAAGGGTTTTGGCATTATCTGTTCCAGGGGGAGATTGTTGGGATTGAACCCTATCAGAGGAACAGATAATTAAAGCCAAAACTGGATCAGAACAGTGGATTATGAATAAGCAGATGCTGATACACAAATCTCTCCCCTTGAAAGTGATTACAACTAATGATGACCTCCTATCTGCTGATCTTACCAAACTGCTGACTCATAACTGCTGCTCAACTAAAGATCTGATGGAAGACTAAAGTACTGCTGATTCAATCTACTGCCTTGAGTCAAGCACTGCTGATCCGGACAAGTGCTGCTGGGTTCACAGCATTAGAAGGTTGCAGCAGCTGTTCTAAAGTCTGTTTTGTAATAGAATGTATTAGTAGTAGTTAACACAAGCAGTGTCTGTATAGATCAGAGGTTAGAGTTTGTTAGGAGGTTAGATGTCACTTTCATGGTGACGTCAGCAAAGATGCTCAGTAGTTTGCAAGTGCCTATAAATAGTTCATTGGTCTTCTTTGTACTGTTCTAATAGCTCTCTACATCATTCGTCTTCTTTGCACGAACAAACTACTGAGCTCGGGCAGAGGGGGAGTTTGCATTCATACATCTATCTTTGTAATCGTTGTTGAAATTAAATTCAATCATTCGGTTCATTGTGTAAAAGATGTTTGATTAAAGTATTACTCTCATTTGATTGTATGCAAAGTTTGTTTTCATTTTAATTCCGCTGCACAACTCATCCATTTTCATCTTAACTTCAAACACAAAATACAATCAAAAAGAAACTCAGATCCAACAAATCGAAAGATATATCGATGGTCTACCCGATTCTATGGTGGATATTGTGACCGCTGTTAAACCCACTACTCTTCGTCAAGCGATCGAGTTATCTGCTACCCTGACTGAATCCCAAGTCAGGAAGGGTAAACTCACCCGCAAGGGTGACAAGAAGAAATCGTCTGATTCTACGAAAGATAAGAAGAAGGGTAAAGGTAAAGAAGGTGAGTCGTCGAAGAAATCAAGGAAGCGAAAGGGTGCACAGAGCTTTGCTGCTACGACTCAGACTGAACAAAACGCACCGGCTCAACCTCCTGTGAAAAAGACGTATGCCGGTACCGCACCTCATTGTGCTCGCTGCAACGGTCATCATGTTGCACAACAAGCTTGTAAGCAATGCACGGCGTGTGGTAAACTTGGGCATTTAGCCAATGTTTGTCGTTCAGGACAAAATCAGGTTGCCCAGGTTCAAGCTCCGGCATAAGGGAATGCTGCTAGATTCCCACCAGGTTCATGTTTTAATTGTGGAGAGTTTGGCCACTTCCGCAACAACTGTCCGAGGCTGGCAAATGCTAATGCAAACCCGAATGCGAACGTCAACGTCAATGTGAATCCAGCATGCGGACGAGTGTATAACATCAATGAGGCACTCAACGATGCAGCAGTGAACGATTAGTATTTTGTATTTCCTCTGGTTGTTATCTTTTAACATTTTAAGACAATGCGGTTGTTATATAAATAAAAATTTATGGTTTTTATTTTTGTGAACCAATGCAATTGTATGAATGTTTGATGCAACCTTATGATGTCAATACAAAGACAAACCACTCGGGTGATTTTGCCTTTTTTTTATGATCACTTGTGATCTCCCCTAGAACCTTAAACGCCCGTTTCTTTTAAGAAACAAAAGCCCCAAGCTATCTACGAAAAAGATATGTTGCTTTCCCAGCACATGTCACCGAGGAGAAAGTCAAGCGCAAGAGTATTCAGGATATTCCGACTGTTTGGGATTATCCAGAGGCGTTTCCTGATGAACTGCCTGGTTTGCCTCCAGTTCGTCAAGTCCTATTTCATTTTAACCTTGTACCCAATGCCAACCCAATTGCAAAAGCGCCTTATCGTCTTGCATCGTCAAAGATGAAAGAATTATCGAAGCAGCTTCAAGAGTTATCTGATAAGGAATTCATCCGTCTGAGCTTTTCACCCTGGGGAGCTCTTGTCCTCTTCGTGAAAAAGAAAGATGGGTCTTTTCGAATGTGTATCGATTATCGTGAGCTTAATAAGCTTACCATGAAGAATCGATATCCCCTACCTCGAATTGATGATCTCTTTGATCAGCTGCAAGGTGCTTCATGCTTTTTAAAAATCGACCTGCGTTTTGGGTATCATCAACTTCGTATTCTCGAAGAAGATATTCCCAAAACTGCTTTCCGCTCATGGTATGGGCATTATGAGTTCTCTGTCATGCCTTTTGGTTTGACTAATGCTCCAGCTATCTTTATGGACTTAATGAATAGGATCTATAAACCCTATTTAGACAAGTTCATCATTGTGTTCATCGACGATATTCTCATTTATTCGAAGACTCGAGCCGATCACGAGCAACACCTTCGCTTAACGTTGGAACTCCTTAAGAAGGAACAACTTTTCGCTAAATTCTCCAAGTGTGAATTCTGGCTTAAAGAAGTTCAGTTTCTGGGTCATATAGTCAATGAGCAGGGTATTCATGTGGATCCATCCACGATTGTTCCTATTAAGGATTGGAGTACGCCATCGACGCCTATAGAGATTCGATCTTTTCTTGGTCTTGCTGGTTATTATTATCGATTCATTTCTAATTTTTCAAAGATTGCGGTTCCACTCACTGCTTTGACTCAGAAGAATAAGCCTTTTGAGCGGGGACCCAAGAAAGAAGAAGCGTTCCAAACACTGAAGCAGAAGTCATGTAATGCTCCTGTTCTATCTCTTCCCGAGGGAAGCGATGATTTTGTTGTCTATTGTGATGCGTCTAACTTAGGCCTTGGTTGCGTCCTCATGCAACGAGGTAAAGTTATTGCATATGCATCTAGACAGCTGAAAATTCACGAGAAGAACTACACGACCCATGATCTTGAGTTAGGAGCTGTGGTTTTCGCGCTTAAAATCTGGAGACACTACCTCTATGGAACGAAGTGTGTGGTTTTCACAGACCACAAAAGTCTCCAGCATATTCTTAATCAGAAAGAGCTGAACATGAGGTAACGACGTTGGGTTGAACTTTTGAACGATTACGATTACGAGATTCGCTACCATCCTGGTAAGGCGAATGTCGTAGCCGATGTGCTTAGTCGAAAAGAGCGAGTCAAGCTTCACTCTGTCCAATCTCAGTCCGATATCCAATCTCGTGTCCTTCAAGCTCAACGATCCTGTGTGATCAAGGGTTTAATGAAAGATGGGTTATCGCTTCAACTTGAGCTCAAGCTCGAAAGGAGAGGCAATGGTTTACTCTACTTCAAGGATCGTTTGTGGATTCCGAAACAAGACGATCTTCGCACCTAATGATGGACGAATCTCACAAGTCCCGATATTCTATCCATCCTGGTGCTGATAAAATGTAGAAGGATCTTCGTACTAAGTTCTTGTGGCCTGGTATGAAGAAAGATGTTGCCTTATATGTATCGAAATGCCTAACTTGTCTCAAAGTCAAGGCTAAACATCAACGACCTTCTGGTTTGCTTGTACAACCAGAGATACCGGTTTGGAAGTGGGAGAACATTGCGATGGATCTCATCACTAAGTTACCGCATACATAGAAAGGTCACGATGCCATTTGGGTTGTCATCGATCGATTAACGAAGTCAGCTCATTTTCTTCCGATTCGCGAGGATCTATCTGCTGATAAACTTGCAAAGATTTATGTTGATGAGATTGTATCACGGCATGGTGTGACTTTGGATATCATCTCTGATCGTGATGCTCGATTTTCATCTCATTTTTGGAAAACCATGCAATCTACTATGGGAACTCAACTAAATCTAAGCACTGCTTATCATCCCCAAACAGATGGTCAATCTGAAAGGACGATTCAAACTTTGGAGGATATGCTTAGAGCATGCGTGATAGACTTTGGTGGTAATTGGGATTCTCATCTGCCAACGATCGAGTTCTCTTACAACAATAGTTATCATGCTAGCATTAATATGGCACCATTCGAAGCTCTCTACGGTCGAAAATGTCGTTCACCTGTCTGTTGGAACGAGACCGGTGAAGCTCAGCTTACTGGACCTGAGCTCGTTCTAGAAACAACAGATAAAATCAAGAAATTCGCGATAATCTTGTGACAGCTCGATGCCGTCAAAAGAGTTATGCGGATATGCGACGCAAGCCCTTAGAATTTCAAGTCGGAGATCGTGTCCAGCTCAAGGTTTCACCTTGGAAAGGAGTCGTGAGATTTGGAAAGAAAGGAAAACTTGCACCTCGATATGTGGGACCATTCAAGATCGTGGAAAGAATGGGAAAGTTGCCTATCGACTAGAGCTACCTCCAGAGCTTGGAAATATTCATCCGACTTTTCACGTGTCCAATATGCGAAAGTGTTTAGCTGACGCTGATCTTCACATACCTCTCGACGAGATCCAAATCGATGAAACGATGCACTTTGTCGAGAAACCCGTGGAGATAGTGGACCGTACATTCAAGCAGTTGAAGAACAAACGGATTCATTTGGCTAAAGTTCGTTGGGAATCCAAACGTGGTCCAGAATTTACTTGGGAACGTAAGGACCAAATGATAACCAAATATCCACATTTGTTTTCAGAAGCTTCCTCTGGTTAAAATTTCGGGACGAAATTTCCTGAAGTAGGGGAGACTGTGACAACTGTGCTCTGTGATCATTGTACGATGTAAAACAATGTTGATTATTAACAAAACAATGTGTTTTGGTGTTATTATATGTGTTTTTGTGTTATTATGTGTATTTGTGTTTGGTGATTTTTAACAATTCGATTCAATTCCAATTTCAAGCTCTAAATCGCTTTCTGGAAGGTTATACGCGCACTAATGCGTAAATATAACCAGTTTAATGCAACAAACACTCCGGGATAGTGAAATAGGCTTAACATACCTTAAATGACCTCCACATAACTTAGAAATAAGTTTTGGATGGTTCGGTGTGTTAAAATCAACCTTGTTCGATCGCAGGGACTATTTGTGTCAAATTGCGAAACTATGCCGATTTGTATAGTAACGAACACTCCAGAACTTGATCATGAGTTAAACATACCCTAAATAACCTTTACATAGCTTATAAATAGGCTTTGAAGGGTTCGGTATGCTAAAATAAACTTTATTGATCAATAGGGACTAAAAGCGTCAAAAAGTGCACAAGTTTGCATTTTCGCGCATATCTTACGTTCTGAATACATCCGGACATCCAAAAATTTATGTAAGCATTAAAATATTATTTTTTAGTGTTTGGCATAATAAAAATCCATTCGTCGCGCAATATGGACCGTTTTTGCGTTCGTTACGACTTCCGTTGTAATTAACCGAACAACGTAGTCATACGGCCAAAAGAACCGACATCTGGCATATTTTTGAGCATATTTCAAGTTCCCTACACTTTAACTTCATTTTAGAGCCTTAAAATGGGTTTGACGGGTGTTTGAAGTGCCAAAACTCGACCATACGCGCACAGGGACCTGAACTGCCAAAACTGAATTTTAGCTGGTCTGCAGGGTCCTTACGGACCGTAAGGGACCTCATACGGTCCGTAAGCCCCTCCCAGATCAGCAGATTATGCTTTCCAGCCATTTCCAGCTGTTACCCACCCTTACCCATGGTTTCTTGCATCTTGTTGGCTGGTTTTGGATGCCCCTAGGTTTGTAAAACAATGGGCACACATGGAGGGTTGAGATCGAAGCTCGGATTTCAAGAAACGATCCTAACGGTTCTATGAAATCTATAAATACCCTCCATGAATTCACTTCCAACCCACTTGATTTCTGAGATTTTCTCTTAGTTGGAGTGGTTATCACTTCATACCTGAGAAATACTTGGAAATCAATCTTGCGGGGACCTTCTGTAAGTATTCTTTCGCGTTTATCGTTCGTTTTAGCGTTAAAGTCAAACTGTGTTTGACTTTCTTCTTTAACCAGTTTTTGGTCAACGCGAAGTTCGTTTGAACTTCATAACGTGAGCGTAATCACGATGGTTATAGTCCCTAGTGACTATATCTACTGATTACCACGTTATCTAGGCTCAGTGACGAGTCGTAGTTTCAGCCAAAATGCGTTTTCTCGCGTATTTTGTAACCAAACTACTCTAGGATATCAAAACCGTTTGTTTTGATATCAAAACCTGTTTTCTAACTTAACTAAACATGTTTCGACATGTTTAGCTCGTCACTTGTTAGTTTAGTGCTTGTGTAGAGTCGTAAGTCAAGCGGACTAAACACCCGCTTAGACTTTCGAACACGACCCGTTTGGCCAATCATTAGGATCCGACCAAACATGTTTTGTGACCATAGTAGAATAGGGAATAACCTTCCGAGGTTATACCTTATGGTCACATAGGTTTGATTAGTCGCATGATGAATAGTTTATATGCCCTTGGTAAATTACCAAAATACCCTTTTCATACATAATTGGTAATTAAGCATATGTAGCCTAAACTTTTGACGCATAACTGATTATGTAACACAATTAAACATGTATGGGCATATAATACTTGTCATAGGACTAGTTAGACGTCTCGAACGCGCTTTTGCGCGCACGACGCGTTAAAGTAGCGTAAGCTACCTTAATGGGTCGCGATGGGTCGAAAACACTTAGGTTAGGTTTCAATTTAGGATGTAGGCTTTGTTAAACCATGTCACGTGAGTTCCTACACTCATTTGGTTTACAAGACCTCATTCTATCCGATCGTCCGATTTAGGCGTCTATTGTTTGACTAGTGGTTCGATTACTAGGTGCTACTTGATTCCTTTGGTTTGCTTGAGTTTGTTAGGAATTCTATTTGATCGAGTATACTTTGCTCTACATGTGAGTACATAGTTCCCCTATTTTACTGTTTTTAAATGTTTTGGGGTGATTCATATGTACGAAATGTTTTCAAGGTTTAAACGATGATTTCAAAAACGATTAAAACGATTTTTACTAAACTAAGAACGATTTCGATAAAGTGAACGAACTTGTTGGTTGTAGTTACATAACAAATGACATTCATTAGCATTGATCAAGCCGACCAGTATTAGGTTATGGTACCATGGGATCTGACCAATCCCCTTACTTTACTACACCCATGGTTATGTGTGGGGGTTGTGGGTAGCGACTGAATCTGATGATTGTTAACTTACCCTTTGGTGGTTTTTTAATACGAGAACGAGTTGAACGATGGACGAGTCACAATGGTTTGAATGTTTTTAACGAGACGACCATATATAAGTTTTCACAATTAAAACGAGGACGATTTGAACGATCTAAACGAGTAAACGATTTGGGAACGAGTAAACGATTTGGGAACGATTTGGAAACGATTTGGAAACGATGTTAAACGATTTCAATAAACAATTGGTTTTTGGTTAAGTGTATAGATAACGAGACGGGGGTAATATGGTGAAAACGTGGTAGATACGCCGCTGGTACTTCTTATATATAAGTGTTTTCAACATATTGCATACTGTGGCGTTATTTAGTTCACTTGGGTAAACGATTTTGGAACAATATCACACAAACGAGGTTTTCAAAATAATATACGAGTTTTAACGAGTTTTTACAAGATGTTTTACAAGTTGGTTTTCTAAAACAAATGTTTTTGGGTTAAGAATCATGGCTACGAGATTTTATAAACTGTAATCAACTTCATTTGAGTTGGATAACTATATTGCAATACACTTTTCAAAAGGAGGTTTGTATTTTGACTCTTGTAGTCTAATAAAGTACTACAACATATAAACGAGCCATGATTCTAATACTCTCATAAAACCTATGTACTCGCCAGCATTTCTTTGCTGACTAAGTTTTTACATATGTTTCAGGTGTTGTTGCTTGATGTGGTTTCTAAGATGCATGCGTCACATAGGATCTGGACGAGGCCTTAGTGACTTTAAATCTATCATAGTCGATAAGAAACTTGTTTGTTATGTGTTAAGACAATGTTAATGTTTAATATTATCAATAAAACGAAACACTTTTTGTATCCATGGTTATGAAACGATAGCTTCTGTTACAACACTCCCCGACGTTTCCGCCACGGTTTGTTGTCCTACGTGGTCGGGATGTGACAGTACGTACCAAATTTCGAGACGAATTTTCTTTCAACTTGGGGATAATGTGACAACCCGTATTCCAGAACCTTTCTTTTGTTTGACGCAACTTGTATGAACGTTACTTGATTTATTGATGTGCTTGATTTCAATATATGTTTCGACATTGTTTTATTATGTGCTACGTGATTTTATGTGAATACTATAAGTATAGTTGCATAACACTTGTCCTAATCGCACAAGGCCTTTGGGCCGCACACCTATCTCTCTCGGCTCACTATACTTAGCCGACTCGAGACCAAGGGCAGCCCATTAATGCGTTCGGCCCACTCCTGATGTGCATACATGAACCTTTAGGGGTTTAGCTTTCTCATTACTTGCAAAACACCAACACACACAAAATCCTAAAGCTCTCTCCTCATCCCCTTCACTCGACGGCAATAACCCTATTCCCTCGAAGCTTTCTCGGATCGCTACACCATCTCTCCCTTGCTGTATCACTTCTATACACTCGAACATCTCGGTTAGTGTTCTCTTGTTGATAGTTGTTATGATTCTGATGTTGTTTTGTTATTTGATTGATTAGGGTTTCATGCTAGTAAACATGATTGAATCTATACACTTATTTCCGATGATATGTATTTATATATTGAAACATAATCGGGTTAATAGTCTAGGGTTGTTTGTTGTTCACCGCATCAAATAGTTGATATAATCGGCTGTTAAGAATTGCATCTGGATGATTAGTTATGTGGCCATGTAAGTGTGCATGATAATGTTCAAAGATTACTAATCGGATGATATAATTGAATGCTTGATTGTTGATCATATGTAGAGAACAATTAGGGTGAATGATTATTGATAATTGATGTTGTTTGATCTGAATTGAAACTGCCAAAAGTTGTTTGCTGATATTACAGAAATTATGAGCTGCAAATAAGGAAGTTGTTACACACTTAGTCTCGACACAGATTTCGAGTCGAGAACTCACAGTCTCGACTCGAGACCACACGTTACCATCACACAGACAAGACTCGAGACCACGGTTGTTGGTCTGGTTGCGACTCGACACATGACTCGAGACCACCCGATCTCGAGTGATAAATGCATGACTCGGGATCCCTTTGTTGCGACTCGAGAACGTTGAGACTACAACCCGAGACCACACTGTCTCGACTCGAGATCTCTAGTCTCGACTCGAGACCACTTAATCACACATTCTGTTTGGATTTATGTACTGTTACCAGCCCAACAATTTGGGCCGCATACTTGGACTTTGTTTGTTTTTGTAATGCTACTGTTGAACTCGTATGTACAGTTAACGACCATGCTTAATACTTGTATGCAACTTATTAGTATACGTGTAGAAAACCTTTCGTGCACTACCTAAATACGAACCTGACTATATGGTAACTTTGTTAGGACATGGTTGACCATAATATAGCTTGATTGACCTTTCGTTTATCTGCCGAGCAAACCAAGGTGAGTTCACACTCTTACCAAGGCATGGGATTCCCGGGATTGGGAATGGGGTTGATTGATTACTTGTACTTTCGTCATTACCGGAATACGTACCACTGACCTCACTAGGGGAAGGTCACTTATAGATACAGCTAGACTAGTAACACCTGGGAAGCCCCCACTAATCTTCGTAAACATGCCTGGAGGGCCGCGATACAAATAAATACGATACATGGTTTACAAAACGAACATGTGAATTACGAAACGAATACTGAAACTAAACAACCAACTGTGAAGTCGCTCAACTTTGTTGTTAACTCTCTGTTACATGACTTGCGGGTCTATAGGTACTCATGGAGCTTGCACTGGGCGGCGCGGTCGTTGTGGACATGGATCGTGGACGCCATGTTAAACATTTATGACATTTCAAACTCATTACTTAAGTTGGGTTTTACATTTATGCTTCCGCTACACACTTGATTATGTTTTGATTTTTGATCACCTTTCGTATTGATGAATGATTTTTACTTATTACTTATAATGTTCAATATGATTGGTGGCTTGATCCTGGTCATGTCACGCCCCCATGCGGTGATACCCCGCGTGTGAATTTTTGGGGGTGTGACAGCTTTGCCCAAATGTGACATATGCCTGTACTATCACTCGGGCCCGTGCAGGATGAGGAGATGCGAGTCTTATGGTAAGGAGGGCCATTCGAAGAATACTTGCTGGGCTGGCACAGGAGCTGGTCGTGGAAACAATGGTCATAGAGGTTTTGGTAACAACAATCGCGGTGGGAACGGAAATGGGAACCGTAATGGTGGAAGTGGGAATCGGGGAAATGTTGGAAACCAATCCGGGAATCGGGGAGCAAACAATGCTCAAGGTGGTAATGGTAACATGCTAGGTCCGGGATGTTTCAACTGCGGAGAAGTCGGACACTTTAAGAAGGAATGCCCCAAGCTCAACCAAGCTCGTGGAAGGGTATTCAACATTGGAGCTAGGGAAGCACGCTAGGACCCGAATGTTGTCACTGGTACGTTCCCTATAAATCAACACTATGCGTCTGTTCTGTTTGATACTAGTGTTGATTATAGTTTTGTATCGTTAGAATTTAAGAATATGCTTGGGTTAACTGCTAGTAAGCTAAACATCCCGTACTCGATCGAATTGGCGCATGGGAAACTAGTTGAAACGAGCGAAGTCATCAGGGGATGCATGATAGAACTGGGAGGACACGAATTTACGCTAGACCTACTACCAGTCGAGTTGGGAAGCTTCGACGTGGTAATAGGGATGGATTGGCTATCTAGCAGCAAAGCCGAGGTGGTTTGCCTCGAAAAGACCATCCGTATCCCAATGGCCGATGGAGAGACGATTGTAGTTCATGGAGAAAGGCGCGATACGCCATTGAGGATCATTAGCTGCTTGAAAGCTAGGAAATGTTTGAAGAAGGGATGTGTTGCCTTCTTGGCACACATCGTGAATAAGGAAGCCGCTGAGCCAAAGATAGAAGACATTCCTGTCGTAAGGGAATATCCTGAAGTCTTTCCAGAAGACTTGCCAGGATTTCCGCCTCCAAGACAAGTCGAATTTCACATTGACTTAGTTCCAGGCACTGCGCCTGTGGCTAAGGCACCTTATCGGCTTGCGCCTTCAGAGATGCAAGAGCTGTCAACACAACTCCAAGAGCTGTTAGACAAGGGATTCATCAGACCAAGCTTCTCCCCTTGGGGAGCTCCAGTTTTGTTCGTTAAGAAGAAGGATGGTAGTTTTCGTATGTGTATAGACTACCGCGAGCTTAATAAGTTGACTATTAAAAACAAATATCCTTTGCCAAGGATCGATGACATGTTCGACCAACTACAAGGTTCAAGTTTCTATTCAAAGATTGACCTTCGATCATGCTATCATCAACTAAGGATACAAGAGGAAAGTATCCCGAAGAAGGCTTTTAGAACTCGATATGGACATTACGAGTTCCTGGTTATGCCGTTTAGGCTAACAAACGCACCAGCAGTTTTCATGGACTTGATGAACAGAGTCTGTAAGTCGTACCTCGACAAGTTCGTAATCATATTCATTGATGATATTTTGATCTACTCGAAGACTAAGGATGAGCACGAACAACATTTAAGAGCTATTTTAGTGCTACTTAAAAAGGGGAAGTTGTATGCCAAGTTCTCGAAGTGTGAGTTTTGGCTACGCGAAGTCCAGTTTCTTGGACATGTGGTTAATGGAAATGGAATCCATGTGGATCCTACAAAGATTGAAGCAATCAAGAATTGGGAGACTCCAAAGACGCCAACTGAGATTTGACAGTTCTTAGGCTTGGCTGGTTATTATCGAAGGTTCATTGAGGATTTCTCTAAAATCGCTCAACCTCTGACCTCACTCACACAGAAAGACAAGAAGTTTGATTGGAGCGACAAGCAAGAAGAAGCGTTTCAGTTGTTGAAAAACAAGCTTTGTGACGCACTGATTTTAGCGATACCCGAAGGCACGAACGACTTCGTGGTATATTGTGACGCCTCGCGTCAGGGTTTAGGCTGCGTGTTAATGCAGCGACAAAAAGTTATAACTTATGCTTCACGCCAGCTGAAGGTTCATGAGAAAAACTACACCACGCATGACTTGGAGTTAGGCGCTGTGGTGTTCGCATTGAAGATCTGGCAACACTATTTGTATGGAACAAGATGTACAATCTTCACTGATCACAAGAGTTTACAGCAAACTTTTGATCAAAAAGAACTTAACATGAGACAGAGACGTTGGGTTGAGCTGTTGAACGATTACTGTTGGTGCATCCATCTGTCGCCTACGTCTTGTATCGAGTCTTGTATCGTATAGGCTAGAACAGGGCACGGAATCCGAGAAATATGTTTAAACAGGTGATTCCGCTCCAAATGACATGTTGTCATAAGTTTGATTTCGCCCGAAATGTTATCACCTGATTCTGCTCCTGTTTGTGATTCCGCTTGTGCATGTTGGAACGAAATCAGGACACCTATATATAGGGTGTCATTAGGAGCGAAATCATATAGAAGTTGTACGTGTAGTCATTCTGGTTGCCACGAAGTGCTGCCGAAGTGTTGTCAGAGCTTGTAATCGATTGATTGAGCAATAAAATAACAGTTTAAAGTGAATACAGCTGAGATTGCACCAAAACATTAGTTTCCGCCTCTTGTTTTGGACAAAAACTCTTCTGATCGACTCGTTCGGGTCGGAACACGATCCTACAAGTGGTATTAGAGCTCAGGGGGAAGAGTTCTTGCCATTTCAACTGTGTTTTATGATTTTCTACTCATTCTTCTTCAAATTTGAAAAATTTTCATGGTAAAATCGGCTCATTTTCACATACAACACTCGAAAACATGATTTGATAAACCCTTGAAATTTTCAGAATTAAAATCAAAGTAAAAATTGAAATTTTAGAGGTTCCGCTCAAAAATGTTCGTTTGAAAGATGACGTCAGCAGCACTTTGAAGCTGATTCCGCTCCAAAATCACACTCAAGTTAATTCCGCTCCAAAGATTCAGGCTGATTCCACTCTAAAAATCACATTTCAGTGATTCCGCTCCAAAGATTTCGTCTGATTCTGCTCCATCTGTCTATCATCTGATTCCGCTCCATCTGTCTATCATCTGATTCTGCTCCAAGCAAAAGCTTGATTCCGCTCCAATTGACAATCACATTTAATTCCACTCCAAGATACAGCTGGGATTTCGCTCGAAACGAAAAAGTTAATTCGCTTGAATTGAACTTTGGGATTCCGCTCCAAAACCTGATTTCGCCTGAACTTGAAAATTTATGAACTTTGGACAATTGAACAATGGACAATGAATTTTATAACGCCTTTGCTGGACCAATGAACATAACTCAAAGTGCTTTGCTTGAAAATGAAACTGGAATAACTCAAACACCGCCTAAGCTTATGTATATTGATGATTATAACGGTTGGTCCGAACGGTTTGGAAATTGGGTTGAAGCTTATCACTTGGATGCATGGGAACACACTGAAGAGCAGTATGAAAGACCCTCAAGAAATGGTATCCAGTTAACAATTAGAGAAATGAATGCTGAGGAGAAAAAGAAGTATCGAGATGAAAAATTGATGGTGAGTTTGCTTCAGCAAGCGATTAAAGAGGACATTTTGATATTGCTTCTACATGATGGAACTGCTTATTCGATCTGGACTGAATTGGAAGCAAAGTTCGTAGGAAGCGATGATATGCTTAAAAACAAAATGTCACTCATGAAGAAAGAATTTGATCTTTTTCGGGGTTTGAAATCTGAAAACACCAAGCAAATTATTGAAAGATATTGTAACTTGGTGAGAAATATGTCAAAACTTGGTATTAAAAAGGATACTGATGAATTGATTGAAAAACTTGCAGATGCGCTACCACATGAAATCTGGGGAACTTTTCTGATGATGCTGAAAAGCAACAGAAAAGAATATAAAAAGCTAACACTAGGAGAGTTTATCAAACACCTGAAAGCTCAAGAGATGGAGCAGCGAAAGATTGCCAGGATGAAGAATTATTACGGAGAACAGGATATTAGTTTGTATTTTAAAAGTGGTGTTACTGATAAGACACATCTTTCTCCAAAAGTTGAAACGGCTTACAATGCAAAAGGTTCTTCAGAAAAACCATCTCAGGGATCAAGCAGCACAACGGAATTGTCTTCATTTCCAACATATGATCCTCAGTTTTCAACGACAAAGGATGGGAGAGTTCTTCAATGCAACATTTCCTGAAAGCTGGAAAATGATCAAAACTATACTGAGGAAGTTGCGAAAAGTCATATGTCAATGTTGGTTACCGTGCTTGAATCCTACGGAGGATTAGTTGCAGGAAGGATCGGAAATCCTATGCTCACGAAAGAGGATTACGATCAAATCGATGCCGAGGAAATGGAATTGATGGATATTAAATGGTGCATGGCCAGTGTGTTGAGACGGGCTGAAAATTCAAACAAATTACAGGCAGAGATGATTTTCGCGAGGCTCATGTGTCAACTTTAGGTTTTGATAAATCTAAGGTAACTTGTTTTCGTTGCAGGGAAAAGGGGCATTTCAAGAGGGAATGCACAAATCGAGAAGCGAGTGGAGCTCAAAACCATTTCGGAAACAACGATTAACAAAAAGGCAATTTATCATCAAATCTCACAACAACCATATCAACAACAACAAGCATCACATCAGGCACAAACTGCTCATGGTAGAAGTGTGATTGAAGATTCAAAGAGAGTGTGTCTGGTTAATCAGGGAAAAAATGGTGGATTCAGTTGGGATAAGTATATTCCAATGGAAAGCAAAGTGTGTTTGGCAGATCAAGACGATGAAAAGTTGGCTGAAGGTATCTGTTGGGACAATTTTTGCCCAGATCAACAATTCATGGCCAAAGAAATGTCCAAAGACACGTCGAATGTTAAAGCTTTTATTGCCAATGCTTACGATCTGAAATGGGCAGAAAAATGCAGAAAAGTCAGGGAAGCTGCAGAAGAAAAGCAGAGAAAAATTGAAGAAGAGGAAGAAGAAGAAGAAGAAGAAGAAGAAGAAAGGTTAAAAGCTGAAGCTGAAGCCAAGAGAAAGAAAAGAAATGAATTTTTCCAATCAAACAGAACTGTCAAAGACGTTCCAGAGTTTGAAATCAAAGTTGATACTGAACCAATAAAAGTTCCTGAAAAGCGCTTGAATTGTGATTCTTTGATCAAGCAAAACAATGAACTGTTGCATAACATTAACAGATTAAAAGAATCATATGATACAATGAACAGAGAGATCAACAAGTACACTGAGTCGAATTGTGAACAAGCTGTTGCAATGAATACTCTCAAAGGAGCTTACATGAGACAGCTTGATGATGTCAACTTTTACATAAAGAAATGTGCTGATTTGGAACTAAAATTGGCAACACAAAAATTAGAAGCTGAAAGAGTCCGCAATTTATTAGAAAGTTACTCATGTTCTACTTTTGTTGTTGACAGGATCTATCCAATTGTGGAGGAATTGAAGACGTTTGAAAAAGAGAAGATTTCGAATTAAAAGCAGTCCGAGACAAAAGAAGAAGATGAACTGAAGATTTCTGGTAAGAAATCAAGTGTGGTCTACAATAGATGTCCGCCCCCGGTCGAAAATGGATATTCACCTCGAAATCCAAATTCTGAAAGAGTCAAAAAGGCAATTAACTTACAATGGGAGTCTGGGTCGTCGGATAACTTGCCGGATAATATTGATGTCACGTTCACATCGTCCAATACCGATCATGAGTCCAAAATGATAAAAAGTGTGGTCGATCAGGTGTTAGACAAAGATGACATAGAGGAGTCAAAACCGGAGTCCAAACCCGAGTCTGAGTCCGATGCGTCAAAGCCAACAATCAAAAAGGAGAAACGGGTTTATAATAAGGAATTTATGCTATCAAAATCTAATTTGTATGATGAACCGGTCAAAGTAGCATATACTTTGAAAGATTCTGACAAATTATATTCTGATGAGATTTTTCTAATAAGAAGTGTTAACATTGAAATGATTAAAAAGGTTTTCAAAATAACAGAAATCAATATTTCTGAAATAAAAGATTTAAATCTTACTGGAAAACCTAAACAATACACTTCAAGAGTTCAACAAAGAATTAACAAGAAAATGGGTTACAATTGTGGTTATGGTTTCCAAAAGAAACCAAACCGTAATGGTAATTTCAAAAAGAAAGGTTTTGGATATATTCAACCGAAAAATTATAAAAATGAAAATGTTTATAAAACAAAAACTGTGTTTGTTCTAGGAACAACGACAGAAGCTGAGAAGGAGCAAGCTTTCAGAAGGCAGACAAATCAAGAATTCCTTGCCCAGAAGCAAGAAGAAGTCATGAAGAAAAGTGTTACTCAGAAAAAGATAGAGACGAGAACTTGTTTCCAGTGCAAGACTGCTGGTCACATTGCTGGAAACTGTCCTAAAACATTCAAACCAATACAGGAAGTCTCTTGTAAACTGAAAGAAAAATTTGTTGAGAAAACTAAACTGATAACCAAAACATTTACAGGCTTTGAAAATTCAACCTTTGAGGTGGGAGAATTCTCAAAGTATGTTTTAAAAAGAAAAGAAAATGTAAAAAATCAAAAATGGGTTATTAAGGGTTCAGGTAATATTTCTGGTGATGAATCTGTCTCCACAAAGACAGAGGAGCCGTGTGTTGAAAGAAAAATTGAAAAATTTGTTCCAACTATGAATGATGAAAATTTTCCACCTTTGCGGGCTGAAAATTTTATGATGAAAGTTGGAAAAGTTGAAATTTCAAATCAATTTTATTCTGATAAAAAGAAATTTTATGTTGAAAAGGCTTTCAACGGAAATGTGAAACACATTTTTGGCAAAATGGTCAATGGTCAGGCCAAAAGTGTCAAAGAATTTTATGCATCTAAAAGAAGAGTTCACAAGTCCGTTGTAAGTAAAGATGAAGAAGAAGATGTTGTTACACCCAAGGAAGGTCAGGCTTGGGTGGATATATTCTTCAATGAATGAAAACCTGACTTGCCGGAGCTCCCAAGTTGATAATCGTGGAGCATGAATCGGCATCATTCTAAAATGTTTTTGAGAAATTTAAATGGAGAAGTGTGAATTGCCGGAACTCCCAGGTTTGTAAGTGTGGAGTAGGAATCGAAACCTTGAGAATTCAACCAATATTTGGTAATTGGTTGAAAATGTTTGGTTTTTGAACTTACAAGTGGTTAATCAAGGTCATTAAGTTGAACTTGATTTGACTATTATTTAAAATATTGGTAAACAATGTGATGAAATGACCCCATAACCTACAAGTGGTTGATAAACAAACTCATTTTCCAGAAAAACCATTCTCATTAAAACAAACTAAAGTGTTTTGAAATCTTAATGGGAAAATAGTCTGTTGTGAGGGGGAGTTCTGATTGTTTATGACAGGTTGGATGGAGAATTGAGGCGATTCATATCAGTTGTCATGTTAGTTGTCATGTTCTGTACAGTTTGTTTTTCAATTGAGTTAAATGTTTTTTGAATTTTAGGGGGAGTAAGAATTTTCAGAAAATCCAAAAACATTAGAAAATTTGAAAAACCAAAAACATGATAAAATGAAAAAATGAGTTTTTGTTGCTTAAAAGAGGAAATGATAGTACATCAGTGGACTAACACAACACGCTAAAGAAATGAAATGTTTAAAAGTGATAAACAATCTTATTTTGGATATGTCAGTAGATTTTGACACATTCAGTAAATTGTTTTCGAGATATAAACCTAATATCAAACTTGCTTATTTTGTGGGTAACAACTTCTTGGATATATAGGTAACCCGTGAAATCTTGCTTGAAAGGTCCCTCTTTCTGAGATACTAGGTCTTTATACTCAGAGATATCTGGGGTATTATTCTGGGACTTCTGCTGTATGGAAATACTGACCTAGTCCCCGAATAATACTTTCTGCAAATGCTTGAAATACAGTGCCGCCCTCAGCAAATTGATTAAACAATAAAATTGATAATCATTGCTGTTGAAGAAAAGATCCTCTAAAGGGGACACACCAAAAGTCGAAGTCGTCATCTCTCTGCGTATACGGAAGTATCGACCTAAGCTCTCACGGCCCTCGCATTTAACCCCTTTACAGATATCATCTGTAATATACTCACCTGTAAGACTGAATATTGGGATCTGGATACGGGAGTATATTCAAGTGGTGGGACACACGAATAAGTTTAAGTATCTAAGACATTAATCACGTATCTCGGAACAGTTGAAATTTGTGTGAAAATTTAATTTGGACCAATATACTGACAATCTAGGTGAATTGTTTAGAACTTAAAATGTTTAAAGCTTAACGATGTTAGTGATCTATCTCAAAAACTGATATGATCCTCTTGCACGAACTCACATAAATAGTGTCTGTAAATAGTTTCTTTACTGCATTAACTTTCTTTCAGAAAATCCAAAAAGAATTTAAGTGTGTTTTAGAATAAATTTTTGTAAAATTCCAAAAATATTTTCGGCAGCTGGTGTTGAAACGCTGACATTCGAAATTCCAATTGTTGAACATGAAGAATAGGTTTGGGAAAGAGTGTATGAAGATGTTATATTTACAAGTGATTTTCAGAGAACAAATCATTTTGAATTTTTTCTGCAACAGTTTCTAAATTTTAAAGATGTAATCTTTGAGAAACTTATGTGTTGGGTAGAGATGTGCAGGATTGAAGATTGACAAAAGCCAGATTCCGATATTTGAGCTAAGAATGATTTCCAGACTACGATCCCAGCAGACTGAGAGGGGGAGTCTGAAGACAAAGTTGATAAAGCAGTAGATCCAGTGTTGATCCTGGAACTGCATTTCGGAGAGAAGCACGAAGACTGATAAAGACTGAAGGTTGACAACTGAAGACTCGACACTGAAGACTCCGTCAACATCCGAGGGGGAGTTTGTTGGTGCATCCATCTGTCGCTTACGTCTTGTATCGAGTCTTGTATCGTATAGGCTAGAACAGGGCACGGAATCCGAGAAATATGTTTAAACAGGTGATTCCGCTCCAAATGACATGTTATCATTTGGAGCGAAACCCCTATCATTCTGATTCCGCCGAAGAGTCATGAGTTTGATTTTGTCCGAAATGTTATCACCTGATTCCGCTCCTGTTTGTGATTCCGCTTGTGCATGTTGGAACGAAATCAGGACACCTATATATAGGGTGTCATTAGGAGCGAAATCATATAGAAGTTGTACGTGTAGTCATTCCGGTTGCCACGAAGTGCTGCCGAAATGTTGTCAGAGCTTGTAATCGATTGATTGAGCAATAAAACAACAGTTTAAAGTGAATACAGCTGAGATTGCACCAAAACATTAGTTTCCGCCTCTTGTTATGGACAAAAACTCTTCTGATCGACTCGTTCGGGTCGGAACACGATCCTACAATTGCGACTGTGAAATCAAGTATCAGCCAGGAAAGGCGAATGTAGTCGCTGATGCCCTGAGTCGGAAGGAAGGGGTTAAGCTCACAAGGGTTAGGGCTTTGTAAATGATTGTTCAGACAGACCTCTCGTCGCGCATTCGTGCTGCGCAGAGGCAAGCTCTAAAAGGGGAAAACCTTGTGAGTGAATACCTCCATGGAATGGAGAAGCAATTGGTACCAAAGGAGGATGGAACATTATGTTTCTTGGGAAGAATTTGGGTTTCTTTCTTTGGTGGTCCGAGAGACGTTATCTTTCATGAGGCTCACAAGTCACGGTACTCGATCCATCCAGGATCAGATAAGATGTACTAAGATCTTAAGGATTTCTATTGTTGGCCAACAATGAAAGGCGATGTTGCGGTATATGTTAGCAAATGTTGAACGTGCGCCATGGTTAAAGCCGAGTACCAGAAGCCTTCAGGTCTTCTACAACAACCTGAAATACCCAAATGGAAATGGGAACAGATTTCCATTGACTTCGTAACGAAATTGCCAAAGACGCCTAAAGGCCATGATAAGATTTGGGTAATAATAGACCATTTAACAAAGTCTACGCACTTCCTGCCAATCAAGGAGAAGGACAACATGAGTAAACTTGCTCAAATATACATGAGGGAGATTGTTGCGCGCCATGGAGTGCCTCTCTCGATGATCTCTGATAGAGATGGACGCTTTGTGTCAAGGATTTGGCAGTCCTTCTAAGAAGCATTTGGTTCTCGGTTAAATCTGAGTACAACGTTTCACCCGCAAACGGATGGCTAGAGTGAACGAACAATTCAAACATTGGAAGATATGCTGAGAGCATACGTAATAAACCTGGGTGGTAGCTGGGGCAATCACTTGCCATTGGTTGAATTTTCGTACAACAACAACTACCACTCAAGCATTGGAGCAGCGCCATTTGAAGCTCTTTATGGTCGCAAGTGTCGATCACCGCTGTGTTGGGCTGATGCGGGAGATAGACAGCTGGTTGGCCCCGAAATAATTCAAGAGACAACAGACAAGATCTTTCAAATTCAAGAGCGCATCAAGGCAGCTCGTGACAGACAAAAAGGCTATGCAAACAAAAGGAGGAAACCTTTAGAGTTTCAAGTTAGGGATATGGTTTATTTAAAGGATTCACCCTGGAAGGGTGTGGCATGCTTTGGAAAGCGTGGGAAGTTGAATCTGCATTACATCGGCCCTTTCAGAATCCTGCAAAGGATTGGGCTTGTAGCATACAAATTGGACTTACCTGCTGAACTTAATGGCTTTCATGATACATTCCATGTATCGAACCTGAAAAAGAGTCCAATTCAAGAGACAGTTGTCATTCCTGCTGACGAGGTTCATATCGACGACACATTCCACTTTGTTGAGGAACCGGTTGAGGCTATGGATCGTCAAAGTTCGATGGAATGCACGACACGGCCCAGAATTCACGTGGGAACGTGAGGATCGTATGAAGGCCAAGTACCCACATTTATTCCCCAAGACCCCTGCAACTAGAAGTAGAACTTAAAATTCCGGGACGAAATTTTCTTAACAGGGGGAGAATGTGACAACCCTCACAATTACAGGTACTGGACAAATTAATTAACTTTAATTATGTGCTTAATAACTGTGCTTGATTACAACTGACACTATAAACTGCTTACTGATTTATGTTACATACATACATGTGCATCCCTTCACATGCAGTCACTCCACTTATTTCATACAGACTCTTAGTGACAAACCTGATGCACAAAGCACAGTTAGCATAGTGAGCGGATAACTCAGACATGTGCTGACAATGCCAGCACATAGACAGACACTATATTGAGGCCAGTATGAGCCAGGGACAAAGTACTACACCAGTATGGAGTGTAGGAAAGTGAGGACCATAAGACTGTGTCACTAGGTGATGGTTTGAGTGCCGGAAAGTGCCTAAAACCCATTTTTAGTACAGAATTCTGCATTTTCAGTAACAATCCAGCTTTTAACACACTCGTATTATACATAGAATTGACTAAATGGTCCTGAACGCTTTCCTAAGTGTTGGAAATTTAATTCGTTACAAAAAGATGCATAAAAGACACACTACGGTACAATTTAACACTTTAACGGAACGATACTTAACCGAACAACCGGACACTACCCGGGACACCAAAATTTTGTCAGAAACATTATTTCATTATTTTTAACTAACTATGGTCCCAAAAATCCCAATACACTATAAAAATAGCCATACACTCACTACTTTAGAAAATACCCTTAACCTCCTAATTATTTACCTACTAATTATCAAATTTTACAAATTACCCCCACCCCCAACAAATCTCGGCCCCGTCATTACCATATATTTTGTTTGGATTTCATTCTTATTCCCTTAATTGTGGTTGGCTAAGATCAAAGCAATCGTTTCTCTAGGTTAATAGATTTGGCTATGTGAGTTCCAAGACCCACTATAACATCACCACATTCATTCACTCTCTCACCTCACACACCTCTCTCTCTCATTTTCGGCTCCCCCTAACCGATTTCACCATCACCACCACATAAACATCACTAACTTCATCATACTCAAGCTCGATTCAAGCCTTGAAGGTGATTCATGAAGGTTGCAAGTTGAGAAGCATTCAGGGAAGCTTTGTTCTAATCTTATCATCATCTTTTCTCACTATCATCATCACTAAGATTCATCCCTAGCTTTAAGCTAGTAGTAAGTCCTTGATTAAACCTTTGGTCATCTTGTTTCTAGTTTAAAGCATAGTGTAATGCTATTTACAAGAACATTGAATGGATTAAAACAATAGATAAACATGCTGATTCACATTTTCAGCCGACTTCAACAGGCTGTAACTGGACTGTTATAAAACGAAAAACTGATTTTCTGAAGCCTAAATTATGTATTTATTGAACAGTCGATCAAATGGAACTAGAATCGTAATTTTTTGAGGTCGTTTACTATTTTTAAGGACTGTTTTTGGACAGCAGCTTAAGCTGTGTATTTACTGCAGAAAAAGTGTGTTGTATTCGGAGTCATAACTTGAAACCTGAGTAGGATCAGCTCATGAACTTTTTACTGTAGATGGTCACCGTTGTCACGGTGATCCTCCAACTGGAATTTCGTCGATCGGACTTACGATTAATATTTAGTAAATTATTCCGTAAACTTCAATCAGAAAGTAACAAATCTGATTGCAGACGGGTAAATGAATTTCTATAAAATATTGGTGGTAAACTGTACCCCGATATGTTTACAAAATAAAATTTGTATCGTGTGAGATACCCTGTAAAGAATTGGGAATTTTTGGGGAAGGTTAACTATTTTATAAAAATCCTCGAAAACAGTCCAGTTTTGATTAATAAAGCGGAAACAACATAAGTAATGCTTTGCATGTTTAAATGACAAGTTGGTTATTGAGAACGATCTACATGATATGTGTAAAAGAAAATGATATGCTATTAATCATGGACACCTCCATTTACAAAAGAGACCATGGCAAAATTTTCCGAAAATCCAACACTTAGTAAATATTTACTAGGCATGAGTTTACTAGAACATTGAACGAACAAATATCCCAACATGACACATGATTAAGTTAACATATTAACTATTTTGACAAATAATTATCGCACGAAACAATATAAGTAACGTGGCACAAAATACTAAACTCTAAGCCAAGGCACGGCCCGTTCGTCGAATAGACATTAGTACGTTGTAGGTTGTCGTGTAGCGGACAGAGTTTGAGATTCGATTCAAGACGCACTACTGTGAGCTCATGTCCCCCTTTTCTTTTTAACTTTTTTCAGTTTTGTACTTCGGGGGTGAAATACATGTTACAATTTACAGACGCTTTTATAAATGGTATGGTTAGCTTAAGGAGGGTTTAGAGTCTTAGATCATGTGAAAGGTGGGTACAACACTTAAGACCATTAATCCTCGTCGTTAGGACCGAGGGACATGAGTGATAGATCTATTTAGGTGTAGCGAGCCCACACCCATGAGGCCGGGGAGGCCCATAGTGGTGATTGTGTCTTACAGCCGGAGGCCCGGTACAAATTTGCTAGGTTTGAGTACTTCCTGCACCGTTTCACACATGCCAGTGGCTTTGCAACCCATTGGTGATCTCTTTTATATTTCCTTAATTGCTACATACCAGGGTTTTCATACATACAGACGCATTTCAAAGGTTTATACAGACTCACATACACATGAACTCGCTCAACTTTTTGTTGATACATTTAAACTACATCTATTTCAGGGAATTAATTGGATCTGGCGAGTGATGCATGTTTGACAAGCTGCATACTTATTAAGGATGTCATCCATGGTCGTAGGGTTGGGAAGTGCAACTCCTTCCTGGACGGGTTGCATGTCTCCAATCCTTGTTGTGTTGGTAGTCTTTCGTTGAGTCTTACGAACTCGTTTTAAACAGGTCATGGTTTTTGTGATTAAAGGTCAAATTAAACAATTATGTGATTATGTGCCTATGTGTTCCCTTTAATGTTTTTGTTTGATCCAAATTTTTGTTATCCAAATCCTCGTAGAATTTTCCATATCTTCGTATAAGGGATTCATAGTAGGATATCTAAAGGTACTACCTTAAATCCTTAATGGTCTTTAACGTTATAGTTAAAACCCTTGGATTATAAAGTACTATTCCAAAGTTTAAAGTCATCATGTGTTGATGTAGTTAAAGATTCCTCTTGGGTAGTTTAGTTAAAGAGATTGATTCATTAATCTAGTTAAAGACATCCTCCATTGATGTAGTTAAAGATTCCTCTTGGGTAGTTTAGTTAAAGAGATTGATTCGTCAATCTAGTTAAAGACATCCTCCGTTGATGTAGTTAAAGATTCTTCTTGGGTAGTTTAGTAAAAGAGATTGATTCGTCAATATAGTTAAAGACATCCTCTGTTGATGTAGTTAAAGAGATCACTCGTCGATCTAGTTAAAGAGATTGAATCGTCAATCTAGTTAAAGATATCATGTGTTGATATAGTTAAAGAGGCCTCTAGTGGTCTAGTTAAAGAGATCATCCGTTGATCTAGTTAAAGAGATTGATTCGTCAAATCTAGTTGAAGATATCATGTGTTGATATAGTTAAAGAGGCCCTCTGGTGGTCTAGTTCAAGAGATCGTTCGTTGATCTAGTTAAAAGATCCTTTGGTGATCAAGTTAAAGAGACTCTATGGTAGTCTAGTTAAATCACCATAGGATTATTCATTTGTTTTTCTTCCCCTACACTGTATAAGATCAACTGTGCGGACTGTGCAAGGAATTATGTGATTATGGATGCATACATAATTATGAAGTTCAATGGCCGGAGACCACAGTAAGATTTATTAACTGTAAGAACCGATAGGGGCAACCATAACGAAATGTGAACAATGTAATAGAGGTACGGTGGACGCACCAATGGCGCTTCATATACTTGTATATACCTCTTACATTGCAAGCATGATGTTATTTAAAGTTACAAGAAGTCCAGGACCCTAACCAGTGTTGTTTTATCCTTTCAACTTCATGTTTTAAGCCTCTCACAAGTTTCCTCTAAATAAATTTTGGGACGAAATTTCCTGAAGTAGGGGAGATTGTGACACCTGTGCTGTCACACCCCCAAAAATCCACATGCGGAGTACCACCGCTTGGAGGCGTGACATGACCAGGATCAAGCCATCAATCATATTGAACATAGCATAATATAAATAAGATAGTTCGTAAAACCCAATTCAATACAATTGAAGTTCCAAGCCAAACATAGTATGAACAGCGGAAGCATAAGTATGTAAACCCAAAGTAAATCATAAGTTCAATTATTAGAAACGTTAAACATAGCGTTCATGATCCATTGCCCACAACGACCCGCTCCTCCTTGTGCAAGCTCCATAAGTACCTAGGGTCCTGCAAGGCATGCAGCAGAGAGTCAACAACTAGTTGAGCGAGTTCACAGTTAATAGTTCGGTAATAGTATAGTGTGAGTAGTATGTTCGTTCGTTATTGCATACATCGTATTTCCATCGCGGCCTCCCAGGCAGGTATGCGAAGATATTAGGGGATGTTCCTCCCAAGTATTTCTAGACTAGGTTTATTTGTATCGCGGCCTACCAGGCAGGTGTGCGAAGATTAGTATGTTTAGTTCGCGGCCTTCCTAAGGCAGGTGTGCGAAGTCAGTCATAATATCGCGGCCAACCCTTGGCAGGTGTGCGAAGATCAGTTCAGTAAGTGTTACTAGTCTAGGCGTATCTTATCGTTCGGTTATATCAGCTGAGTATGTACAACAATTCAACAAATCCCATTCCCACCCGGGAATCCCATGCCTTGGTTGTGTGAACTCACCTTGGTTTGCTCGGTATGCTAAGTATGTGCTCAAAGTAAATCAATCACGTCCTAGAGTATGCACGTACACAATCAGTTTGAATTCATACAGTTCACGTATAAGCATAATCAATGATCACCAAGTAGTACACATCACTAATCAACATCACACAAGTCATGCATAGTGTTTAACATCAGTTAGTTAACTCAGTTAACACTTAACAGAATTAAATCAGTTTACTGTGCAGGTTATCCAAGTTGGCGAAACAGAGGTTGGCGAAACACATTAATTGGCGAAACACAGGTTGACGAAACACAATGTGTTTCGTCAACTACCCTTTGACGAATCTAAATTCTATTTCGTCAACTTCTCCTTGGCGAAACACACTCTCTGTTTCGCCAAGCTCCTATTTCGTCAAACATTCACCTTCGTCAAGGCATCAGTTACGTCAACATGTCAGTTACCGAAAATCATGCAGTCAATTACAGAACTTATCACAGAAACCCTAATCATGGTTAATAGCCGTCATCATCATTATCATCATACAGTAGATCATATAACACAGAAATCATCATCAAATCATTACACGAATTCATTGATACTACTAGGGCTAATACATGCATTCATTTAGCAATCGTTTGAGACCTAACCGGTGGCATCACAACTGTATTTATCAAACCGCAATCATCAGTTGGGTTCAGTCTAGAACATCAAGCCCTATGTATCAACCGATCGACCCGTTCAACAATCTAATTCTCAACATAAAATCCGTAATCTATAAGTCTATATCTTAACAACAACAATTTATCAATAAATCATGAGCATAAGCACTACATCAGAAATCAGTTTACAACAATCCCAAACCATCAATCAACACAAGTAGAAAATACTAACCGCGACAAAGGAATGTTAACAAGGTTGATTCGGGACTTCAGGAACACAAGTTTGTCGTCACACACACACCCAGGAGTTCTAGGGTTTTCTGTTTTTTTTCTAAGGTGTGGTGAAAGTGGTTGTTCCGTCTAACATATACGTGTTTTAATGGTACTGGGCCCTTAATGGGCTTTGGCGAATCAGATGGGCCGGCGAAACAAGCTTTGTTTCATCAAGAGTGGGCTGGCGAAACAGGCTTCTGTTTCGTCAAGGTTGGAGTTGGCGAATCACTTGATTCGTCGAGTTCATTCAAGTGCTAAACGATTTAAGTTTTCTAAACAAGTTCATACACGTAACATGTAATAATCACACTACGATTCATATTAACATCAAGTGCATAGTTACAAGTCAAATAAATCAACACTACACAGTCAAAGTCAACGCACAATAAATTCAAAGGTCAAAGTCGAAAGGTCGAGTTGTCACATTATCCCCAACTTGAAAGAAATTTGGTCCCGAAATTTGGTACGTACTCACTGAGGAAGCTAGATAGGTTGCATCGTTCACTGGTTTTCCTGGGGAGTCACATCCTCCCCCCGTTGATCTGGAATTTCGTCCCGAAATTCCGTGGTAGTAGCTTCAGCCTCAGCAGTGGTTGTATTGGTTTGGAATAACTGGGGATACTTTTCTGTCATCTGATCTTCGCGTTCCCAGGTGTACTCTGGGCCACGACGGGAGTTCCAACGAACTCGAACAAGAGGGATTCTCTTGTTTTTGAGGACCTTAACATCCCGGTCCGTAATTTCAACTGGCTCCTCGACGAACTGCAACCGCTCGTCGATAGTGAGTTCCTTGAAAGGAACTATGAGGGTCTCATCTGACAGGCACTTCTTCAGATTCGACACGTGAAATACATTGTGAACTGCACCGAGTTCAGCTGGTAGATTTAGCTTGTAGGCCACTTTGCCTATTTTCTCAATGATCTCGAACGGTCCGACATACCGCGGATTTAGTTTGCCCCGTTTGCCAAAACGTACCACACCCTTCCAGGGTGAAACTTTAAGTAAAACCCGGTCCCCGACCTGAAATTCCAAAGGATTTCTACGCTTGTCCGCGTAGGCTTTCTGAAGGTCGCGCGCTGCCGCCATGCGTTGTCGTATCTGTGCAATCTTTTTTGTGGCGTCCACCACAATTTCTGGACCCGTGATCTGACTATCCCCCACCTCTGCCCAACAGAGAGGTGACCGGCATTTACGCCCGTACAATGCCTCGAATGGAGCGGCTTGTATGCTGGTGTGATAACTGTTATTGTATGAGAACTCCACCAAAGGGAGATGCTTTTCCCAGCCGTTGCCGAAATCAATAACACATGCCCGAAGCATGTCTTCAAGAGTTTGGATCGTTCGTTCAGACTGCCCATTCGTCTGAGGATGATATGCTGTGCTCATGTCTAAACGTGAGCCAAAAGATTTGTGCATCGCTTGCCATAGCTCTGACGTGAATCGTGCATCCCGATCCGAAATGATGGAGGTGGGCACCCCGTGCCTCGAAACAACTTCTTTAAGATAGATTTCTGCGAGAGTGGAGAACTTATCCGTTTCTTTAATAGCCAGGAAGTGTGCAGACTTGGTGAGTCGATCCACGATCACCCATATGGTATCATTCCCACGCTGGGATCTGGGTAAGCCTGTAACAAAGTCCATGGAAATTTCTTCCTATTTCCATTGCGGTATCTTGGGTTGCTGAAGTAGGCCCGCTGGTTTCTGATACTCCACTTTGACTTTTGCACATGTCAGACACTTGCCGACGTAAGTAGCGATGTGGGCCTTCATACTAGGCCACCAATATGTTGTCCTGATGTCGTGGTACATTTTATCCGACCCTGGATGTACCGAGTAGCGAGACTTGTGAGCTTCGTCCATTACCAGCTCGCGTAAACCGCCAAAAAGTGGGACTCAAATACACCCCGTTACATAGTAGGCGTCGTCTTCCTTTTGTTCCATTCGTTGCCTTGAGCCGCGTAAGGCTTCAGCTTTGACGTTTTCGGGTTTCAACGCTTCTATCTGAGGAGTTCGTATCAGTGCAGGAAGACTGGACTGAATAGTGAGCTGCAAGGCTCGAACGCGTCTAGGTAGAGTGTCTTTCCGACTGAGAGCATCAGCCACAACATTGGCTTTACCTGGATGATACTTGATGGCGCATTCATAATCGTTCAGTAGTTCGACCCATCGTCGTTGACGCATGTTCAAATCCTTTTGCTTAAGGATATGCTCGAGACTCCTGTGATCGGTGTAAACCGTGTACTTGGTACCGTACAGGTAGTGTCGCCATATCTTAAGCGCAAAAACAACAGCTCCCAGCTCTAAATCGTGCGTCGTGTAGTTCCGTTCGTGAACCTTGAGTTGACGTGAAGCGTAAGCAATAACCTTATCGCGCTGCATCAATACACACCCAAGACCCTGTATCGACGCTTCACAATAAACCACAAAATCTTCCGTGCCCTCTGGCAATGAGAGAATAGGCGCGCTGCAAAGCCTATCCTTTAGGTACTGAAAGGCGGTTTCTTGGGAATCTCCCCAACGGTAGGTGACACCCTTCTGTGTCAGTAGCGTAAGCGGCTGTGCGATCTTGGAGAAGTCTTTTATGAATCGTCTGTAGTAACCCGCCAAACCCAAGAATTGGCGTATTTCCGTTGGTGTACGCGGTGCAGGCCAGTTTCGTATCGAATCTACCTTGGATGGATCGACATGAATCCCATCCCTGTTCACCACATGGCCTAAGAAGTGGACCTCACATAGCCAGAAGTCGCATTTTGAAAACTTAGCGTACAGTTGCTCCTTTCTAAGAAGTTCCAAAATCAATCGTAGGTGATGTTCGTGCTCCTCTTGATTCTTGGAGTAAATCAGTATGTCATCGATGAAGACAATCACAAACTTGTCTAAGTACGGCTTGCACACCCTGTTCATCAGATCCATAAATACGGCAGGCGCATTCGTTAACCCAAATGGCATGACAAGAAACTCGTAGTGACCGTAACGAGTTCTGAAAGCGGTTTTGGAGACGTCCTCATCCCGGACTCTCAGCTGATGATACCCTGACCTCAAGTCTATCTTGGAGTAGTAACTCGACCCCTGTAACTGGTCGAATAAGTCGTCTATACGCGGAAGAGGATAACGGTTCTTCACCGTTACCTTGTTCAGTTCACGGTAGTCGATGCACATCCTGAAAGTGCCATCCTTCTTTTTCACAAAAAGTACTAGAGCTCCCCAAGGCGATGAGCTTGGACGAATAAAGCCCTTTTCCAAGAGCTCTTGTAACTGCTTCGACAGTTCTTCCAGTTCGGTTGGAGCTAAACGATACGGTGCGCGGGCTATTGGTGCTGCTCCAGGAGCTAACTCAATCTGGAATTCGACTTGGCGGTGAGGCGGTAAACCGGGTAAATCTTCAGGAAATACCTGAGGGAAGTCACGCACAACTGGAATATCCTCCAGCTTCTTTTCCATTGCTGCTGCGTCAGTAACGAGTGCCAAGATGGCAGTGTGCCCCTTTCGTAAACATTTATGCGCCTTTAAGAAAGAGATGATGCCAACCACAGCACCACTCTTGTCGCCTTGTACTTCGAGAGGTTCCTGACTAGAGCGAGGAATACGGATGATCTTTTCCTTGCATAAAATCTCTGCGTGATGCTGGGACAACCAATCCATACCGATGACGACGTCGAAACTACCCAAAAATATGGGTATAAGATCAATCGAGAAGAACTGACCAGCTAAAACGATGCTACAACCCTTGATTACATGTGCGGCTTCTACACATTTACCATTTGCTAACTCTACGACGTGTTTGGTGTTTAGGGGTGTTGGTGTTCGTTTTAACAATTTACTCATTTTCAATGACATATAACTTGTATCAGCACCCGAATCAAATAAGACAGTAACATAAATATCGTCGAGAAGAAACTTACCCATAACCACATTGGGATCATTCACTGCGTCACCCCGACCTAGTACGAATGCACGACCCCTAGCTTCGTTGCCATTGTTGTTGTTGTTTCCCCCGTTGTTGTTGTTGTTGTTATTGTTCCCGTTGCCCTGGTTATTGTTGTTGTTGCGATTCTGGTTCTGGTTCAATTGAGGGCAATCGCGTTTGTAGTGACCTTCAGCCCCACACTGGAAACATCCCCGGTTCCCACGCTGTGGCTGCTGCTGCTGGTTTTGTGGAGCTGGCGGTGGGAGTTGCTGGTTCTGATTTGCTGGCCGTGAGGTTCTACAATCCTTAGCCTCATGACCCGGCTTGAGGCATCTTTGACAACGTTCTCTGCGACATCTTCCACTGTGGTGTTTGTTGCACCTACTACACCATGGGTGAGTTCCCCGATACCCACTCTGCCCCTGACTACCTGATGATTGCTGATTCGGACTCTGGTAGTCATTAGTCTTGCGCTGCTGTACTTGAGACTGAACAGAAACTGATCCCTTGCTGGAATCCCCCTCCCATTTTCTCTTGTTTTCACTGGGAGTAGCAGAAGTAGTGACAGCAGTAGTGGTAGTACTGATGCGTTTTGGCAGCTTGTTCTGTTCCACTGCCTGATCGGTGAGTCGATGAGCAAGACGCTGAATGTCTTGGATGTTGTTGAGGTTAGCCGACGTCACGTGGCTCTGAATCTCTGGCGCAAGCCCCTTGAGATACAACTCAATGCGCTTAACTGGAGGGTCCACCATCGTTGGACACAAGATAGCCAGTTCGTTTGATCGTTTCGTGTAAGCCTCAATCTCTGACCCCGTCATCTTCAAGTGGTATAGCTCATTCTCCAGCTTGTGAATGTCGTCTCGCGTGCAGTACTCACGTTTAATCAATTCCTTGAAATCCTCCCAAGGTGTGGCGTTAGCAGCTGCCAACCCTAGGATCTGTACTTGCGCGTTCCACCAGGTGAGCGCAATCCCTTCCAACGTGCCAGTGGCATACTTGACCCTGCGAGCCTCAGGGCATTCGCACATTTCAAACACTGACTCTAGCTTCTCAAACCAATGGAGGAGTCCCACTGCCCCCTCGGTGCCACTGAAAGTACTTGGACGACAGTCCATGAAGTTCTTGAAAGTGCAGACAGGTTGCTGCGCGTGTTGACCTATTGTGTACGAATAGGACAAAGTTAAATACGAGAGTTAATGTAGGATCTAAAGATCCTAGTGTGAGTCCATACTGCAGGGTATACTACCTGCTTCAGCGGCTGCAAGTGCCGCAGCAACTTGAGCTTGAATGAGAGCCTCTAGCTGGGCTTGAGTCATGTTAATTCGTCCAGACATGATCTTCATAGTAAAAGTAGCATAAGTGAGAAAGGTTCGCGAGTAGTGCGATGGCAGAAGAGTGTAAGCACATAGGGGTTCTCATGTAACGACGTATAGTAGGCAATGTTGAGTCTTGCACGTGGAGCGAGCAGGTAATAAACATAAACCTTATTACCTAGGATGTTGAGTCTTGCACGTGGAGCGAAGCGTCGTTGTGGATCGTTGAGAGCACTGTTCTGGTTATAGTCTGGTTTTAATAGAAATGTTTTCCCATATTAAAACCAAGTTCTCTATAACCAAAGGCTCTGATACCAATCTGTCACACCCCCAAAAATCCACATGCGGAGTACCACCGCTTGGAGGCGTGACATGACCAGGATCAAGCCATCAATCATATTGAACATAGCATAATATAAATAAGATAGTTCGTAAAACCCAATTCAATACAATTGAAGTTCCAAACCAAACATAGTATGAATAGCGGAAGCATAAGTATGTAAACCCAAAGTAAATCATAAGTTCAATTATTAGAAACGTTAAACATAGCGTTCATGATCCATTGCCCACAACGACCCGCTCCTCCTTGTGCAAGCTCCATAAGTACCTAGGGTCCTGTAAGGCATGCAGCAGAGAGTCAACAACTAGTTGAGCGAGTTCACAGTTAATAGTTCGGTAATAGTATAGTGTGAGTAGTATGTTCGTTCGTTATAGCATATATCGTATTTCCTTCGCGGCCTCCCAGGCAGGTATGCGAAGATATTAGGGGATGTTCCTCCCAAGTATTTCTAGACTAGGTTTATTTGTATCACGGCCTACCAGGCAGGTGTGCGAAGATTAGTATGTTTAGTTCGCGGCCTTCCTAAGGCAGGTGTGCGAAGTCAGTCATAATATCGCGGCCAACCCTTGGCAGGTGTGCGAAGATCAGTTCAGTAAGTGTTACTAGTCTAGGCGTATCTTATCGTTCGGTTATATCAGCTGAGTATGTACAACAATTCAACAAATCCCATTCCCACCCGGGAATCCCATGCCTTGGCTGTGTGAACTCACCTTGGTTTGCTCGGTATGCTAAGTATGTGCTCAAAGTAAATCAATCACGTCCTAGAGTATGCACGTACACAATCAGTTTGAATTCATACAGTTCACGTATAAGCATAATCAATGATCACCAAGTAGTACACATCACTAATCAACATCACACAAGTCATGCATAGTGTTTAACATCAGTTAGTTAACTCAGTTAACACTTAACAGAATTAAATCAGTTTACTGTGCAGGTTATCCAAGTTGGCGAAACAGAGGTTGGCGAAACACACTAATTGGCGAAACACAGGTTGACGAAACACAATGTGTTTCATCAACTACCCTTTGACGAATCTAAATTCTATTTCGTCAACTTCTCCTTGGCGAAACACACTCTCTGTTTCGCCAAGCTCCTATTTCGTCAAACATTCACCTTCGTCAAGGCATCAGTTACGTCAACATGTCAGTTACCGAAAATCATGCAGTCAATTACAGAACTTATCACAGAAACCCTAATCATGGTTAATAGCCGTCATCATCATCATCATCATACAGTAAATCATATAACACAGAAATCATCATCAAATCATTACACGAATTCATTGATACTACTAGGGCTAATACATGCATTCATTTAGCAATCGCTTGAGACCTAACCGGTGGCATCACAACTGTATTTATCAAACCGCAATCATCAGTTGGGTTCAGTCTAGAACATCAAGCCCTATGTATCAACCGATCGACCCGTTCAACAATCTAATTCTCAACATAAAATCCGTAATCTATATGTCTATATCTTAACGACAACAATTTATCAATAAATCATGAGCATAAGCACTACATCAGAAATCAGTTTACAACAATCCCAAACCATCAATCAATACAAGTAGAAAATACTAACCACGACAAAGGAATGTTAACGAGGTTGATTCGGGACTTCAGGAACACAAGTTTGCCTTCACACACACACACCCAGGAGTTCTAGGGTTTTCTGTTTTTTTAAGGTGTGGTGAAAGTGGTTGTTCCGTCTAACATATACGTGTTTTAATGGTACTGGGCCCTTAATGGGCTTTGGCGAATCAGATGGGTCGGCGAAACAAGCTTTGTTTCGTCAAGAGTGGGCTGGCGAAACAGGCTTCTGTTTCGTCAAGGTTGGAGTTGGCGAATCACTTGATTCGTCGAGTTCATTCAAGTGCTAAAATTTAAGTTTTCTAAACAAGTTCATACACGTAACATGTAATAATCACACTACGATTCATATTAACATCAAGTGCATAGTTACAAGTCAAATAAATCAACACTACACAGTCAAAGTCAACGCACAATAAATTCAAAGGTCAAAGTCGAAAGGTCGAGTTGTCACATTATCCCCAACTTGAAAGAAATTTCGTCCCGAAATTTGGTACATACTCACTGAGGAAGCTAGATAGGTTGCATCGTTCACTGGTTTTCCTGGGGTGTCACATGTGCCTCCACGGCCATCAAACAAATACTAAATAAAGGAAATATCATGTTTCATACCTAGGATTTGTAAAAATATGAGTATCGTTTGCACATATCAATTCTTGTTCGATTTCGGGCTTTAAATCGCTTTCTGGAAGGTTATACGCGATCTGATGCGTAAATATAACCACTTTAATGCAACAAACACTCCGGAATAGTGACATAAGCTTAACATACCTTAAGTAACCTTTACATAACTTAGAAATAAGTTTTGGATGGTTTGGTATGCCGAAATCAAGTTTATTCGCTTACAGGGACTAAATTTGACAAACTGTGAAAGTATGCTGATTAGTACTGTAACGGACATTCCAGAACTTGATCATAAGCTAAACATACCCTAAATATCTTTACATAGCTTAGAAATAGGCTTTGAGGGATTCGGTGTGCTAAAATAAACTTTATGCTCATTCAGGGACTAAAAGCGTCAAAAAGTGCATAAGTTTGCATTTTCGCGCATATCTTATGTTCTGAATACATCCGAACATCCAAAAATTTGTGTAATCATTAAAATATTTTATTTTAGTGATTGGCATGATAAAATTCCATTCGTCGCGTAATTTGGATTGTTTTTCGCGTCCGTTCGTGTTTCGTCATAATTAACCGAACAACGCAACCATACGACCAAACGAACCGACATCCGAGATATTTTTGAGCATGTTTCATGTTCCCTATACTTTAACTTCATCTTAGAGCCTTGAAATGGGATTAACGGGGCTTAAACGTGTCAAAAATGCATCAAAAACCATGTTTTGCACATTCAGGGACCAAAATTGACATTCTGCCATAGTTATCTTAGGAAGGGACCAAAATACCCAACCCCATTTGCTTCAAAACCAACACCTTGATCTGATTTCTCTCTAATTTGAAGTGCTTACACTTCATACCTGAGAATAATAGGGTCAAACTTCCGTTCTTGGACCTTTTGTAATTATTCTTTGGTTCTTTTACGCGTTTTTAGCGTGAATGCATTGACCAGTTTAATGTCAACACGAAGTTCGTTTGAACTTCATAACGTGAGCGTAATCACAATGGTTAAATTCCCTAGTGACTATACCTACTGATTACCACGTTATCTAGGCTTAGTGACGAGTCGTAGTTTCGGCCAAAATGTGTATTCTTGCGTATTTTGTAACCAAACTACTTTTGGGTATCAAGACCCGTTGTCTTGATGCCAAACTTGTTTTCAAACCTCATTAAACATGTTTTTAACATGTTTAACTCGTCACTTTTAGATTTGTGCTTATATAGGGTCATAAGGTAAGCGATCTAAACAATCGCTTATACTTTCGAACCCGACCCGTTTGGTCGATAATTAGGATCCGAACAAACACTTTAGGTGATGATAGTTGTATAGGGAATAACCTTCCGAGGTTATACATTATGGTCACTTCGTTTAAGTAGTTGTATGATAGGTAGTTTATATGGCTTAGGTAAATGACTAAAATACCCTTTTTTACGCATAAATTCATTTTAAGCATATGTAACATAATTTTTGACATCTAAACTGATTAGGCAACATTATTAGACATGTTAAGGCATATAATACTTGTCATAGGGCTAGTTAGGCGGTCCGAACGCGTTTTACACGAACGACGCGTTAAAGTAGCGTAAGCTACCTAAACGGGTCGTAATGGGTCGTAAGCACTTAGGTTAGGTTTCCTTTTAGAATGTAGGCTTTGTTAAACCATATTACATGAGTTTCTATACTTATTTGGTTAACGAAACCTCATACCATCCAATCTCTCGATTTAGGTCTGGTTATTTATATAGTTACCTATATTAGGTACCGGTTGATTCTGTGATCCCTCTAGCTTTGCTTGGTTGTTCAAGACTTCTAAGCACCCTCAAGTGAGTACATAGTCCCCTCTTTTACAGTTTTTCAAACATTTTGGGGTGAAACACATGTGCCTACTTGTTACTTTCGTGTTTTCCATGTTTTCATATCATATACTTGCTATGTTCATTAGTACACTATTAGTACATGATTTTCATTATGTTTTATGCTATGTATGTCCATTCAGTGCATACTTAGTACATTAACTTACATTACATTTCTGCTATGTATGTTAACTGAGCATGCTAGCACATTGTTTTACATTACATTTTATGCTTTGTATGTTAACTTGGCATACTTAGCATATTGTTTCATACATTTTGAACCATTTGAAGCTGATTGATTTATGTGAACCATTTGTAATCGTTGGATTTATGTGAACCATTTGTAACTATTTGAACCATTGGGATTAAGGGAAGTGATTAGGTAACGGGGCGGGTGTAATGTGTTAAAAGCATCGTCGATACGCCGCTGGTGCTTCCCATATATAAGTGCTTTTAATACATTATATATCCTTGCGTTATCTACATCAATTGGGCAAATGTTATTAAAACAAAGTTATAATACAAGGTTTTTCTATCAATATATATACCTTTTGAGTTTTATTTCAAAAACGATTTACAATCTGGGTTTAATTAAACAAATGTTTTGGAGTTAAGAATCATGGCTACGAAATTTTATAAATTATAATCAACTTGATTTGAGTTGGTTAGTTAGTTCGCAATGCTATACTTTTCAAAATAAGGTTTTCAAATAAATATTGCAACATATAAAATGAGCCATGAATCTGACACTCACATAAAACCTATGTACTCGCCGGCATTTTTATGCTGGCGTATTTTCACATGTGTTTCAGGTCCAATAGTTGGTGATATATGATGATGATATTGGTGAATGCTCACATAGGAATGGACGAGGCCTTAGTGACATTAAAAGATGCAAGACTAGTTAATTATGTTATGTTTCCTTATTGTTAAGACATTGTAACTCATTTAATTCAATAAAACAAAACTGTTTAAATCCATGGTTGTGAAACAATGATTCTGTTACAACACTCCCCGATGTTTCCGCCACTTTTTGTTGTTTTACGTGTTCGGGGTGTGACAACTGGTGCGTAAACGTAGTCAGTTTAATGCGAAAAACTCCGGGATAGTGAAATAGGCTTAACATACCTTAAATAACCTTCACATAACTTAGAAATAAGTTTTGGATGGTTTGGTGTGTTGAAATCAAGTTTGTTCGATCGCAGGGACTGTTTGTGTCAAACTGCGAAACTATACCGATTTGTATAGTAACGAACATTCCGAAACTTGATCATAAGTTAAACATACCATAAATATCCTTTACATAGCTTAGAAATAGGCATTGAGGGGTTCAGTATGCTAAAATAAACTTTATTGATCAATAGGGACTAAAAGCGTCAAAAAGTGCACACGTTTGCATTTTCGCGCATATCTTACGTTCTGAATATATCCGGACACCCAAAAATTTATGTAATCATTAAAATATTTTATTTTAGTGATTGGCATGATAAAATTCCATTCGTCGCTTAATTTGGATCGATTTTGCGTTCGTTACGACTTCCGTCGTAATTAACCGAACAACGCGATCGTACAACCAAACGAATCGACATCCAAGATGTTTTTGGGCATGTTTTGGGGCATGTTTTGAGTTCCCAATACTTTAACTTCAATTTAGAGCCTTGAAATGAGGTTAACGGGGCTTAAACGTGTCAAAAATGAGCCGAAATGCAAGTTTTACAAGTTCAGGGGTTAAAATTGTCATTCTACCAAAGTGGCCCAGGCGGCCCACGTAAGTTACTGTCTAGGGCTACGCGGCCCACGCCAGACTTGCAAATCAGAAACATTGAACCTGGTCTTCCTGCTCGTTTTTGATGGTTTTGATCTTTAGTTTTTCATGCTATGGACTGGTTTGTGTGGAGAACAAGTCCCCCAATCATTCTTTGACATTTGTATGGCCAAGATCATTCCCTCCTTGCCTAGAAATGATCCTAATGGTTTGTGAAAAACTATATAAGGCCATGCCATTCATCCATTTTCCTCACATTTGATCTGAGATTTCTCTAATTTGTTGTGATTATTTACTACCTACCTGAGAATACTTAGAATCAAATCTATTTGGACCCTTTGTAAGTCCTCTTTCGTTCTTTTATGCATTTTTAGCATGAAAGTCAAACTCTGTTTGACTTTCAGCTTCGACCAGTTTATGGTCAATGAGAAGATCGTTTGAACTTCACAACGTGAGCATAATCACGATTGTTATAGTCCCTTGTGACTATACCTACTGATTACCACGTTGACTAGGCGTAGTGACGAGTCGTAGTTTCGGTCAAAATGTGCATTTAAGCGTATTTTGCAACCAAACTACTCTTAGTATCAAAACACTAGTGTTTCGATATCAAAAACCTGTTTTCTAACTTAGTTAAGCATGTTTTAACATGCTTAGCTCGTCACTTTTAGTTTAGTGCTTGTTTAGAGTCGTATGTCAAGTGGTCTAAACCACCGCTTAGACTTTCGAACTCGACCCGTTTGGTCGATCATTAGGATCCGACCAAGCATGCTTAGTGACCAAAGTTGCATAGGGAATAACCTTCCGATGTTATACCTTATGGTCACCTAATTTAAGTAGTTTTAGGATAGGTAGATTATATACCTTAGGTAAATGACCAAAATGCCCTTTTCATGCATAATTGGATTTTAAGCATATGTAACCTAACTTTTGTCACCTAAACTAATTATGCAACCTATTTAAACTTTTGTAGGCATATAATACTTGTCATAGGACTAGTTAGACGTCTCGAACACGCATTTGCGCGCACGACGCGTTAAAGTAGCGTAAGCTACCTTAATGGGTCGTATCGGGTCGAAAGCACTTAGGTTAGGTTTCAATTTAGGATGTAGGCTTTGTTAAACCATATCACATGAGTTCCAACACTCATTTGGTTTACAAGACCTCATTCCGTCTGATCTTCCGATTTAGGCGTCTATTGTTTGACTAGTGATTCATTTATTAGGTGCTGCTTGAGTTTCCTTGGTTTGATTGGGCTTGTTGTGTTCTTTAAATTGAGGATACTTTGCACTTCAATGTGAGTACATAGTTCCCCTATTTTACTGTTTTCAATTGTTTTGGGGTGATTCATATGTACAAAATGAGTTCAAGGTTTAAACGATGATTTCAAAAACGATTAAGATGGTTTATACTAAACTAATAACGATTTCAATAAAGTGAACAAAACTTATTGGTTGTAGTTACATAACGAATGACATTCATTAATTTTGGCCGAACCAACCAGTATTAGGTTATGGTATCATAGGATCTGACAAATCCCGTTGTCAGACTACACCCATGGTTATGTGTGGGGGTTATGTAGGTAACGACCAAATCTGTGATTGTTAACTTACCCTTTGGTGGTTTGTTAATACGAGAAGCGAGATAGTCGAGTCACGAAGGTTTGAATGTTATTAGCGAGACGACCAAAAGTAGTTTCACAATTAAAACGAATACGATTTTTGGGACGAGTTAAACGATTTGAGACAACTTAAACGAGATAAACGATTTGGTTAAACGATTGGTTTTGGGTAGTGATTAGATAAAGGGACGGGTGTAGCATGATATAAGCATGGTAGATACGCCGTTGGTACATCTTATATATAAGTGCTTCTATCATATTACATTGCGTGTCATTATTTAGTTCACTTGGGAAACGATTTTGAAACGATGTCACACAACGCGGTTTTCAGAATGATATAAACCACACGAGTTCTATTAACGAGTTTTTACGAAACAATTTACAATTTGTTTAATAAAACAAATGTTTTGGGTTAAGAATCATGGCTACGAGATTTTACAAACTATAACTAATTTGATTTGAGTTGGTTAATTTTGTTGCAATACACTTTTCAAAACAAGGTTTGTACTTTTGACTCTTGTAGTCTAATAAGGTACTGCAACATATAAATGAGCCATGAATCTGATACTCTCCTAAAACCTATGTGCTCGCCAACATTTCTTTGCTGACTTTATTTTTACATATGTTTCAGGTGTTATTGCTTGATGTTGCTTGCTAGGAAGCTTGTGTCACATGGGAACGGACGAGGCCTTAGTGGCTTAAAAACAGTTATATACAATGTGTAGTTTGTTTGTTTTGGTTTAAGACAATGTTCATTACATAATAATTCAACAAAACGAAACATTTGGTTACCATGGTTGTGGACCAATAATTTTGCTGCAACACTCCCCGACGTTTCCGCCATGGTTTGTTGTTTTAACGTGGTCGGGGTGTGACAGAAGAGTTCGTATCATAGCCAATGGTTATAGGGAATTAGGTTATTAGCAATGCTTTGACCTAGACTATAACTTTCTAGGACCCCAACGCAAGTGTACTTGTGTTTAGATTTTAAAACAATATCGTCACCTATCCTTAGGTGATAACCACAACGAGAACACAATAATAAATCCGCTTCGAAAATTAATCATCTGTTCTAGGATGATTGATTACTAGGTTTTGAACCCTCTGTTATAAGGTTTTGAACCCTATAAGTTTTCAAAATCTCGTCAAAGTTTGGGTTTAAATAATGTGAACACGTGCAAACTGGAAGAGTGAATGCCTGTACCCTGAGTTTTCTGTCTAAGGCTAGAGTGTTCGTACAAATCCGTAGTATCGGACCAGTCACTCTTACCTGGGAACTCTTGGGGTGAGTGTTCACTTTTAGGCGAGCATGTCTTCGTGATTCATTATATTGACCCATTTACTTTGATTAGTCAGTGTGTGTCGTTTGTTTGTTCGAGGTAACGAACAAATGATCGCCTTCCTTGTGATTTGTCGATGTTTTCAATACCTCTTTTGTTTTACCAATTGTCAACCTCACTCGCTTCTCATGTTTCCTTGTTAGACAATGCCTCCTCGACGTGATACTCAATCTTTTACTGCTGAAGAAGTCGCAGCCCTTGTCGCCCAGCAAATGGTTGCTGTACTTCCAGGCGTAGTGACCCAGATCCATGAGTTATACAACAACAACAATAATGACAACCATAATGATCAGTGTAATTTCAAGAATTTTAATTCTGCTAAGCTGCTAAAGTTTTCTGGGTCGCAAGGAGCAACTACGCTCCTGCAGTGGTTCGAGAGTATCGAGAGCACATTCAGATATGTGCAGTGTCCGAATGCGTGTAAGGTTGAGTTTGCATCAAGCGTGTTTGAGAAGCAAGCTCTTACATAGTGGAACAGAGTGATGCGTGATAGGGGTGCTAAAGTGGCATTAGCACAAACTTGGGAAGAGCTCCGAGCTATCATGATGAGAGAGTTCTGTCCCCGTCACGAGATTCGAGCTTTAGAACGAGAATGACGATCTGAAATAAGACGGGGGAGAACACCGTGCTTATACTGATCGATATGAGGAGCTTAGCTTGTTGTGTCCTACGATGGTTACCCCGTTGGAGAAGGCAATTGAGAGGTATGTCGATGGATTACCCGATTATGTGCAAGACATAGTGATTGGCAATAATCCTACTATTGTCCGTCAAGCGATTGAATTGTCTGCTACCCTGACCGAGTCTCAGGTCAGAAAAGGGAAATTGACCCTTAAGGGTGATAAGAAGAAGTCGGCTGATTCTACACAGGAAAAGGGTAAGGGTATGGGTAAGAAGCAAGGTGAGTCTTCTAAAAAGTCAAGGAAGCGTAAGGCTTCCCAGAACATTGTTGTCACCAACGAGAACCCTCAGAACCCACTGACTCAACCGCCTGCGAAGGAGCAATATGCTGGTACTGCATGTCACACCCCGAAATATCAGAGCTGGCGTGACTGGACAGGTATCTGCATTGCACAGCGGAGGCAAATAAACTAAGACTTCTAGGAAGTGAACGCCGCTATGTACTCGAATTCCCATGGGTTCTCCTATTCCAACCGTTCCATAGTTTTGAAAATGAAACCTGAGAAAGAAACATGCGAAAAAGTCAACAAAAAGTTGAGTGAGTTCATAGTTTGTTTTGAAAACATTTAAAATAAATCTTTTTGATAACCGGTTTAAAAGTTGTGGAGAAATCATAATAGAAATATTTTTCTCGATATATCATATGAAAACTGTGAGTCTAGCCCACAAAAATCTTTGTGCATTGCATGAGAGAGAATGAGCCGAGCCCAAAAGAAGTCTTTGTAAGCAGGACCAATACGTCCTCTTACTTGTACATAAGTTGAAAACATTATCAAAGTTTGTAAATACATGTATTATGAGTTTGCGTGAAATGAATATTAAAAACATTTTAAAGTTATAGTGTTGTAAGTTGGTATGTAAAGCGTCTATGAACATGTTGATCATTAATGTTTCGCGAGGACATTAATATATGTGACGACATAGGAGGTACTCAACCCGCGTAGGCAATTTAAGTGTCGAAATCTCGACGCTGGACACAACAGCACTCTAAGTGGTCACCCATGGACCGTGAGTGGGGCTCGCCCGTACCCATTAGATCTAACCTTTGTTCCTTGGTCCTCAAAAGGATTAATGGCACCTCAGTTACAGCCTATGCTCACATCATCTAAGAGTTCATTCCATAACTTAATCATACCTAAGTTTGACATGTATTTCCCCCCGAAAGTTGTAAACCGAAATGTTGAAAGAAAAGGGGGACATGATCTCACTGAGTTGTCTCGTTTTTCGTACGTAGGCCAACCCAGTCCCGTTGTTGTAACTAGGACATTCTCGTCACTAGTCATGAAAATCATGCACGTTTTGTAGAACCGGTATATTTAGTATAATTCGTTCGTAAACTTCTCGAGTTCGTTGAAATTCATTTGCAACATAGTTTATAAAAATGTGTTTTCGTTCATCGAAATAGTGTTTTCTTTTGCAAAAACTTGTATGTCTTTCCACCCCCGAAAACATTTATAAAAAATGTAAAACAGTAAAAAGTGGGGGTTATGAACTCACCTTGATATCCTTGTGCAAAGCTAACTACATGTTTTTCCATGAGGTTGTTCCAAGAACTTGAATTAGCTAGCGTGCAACTATAGTATTCCTAACAAGGAGAATTCTTATAAGTTTCTAATTTAACGTAGCTAAACTACGCGTCCGAGCTCTACCGAGTCGTTAACAAAACGACTCTATGGTTATTTGGTCCCATTCATATTCGGGATGACGCTAAGTCTGGGAAACGACTTAGTTTCCGAGTGATTTAGGATATATATATTTATATATTTAAATATAAATATACTAAGTCGTGTTACTTGTCATGAATAGAAAGGCGTATTAGAAATATTAAGATGACTCTTCGTAGTTTTTATAAACTAGTAGCTCGTGTTTTGTCGAGATGTTATGCATCCATTTCGTAAGTCGTATAACCTCGCTAAAAGTATAGATACACTTTATATTTATCTCGCGAAAATACTTCGATAGGTGTCGCGTATACAATATAAATATGTTTGGTATTTCAGATTTTTACGGAAAAACGGACAGAGTTTCCTCTCTTTTTGGTATAACCCCAACAACTCAAGTTGTCGTTATTTGTCAAAATTCAACAATTCTACAATACAAACACTATATATAAAATTTCCATTAAAATGCCAAACGTAACGAGTCACTAAAGTATTGGTTCGAGCTCGGTTCGCGTTAACTATAAAATATATAAGCTATGTAATAAAATTCGCGTCGTTTAAATGTTACCGGGTCTCATGTTGACTGGTTGACTTGAGTTGACCAAGTTTGACTGCAGTTGACCGCGTTGACCATGGTTGACCGTGTTGACCCGAGCACCAAAACAGACCCGTTGACCAAGTTTGACCACCGTTGACCTGAACCCGAACATTAAATCTGACCGCATTGACCCGTGTTGACACGGACCTGAACCGAGTTGAACCGTGTTGCAAACCGAACCCCAAGCCTGACCGCGCTGACCCGTACCTCAAAACTGACCGGGTATAAAATATATATATTCTTCAGTTTTTTGTCTAACTTTGTAAATTCACGTAAAGATATGCTTATTTACATCCTTCTTTCCTTTTTTCTTTTTACACAAAAAGGTTCCATGAAGTTCATACATATGTATAAACATAGAAAAAAAAACTTGTATAGGTAAAAGTAAACTCTATTATACCTTCACCTGGTAATTCCATAAAATACATACATTTGTATAAATAGAAAAAAATCCCTGTATAAGTATATATATAATTTCTAAAACAAATATATATACATACACATAATTCCGCCATAAAAATCATGTGTATAAAAATACATTCAAGTATACATGTGTATTGGTCTTTAAAATCGTATCCTTACATATATGTTTTCTTCATAATGGGTTTGGAACCATAATATAGGTAAACATTATAAGAAAACACAAGATAGTATTTACTACTCCGAATATTTACTAAACTTGGAGTTAGTAGTGTATAAGCTTACGTATAAATGTGAAAATTTGATTTAAGGAAAATAGTGTTAATAATTTATTAGATCAACATATCTATACGTAAGCTTGTAAGAATGGCAAACAAGTTTTAAACCTTAATAAAATTCATAAGTTTACTAGTGCATATACATATATCTACGTAAATGTGTAGGAATAAATTTCTTATTTTTAGTTCTTTGATATTGAAAAATAGTTGTATAGGGATAATGGAATAGGTTGGCTGGATGATTAATTTACACAATAAAACCGAATATAAATAAGGTTCAAGGATCATACCACTAGAAGTTGAGAAGGAACAATCGTGTATGAGGGTTAAACTTGGACTCCTAACTTGCAAATGGTGGTGATGCTTTCGGTTCTAATGTGAATCGAGAGAGAGAGAGAGGAGACCAGTGTGTTTATGTTTGCAAGAGTAAAAAAAAAAAAAACAAAGTGTGGGTTTTAAAGTAATATTTGACTTGTTTAAATAGGATAGTGAGGCATGTGCTCCATCTTTTACATGATTTAGCTTGTGGGTATAATTTATTGTTTTCTATAACTTGTGGGAAACATGATGGCAAGGCTTTACAGATGGAAATGTAGAAAAGCAAGATTTAAATGTCTTGTCATAAGTGATGGTAGTTCAATATATAAAAAAAATCAATGATGGAGAGGTACAGTGATGGTCGATGATTTGAGGGGATAGAGGATGGTGGTATGGTGAATTTAGAGTCTGGTTTATGTTAACAGATATTGTAGGATTTGGCGAAAATCATTGCTAGATATTTAAGATATTAGATGTATAAAATACCATTTCATCATATCCACTATTTACTTATTTTCAATACAATCTAAACTAGAATGGTACTAAAAAAATTAAATGGGTCGGGTGTATAAAAATTTACGTATTTGTGTCGTGCTAACCGCGTACGCAAATATACTTCTTAATCACGCGTCAAAAACTTCAAATAATAAGAAATATATATCTAAGTATATATATTTATAGTATTACACGCATAATAATACTATAGAGTGATTTCTCAAGTATTTGGACAAGCATCACCAACGTTCGTGCGTGTCGGGCTAACTCGTGTGTGGCCCGGTAATTTCGAAAAAGTACCAAATGCAAACTGTGACACGAATAGAGATTCTATGTATATGGATACCCAATACATAAAAAAAAACTAAGTCTATTATCTAAGATCACGGTGTGTACGAGATTAGAGCGCGTAAAGATGTTGTCCTGAATTTGCGGGTTGTCACATTCTCCCCCTGTTGCAGAAATTTCGTCCTCGAAATTTAGACTATGTTATCTACTCAGAGTTATGATGTTCCTAGGTAAGTCCGAATAATACCAAAGTGAATGACCGTGTAATCGAACCAAAATTTGTTCGGATTACGTGATTGCAAGAAAATTTTGCATCAGTAGGAACCCAACGGTTTAACTGAGTTTGTTCTTGAAATCGATGTCAAGTGAACCAGATGTTGTGATACTATCACCAATGTGACTAGGTTTACTAGGTTCAACAAAAGAGGAAATTCAACCAATAGAATTCCAAATGAACGTTCACAATATACAAATCAATTTTTGAAACAATAGAATTCACTACCAACAGAAACTTGCGTTGGTTGTTATATAAATGAAATTCGAATTTAACAAGCTCGAATAAAAAAAATCATGAAAATGATTTATCAACTATCGAACCATTAACTGAATAAAATCAACGTGTTGCAAGGATACACCGAAATGAAATACAAGCGAACCTGGTGTATCATCATCTTAATACATAATTGCATTAAGACCATTTAAATGATGAGTCAAACGAAAAGCATATATAGTTTCGCATGAACGACTGATCGTGATTAACCCAAACTACAAGTTTATACCGGCACCACAAGGTGTTGTAGTGAATGAAATAATTCAATAATAGCGGTGATCAAACAAATATCACGGTGTTTTGCATGAAACACTCGATCATGATTAGCCCAAGCTACAAGTTTATACCGACACCACAAGGTGTCGTAGTGATTGAAACAATTCAATAATAGCGGTGATAAAAAAAAATTTACCGTGTTTTGGAATCGAATGCAAGGTTCAACGATGTGAATCTGAATGTTTGTTCCAAACAAATCTTATAAGATTTCCAACTGAAAGTGAAACAAATAAATAATGTTTCCCGATCGAAGATGAAAAAGCAATGAATATCACAAAATGTTCGATCGATGCTGAAAGAACCGTTAAGAGGTACACCGAAATATGACATAAATTTGTGTACCATTATCTTAACACACGATTGTGTTAAGATTGCATTAATATGATAAATCAACAAAGCGGATTTAATATCAATAAACAAATAAATAAATAATTAAATCCGTACATCAGGTCAGCAACGAGAGTAGCGCAAGCTTCAAACTTGTGAAAAACGCCTCCACAAGGTGATCGTGATCAAAGAAACGATTTAATGAAGACAAAGACCAGCCAAGCATGTTATGGTTCAAAGCAAATGAAGTGCTTGTTGGGATTATTTCGAATATGATGGCCTCAATCCATCATATGGAATCTTAAATCGAATATATATTACGAGCAAGTTCAATCAATTGAACTTGGTTGAAACATAATCCAATAATGAATTCATGTATCAATGAGAAAGTTTAGACATGGTTACAGCAGACAAACCATGTATGTAACTTGAAAAGAAAATGAGTTTTCAAAGAATTCCGTTGACTCGATACCAAGGAGTCAACACTTTGCAATAATACGGGTCATCTAGAACACAATGCAAAGATTTAGTATAGCGAAATAATATATGAGATGTTGACAAAACAACCATTCGAAGTGAAACCACATGCGTAGCAAACAATGCATGTGTAGCGTACGAATTTGTCAAGAAATAAGCAACGAGTGTTCGCTATCATGAAAGAAAATTTTTGTGGTGCAACGATCATTAGGGGGGGAGTAGAAATGAAAAAATCTACTCACTGTATGCAAGAAGTCGAAATTTCAACAAAAGAAATTTAGGGACTTTACCTGGGAGTTCACGTATGTTGTACGTAGCATAATCACCATGAATGAAGTAGGGGGAATGCGAAGACATGTGACTTCTTTTGCAGCGCTAATAGTTGCGAGTCTCTTTAGACTAAGTATCGATCGTTACGAAATATTGTTTCAACGTACCTCAGCATGATTCGTGTTGCTTGCAGGATAACTTGGCAATTTGCCGCGTTTCGATCACTAGTTCTCCCGCTGATGGGATTAGCATCGTTGTTGCCGGGCCCAATCGTGTTTTCCAAAGGCCTTGCCTCGAAAGTCGTGTGTGATATACTTCGACGTCCGCTGACGTGTAGTTTAAGTTTCATGTGCACTCGCGCACTAGCGTTTCGTTCCACGTAGATTATCTGCTAGGGTAATTAAAATAGCATAGACAATGTACATAATATGATGGCGTGTGCCGGAGTTAACACTCTCGGCTCCTACGTGAGGACCTTTAATGAATTTCGACATAAGTTTCTTATCAAGAGTTTTCCCAAAGGTCCTATATGCGTGTTATCAAAACCCTCCAGGTTTTGCTTACTGTGTGTTATCGATTCGTGTACCGTGTATCAAACGCAACACTTGTGTATTTTTAAAACCAAAATTGTTGACTCATTATATTCGGCAACGGTTGGAACCCATATTCGAGTCTTAGGCGTTCTGTATGTATTCAAAGTCTTAAAAGTCTAAGTTCCTAGAGGATAGTGAGGTTAAAGCCTAGGTATCTCTACAGAAACCTAATTCGCTGAAACCAATAGCTCTGATACCAATCTACCACACCCCGAAATATCAGAGCTGGCGTGACTGGACCGATATCTTCATTGCACAGCGGAGGCAAATAAACTAAGACTTCTAGGAAGTGAACGCCGCTATGTACTCGAATTCCCATGGGTTCTCCTATTCCAACCGTTCCATAGTTTTGAAAATGCAACCTGAGAAAGAAACATGCGAAAAAGTCAACAAAAAGTTGAGCGAGTTCATAGTTTGTTTTGAAAAGATTTAAAATAAATCTTTTTGATAACCGGTTTAAAAGTTGTGGAGAAAACATAATAGAAATATTTTTCTCGATATATCATATGAAAACTGTGAGTCTAGCCCACAAAAATCTTTGTGCATTGCATGAGAGAGAATGAGCCGAGCCCAAAAGAAGTCTTTGTAAGCAGGACCAATACGTCCTCTTACTTGTACATAAGTTGAAAACATTATCAAAGTTTGTAAATACATGTATTATGAGTTTGCGTCAAATGAATATTAAAAACATTTGAAAGTTATAGTGTTGTAAGTTGGTATGTAAAGCGTCTATGAACATGTTGATCATTAATGTTTCGCGAGGACATTAATATATGTGACGACATAGGAGGTACTCAACCCGCGTAGGCAATTTAAGTGTCGAAATCTCGACGCTGGACACAACAGCACTCTAAGTGGTCACCCATGGACCGTGAGTGGGGCTCGCCCGTACCCATTAGATCTAACCTTTGTTCCTTGGTCCTCAAAAGGATTAATGGGACCTCAGTTACAGCCTATGCTCACATGATCTAAGAGTTCATTCCATAACTTAATCATACCTAAGTTTGACATGTATTTCCCCCCAAAAGTTGTAAACCGAAACGTTGAAAGAAAAGGGGGACATGATCTCACTGAGTTGTCTCGTTTTTCGTACGCAGGCCAACCCAGTCCCGTTGTTGTAACTAGGACATTCTCGTCACTAGTCATGAAAATCATGCACGTTTTGTAGAACCGGTATATTTAGTATAATTCGTTCGTAAACTTCTCGAGTTCGTTGAAATTCATTTGCAACATAGTTTATAAAAATGTGCTTTCGTTCATCGAAATAGTGTTTTCTTTTGCAAAAACTTGCATGTCTTTCCACCCCCGAAAACATTTATAAAAAATGTAAAACAGTAAAAAGTGGGGGTTATGAACTCACCTTGATATCCTTGTGCAAAGCTAACTACATGTTTTTCCATGAGGTTGTTCCAGGAACTTGAATTAGCTAGCGTGAAACTATAGTATTCCTAACAAGGAGAATTCTTATAAGTTTCTAATTTAACGTTGCTAAACTACGCGTCCGAGCTCTACCGAGTCGTTAACAAAACGACCCTAAGGTAGTGTTATCTTGACTTAGAATAACCAATCTATGGTTATTTGATCCCATTCATATTCGGGAGGACGCTAAGTCTGGGAAACGACTTAGTTTCCGAGTGATTTAGGATATATATATTTATATATTTAAATATAAATATACTAAGTCGTGTTAGTTGTCATGAATAGAAAGGCGTATTAGAAATATTAAGACGACTCTTCGTAGTTTTTATAAACTAGTAGCTCGTGTTTTGTCGAGATGTTATGCATCCATTTCGTAAGTCGTATAACCTCGCTAAAAGTATAGATACACTTTATATTTATCTCGTGAAAATACTTCGATAGGTGTCGCGTATACAATATAAATATGTTTGGTATTTCAGATTTTTACGGAAAAACGGACAGAGTTTCCTCTGTTTTTGGTATAACCCCGACAACTCAAGTTGTCGTTATTTGTCAAAATTCAACAATTCAACAATACAAACACTATATATAAAATTTCCATCAAAATGCCAAACATAACGAGTCACTAAAGTATCGGTTCGAGCTCGGTTCGCGTTAACTATAAAATATATAAGCTATGTAATAAAATTCGCGTCTTATAAATGTTACCGGGTCTCATGTTGACTGGTTGACTTGAGTTGACCAAGTTTGACTGCAGTTGACCGCGTTGACCACGGTTGACCGTGTTGACCCGAGCACCAAAACAGACCCGTTGACCAAGTTTGACCACCGTTGACCCGAACATTAAATCTGACCGCATTGACCCGTGTTGACACGGACCTGAACCGAGTTGAACCGTGTTGCAAACCGAACCCCAACCCTGACCGCGCTGACCCGTACCTCAAAACTGACCGGGTATAAAATATATATATTCTTCAGTTTTTTGTCTAACTTTGTAAATTCACGTTAAGATATGCTTATTTACATCCTTCTTTCCTTTTTTCTTTTTACACAAAAAGGTTCCATGAAGTTCATACATATGTATAAACATAGAAAAAAAAACCTTGTATAGGTAAAAGTAAACTCTATTATACCTTCACCTGGTAATTCCATAAAATACATACATTTGTATAAATAGAAAAAAATCCCTGTATAAGTATATATATAATTTCTGAAACAAATATATATACATACACATAATTCCGCCATAAAAATCATGTGTATAAAAATACATTCAAGTATACATGTGTATTGGTCTTTAAAATCGTATCTTTACACATTTGTTTTCTTCATAATGGGTTTGGAACCATAATATAGGTAAACATTATAAGAAAACACAAGATAGTATTTACTACTCCGAATATTTACTAAACTTGGAGTTAGTAGTGTATAAGCTTACGTATAGTTGGTTAGGCAAAAGGGCTGAAGGGTTCAGTTTTGCCTAACGCAGGTCGCGGGGTCCCTCCATGTTTGCAAAACGTGGAAGGAGGTTCACTAGTATGTAATTGTTATTTACTTTAAAGTTCCTTCTTCGAGACAAGCTCGAATCCAGAAAAGAAAGCAAATAGAATGAGTGTGTGTTGAATGTGATGAAGAGTAACTTAGAAGTGATCAAGTACTCTTTGAATGACCAGAGATTAAGGAATCTCTGTGTTTCGGAATGTCCCAGAAGTGAACATGAGCTGTCTTCTTATAGGGGAAGACATCTCCTGAAATGGCATATACAAGACTAGCGAAACCTGTTTGCAATGGAGGGTTTCCCCTTTTGGGGTTGAAGGCTTTGGACCCCTGGTTAATGAAGTGTACTTGTGCAGACCTGCTCTGAGTTTGTGGGCGTGAGTTGGTGAGATGAGTCCTCAGATGTGACTGATTACTGTTCCTCACTTTTCTTACTTTACAGCTTTTCATCCGATGAACCTTTCAACCTTTTAAGCTCTTGCATATTAGTCATTTTATTTGACCTTGGACTACCCCCGTCGTCAGCCCCCTAAGTCAGAGGTTTTTGGGGTAGTATGCTCAAAGACTTCTGACTTTTATGCATATGTTTTAAAGGTTTCAAGTGTTCGTTGCTTGGAGGCTTGAAAGGCCTGAGGCAGTTACTTTTTGAATTTTGAATTTTAAACGATTTGACAGTTGATTTGATTGACATGTGTCAGGCGGCGGTTTTGCAGGAACCATTTATTTACCTTTATTACCCCTGCTTTAATATCATATTTATTTTATACTTGTAGAACTTCTTCACTTTACTCACAATCATTCGCAGTTTCCTTCCTCAGGTTAGTTTTTCTTCTCCATTTTCGTTTTTACTTTCTTCCAAAATGGGTGCTCTTAAAGATTTAGCAAAGTCATTCTCTCGAATGACACAAAAAGAAGTAGACTTATTTTGTTTGGAGTATGGTATTGATAAAAAATTTAACCCAACTGCCCCTGCTTGCGATGTTCCTGTTGACAAGCCAAACCCTGGTTCGATTCCCTTGTATTGTCGTCATTTTCAGTGGTCTAATCTTCGTTATCCTTTTTCATTTTTCGTTTTGAACTTGCTTGAGTATTATCGTGTTTCTTTTGGGCAAGTTCATCCGAAGGGGATGGCTAGGGTTTTGCACTTTGAAATGTTGTGTCGTGCTCTTGGGTATGATCCCTCTTTGTTGCTCTTTCGGAGATTTTTTCGTTTAGCCAAAAATGGTGATTGGTTCACCTTTGAGGCATCAAAGGTTGATACTTGTCTTATTTCATCCATGGTTACAACGCTTGGGTCCTGGAAGGATCGGTTTTTCTGGGTTTCTGAATCTATCGTTCCTTTCAAAATGGTGTGGAGGCATCCGGATGCTGTTCTTAATGATCCGGAGCCTTCTGAATCAGAGTTGAACGATGCTTTTCTTTCAGCCATTCGGGGGTGCCCTTCGAGGGTTCGTCCCTTTCCCGAACATTTGTTAGTGCTTTTAGGGGTTAGTAATATTTGGGGAAAAGCCGATCGGGATCCGATGTTAATGAGAAATGGCATTGGTATGCATTTTTTCCTTTATGCCTTTTCTTATTTTACTTTGCTTATGCCTTATTTTCTTTTGTTTTGTTTTTACCAGTTATGTCTGCTTTGGACTTTATCAAGAGTGACGACACGTCCGATGTTGTGTTTGAGGATGCCCCGTCTGTTCCGGGTGAGAATGTTGTGGTTAGGACTTCCGAGCAAAGGTTTGAGGGCACGGGTTATGTTAGTGTTGCCAACGTTAAGGGTTTTACCAAGTCTAATGCCCCCAAGTCTTCAACTCGCCGATCTTCTCGTCGTTTGTTGAAAGCTGGTCCTCAATCCACTTCTACTGAGCCAGTGGATTTGACCGATGATATTGAAGTTTCGGGGGATCAAGTTGAAGCGGGTGTTGAGCAGGACAAGGAGTTGGTTGTTCATGGTAAGAAGGTTCGAGGCAAGAAGGTTGTTCCTGTTCAGGAATCTTCAAGCAGGGACGTTGAAGGGTTGAACCCTGAAGGTACTTATGTGCCTGCTTGGCTAGTGAAGAATGATGACACCTTCAAGGATGCTGCTGTTTGTGAGGATGCTCTTAGTCATCTTGCTCCTCCTTCTGTGCGTGAAACCATTGCTGAGATGGACGATGACTTTATGTTGTCTCGCATGGTTTTAACCACCTGTAACCTTGCTGCTATGCTTCCCCAAGGGATTACTCGCTTTCGCCAAAGGATGCGGGAATATGAGGATTTCTCCAAGAAGAAGGATAAGATGAAATCCTCCCTAGCATCAATGAAGAAGGAAATAGCTGGGTTTGCAGAGAAGGAAGCAGCGTGGAAGAAGGAGGTTAATGATTTGAAAAAGATGCATGATATTGAGATGGGTGATCTGAGGAAGAGCTTTGAGGCTAACTTGCTGAAGCTAAAGGCTGACCGAGAGGCCTTGGCTGTCCAGCAGCAGGCTTTTCGTGAAGAAAATGAAGGGTTGAAAGCTTCGGTTGGCCAAGTGACTGCGGACAATCAGTGGTTGATTGAGCATGGTTTCCAGCAGGTTGTCACTTATCTTTTACATTCCAAGGAGTTTAACTCTGCCCTTGGTGATGTTTACACTAAGCATTTGAACCTGGGGAAACATCAAGGCCTTACTGCTGGCTACAAGCTTCATGAGTCCGGACAACCCTTGGAGAAGTCACCCATGTTTCGCCCCGAGGCTTCTGATATCTTCAAGGCTTCTGTTGAGCAGATGGAGATGCTAACCTACCCTTACATTCATGAAGTATCATCTTGCTTTGGTAAGCCTTTATCTGTTTTACAGGAATTGAAGCCTGAGGGGTTGAATGAGAAAGTTTGTGCTGAGGTTTTGGGTTCCCTGTCAAGGAAGAGGTCTTATTCTGGGGATAGCGATGATACCCTCTTAAGTTTGCCTGATGCTTCAAAAGATGCTGGTTTAGAGACCTCTGCGGTTGGTGTTGATGAAGGTGCTAAGGCGAAGAAGGCTAAGAAAGCCAAGAAGTCTAAGGTTGAAGGTTCCAAGCCTTCTGATAACTGATATTTATTCGTAGCTTTCTTAGCAAACACTTAATGTCTGTAATGTTTTAAACAATGTTAGGTTTTTAGGAACCCTTAAGTTCCTGTGGTTGGTTAGGCCTGTATGGCCATTGAACACTAGTTTTATTTGCAAGTCACTAGGACTTGCTTTGACTTCCTTCTGAAGGTCTTTTATGGCCTTCCTAACTATGGTATGATGGTTGCTATGTTGTTGGTGTTATGTTTGTTTACTCATTTTGCTTGGTTTGCCTTGTGGGGTTTCAACCCTTCAAGCCTTTTTGTGTAGTTGTTAATGGGTTGAAGCCTTTAACCTTTCAAGCTTATTTTCTGTTGGCTTGAAATTTGGGTAGCTTCTGGTTTGGTTTGTATGTTTAGTTGATAAGTTTGTTTATTTTTGTCAGTTATTTTTATTTTCTTGCCTTGTCTTTGTTTACTTTGTCTTTATGTTTTTTACACTTTAAAGGGTTCCGTGCTGCAGACACTTTACCTTAGTGTTCATTAACATCAAGACGTAGTGTCTATTCTTTTCCTTATTCCTTTGTAGTTTTAGTTGATTTCGTAAGTCTATTTGTTGATTGTGTTTCTAAGACTTAAGGAACGATTGGTGTAGGCTATTCAAACCTGTCGATGAGACATTATTGTTTTTTCTTAACAAATCTCATGGAGTTGTGTTGATCTAGGAACTCACCCCTTATATAGGTCCATTCAACCCTTGAACCTATTGAGCGATATGGCCTGGGAGCTCATCCCCTTACATGGCCCTTGCCATGGAGTTTTTTGCTAGGTTCTCAACCTGATATTAGGATAGAAAGACAAGTTTGATAAAATGACTTCATTCATTCAAGCAATATCTGCTTTTACAAAAGGTTTTTGTTTTTATACAAACCAAACTTTCTAAACATAGAACTTTCTCAAGGTTTTTCCGTTCCAGTGCCTTGGGAGCCTTTTGCCTTCTAGATCTCCCAGCTTGTAGGACCCTCCTTTGTGTGCTTCGAGGATGGTGTATGGACCTTCCCATTTTGGGCCTAGTTTCCCTTGATTTTCTTTTTTGCTAGCTTCGTTGTTTCTGAGGACTAGATCCCCTGGCCTGAATCGTTCGTTCTTGACCTTCTTGTTGTAGTAGCTTTCCATCTTTTGCTTGTATTTGGCTTCCTGTATTGCTGCTTGATCTCGGGCCTCCTCTAGGAGTTGTAAGTTCAACATGGTCTCTTGCTTGTTTACCTCGGGATCCATGTTGACAATTCGTTGGGTTACAACTCCTATTTCAGCGGGGATTACGGCCTCGGATCCAAATACCAAGCTGTAAGGTGTCTTCTTGTGACTTGCTTTTTCTGTTGTTCTAATTGCCCATAAAACGCTAGGCAATTCTTCAAGCCAGTTACTTTCATACCTCCCCAATCTTGTTTTGATGCCTTCCACTATGCCTCTGTTGGTCCTTTCAACCTGGCCGTTTGACTGCGGGTAAGCCACTGAGCTGAAGATTTGGTTGATCCTGTACTCCTTGCACCAAAGGCTGAAGGGTTTCTCGGCGAATTGTTTCCCATTATCGGTGACAATTACCCCTGGCAGCCCATAACGGCAGATGATATTTTCCCAAACAAAGTCTATGACTTGGTTTCCTGTGATCTTGGCAAGGGGTTTAACCTCTGGCCATTTGCTGAAGTAGTCAATTGCTACCAATAGGAATTTTACTCCCCCTTTGCTTGGAGGGAATGGCCCAACAATGTCCATTCCCCATTTATGGAATGGCCATGCCGAGGTTATGGGGACCAAGTCATGTTTGGGACTTTTTGGTATTGGGGAATGGATTTGACAGGCATCACATTTCTTCAATTGCTCAACGGTGTCACGATGCATTGATGGCCAGAAGTATCCCAGGTTCATGAGCTTTGCAACCACCAACCTAGCGCCAAAATGAGCTCCGCATATTCCTTCATGCACTTCCTTAACCAAATACTTGCTTTGTTCAGGGCCCACACATCTTAGCAGTGGTGCAAGGTAGCCTTTTTTATAGAGAGTTTCTCCTTGCAACACATATTGTCTTGCTTTGATCTTTACCCTTTCGGCTTCCGTTTGATCATTAGGCAGTTCATTGTCTTGAAGGAATTTTTTGATAGGAGTCATCCAATTTGGATCTTCCTCGGTGACCACATCTTGCACTTCTAATTCATCAATCGACCGGGCCTTTAACACTTCAACCAACACCTTTTTCGTGAGGTGGGCGAACGTAAGAGATGCCAATTTGCTCAAGGCATCGGCCTTTTTGTTTTGGGATCTTGGAATCTGTTTGATGTTGCATGCCTGGAAGGTGTTCATTAACTCCTTAGATTTTTCTTTGTACCTTCTCATGTTGGGCTCCTTGGCGACATAGCTGTCATTAACTTGGCTTGATACTAGTAGTGAATCAGTGAACACTTCAAGCTTTTTGACTTTCATTTCTTTGGCCAGCCGTAGACCAGCGATCAGGGCTTCATATTCAGCTTCGTTATTGGTGGTCTGAAAATTAAAACGGAGAGCATATGTGAATTCTAGCCCCTCAGGGTTGATTAGGACTAAACCAGCTCCTGACCCTTCAACGCTTGAAGCGCCGTCAGTGAATAATTTCCAGGCTTCAGGGTTGGAGGGTTCAATGGTTGTGGTGTTTACTTCTTCAATTGTTTGGCTTGGGACTTCTACTAGGAAGTCAGCCAGGACCTGAGCTTTAATGGCTTTTCGTGGGACGTAGGTGATGTTATGTTCACCTAGTTCCACTGCCCATTTTGCCAACCTTCCTGAATTCTCAGGTTTTTCAAGCACATTCTTGACAGGTTGGTCAGTGACCACTTGTATAGGATGTGCTTGGAAGTATCTTCTAAGCCTTCTGGCTGTTTGAACCAGGGCTAGAGCGAGTTTTTCAAGGGGAGGATATTTGGTTTCAGCTAGTTTTAGAGTTTTGCTGAAAAAATAAACGGGTACCTGAGCCTTGTCTCTTTCAATAGTGAGAACTGCACTGATGGCTTCGTCGGCAACTGAAAGGTACACCGATATGAGCTCCCTAGTTTCTGGTGCTGCGATATCAGGTAGGGAAGCTAAGTGCTGCTTCATTTGATTGAAAGCTTCTTCAGCTTCATCGGTCCATCTGAAATCTTTTTTATCTGAGCAGTTCTTGAGCGTTTTGTAGAATGGTAGAGACCTTTCGGCCAGTTTTGAGGTAAAACGCTTCAAGGCTGCAAGCTTCCCGTTTAAGCTTTCAACCTCTTTCTTGGTTCTCGGTGGTTTAGCTTCAAGGACAGCTTTTACCTTGTTAGGGTTGGCTTTGATACTTTGCTTTCCAACGATGTGCCCCAGGAATTTTCCTTCATCGAATCCAAACGAGCATTTTTCCGGGTTGAGCTTCATGTTGATCTTTCTAAGGTTTTTGAAAGTCTCTTGGATATCATCAAGCATTTGGTACTCCGTTTTGCTCTTAATTACCAAGTCATCGACATATGCCTCCATGTTTCTACCAATTTGGTCTTCAAAGGCTTTATCAACGAGTCTTTGATAGGTGGCACCTGCATTTTTGAGGCCAAAAGGCATCTTTTGGTAACAAAAAATGCCCTTGTCTGTGTGGAAAGCTGTCTTTTCTTCATCCTCCTTCTTCATGAGGATTTGGTGATAACCTTTGTATGCATCGAGAAAACATTTAAACGGATACCCTGTGAGAGAATCAACCTTGAGATCAATTTCCGGGAGCGGGTAGCAATCTTTGGGACAAGCCTTGTTAATATCTTTAAAATCTATACACATTCTCCAAGAGTTGTCGGGTTTTTTTGACCATAACAGGATTTGCAATCCATGATTGGTACTTGACTTCTCGGAGAATGCCGGCTGATACAAGCTTTTCAACCTCTTGGCAAGCTTCCAGGCTTCTCTCGGGTGCCAAGCTTCTTTTCTTTTGAACCACCGGCTTGACATTGGGTGGTATCCTTAACTCGTGTTCAGCAATGTTTCGAGGGATCCCATTCATATCTTCAGGAGACCAGGCAAACACATCACTGTGATGCTTCAGCAGCTTTTCAAGGTATGAAAGAGTCTCTTGGGAAAGGTTGGGGTTGACCCTTATTCGTTGCTCAGGGTATTTAGGGTTGATGACTAACCCTTGCTTGTCTTTCTCACCATTTGAACTTTCACCTTCGATCAGGTAAGCGTCCTGAGAGGGTTGAAGGGTTGCAATCCCTCTTTCAGTAGGAAATTTGACTGTGCCATGGCCGATGGACACTGCCATGTAGAATGCACATTGTCCGGGCCTCCCTATGATTACATCATAGTTGGAAGGGATGTTGATAACCACAAAAGTCAGTGATCGGGTTCTTTCTTTTGATCCCTCCTTAAAACAAACATCAAGGGTTATCTGCCCCAAAGGCTTCAAGGTTATATCGGCGATTCCTTTTATGGAGGTTCCAGAGGGTTGAAGCCTTGAACGTTCCTCATCGCTTAATTGGTTGAAAAATTTCTCAAACATGATTTCAGTGGCTGCTCCCGTGTCTATGTATGCTTTACACGTTTGTAATGTGCCCACGGTGGCTTCAACCACAAGGGGACCAGGAAGTGGGTCCTTCCTTGTTGGGGGGAAGCAGACACACTGAAGCTCCCAATCTTCCAACCGTCGTTTCTTGTAAGGAACCTTTTCATCAGAATACACCATGTTTACTTCCTTCCCTTTGCCTTCAGCCATTTTGTCTCGAACCCCTTTTACCAAATGAGCGAGTTCTCCTGACTTAACGGCCTCTTCAATTCTCTTTTTCAGTTGGAAGCAATCATTGTTGTGATGTCCCTTTTCCTCATGAAACTCACAGAACTGTGTGGAGTTCTCATTTTTTCGACTCTTGGGGAGAGGCCTGGGAGGTCTAAAGTTTTGCTTGACTTCTTCCGTTGCCAGGATTTCTTGAGGGGTTTGGTGAGGGGAATGAAACTCATGCCTTTATCTCTGCCTGAAGGGTTTCGTCCTTCAACCCTTCGAGGGTCTGAACCCTTTGGGCGTCTGTCGTAAGAGTTAAAGTTTCCTCTTTTTCTGGTTGGGCTACTGCTTCGCCAACCAGACCCCCTTTTCCTTTGTTCTTTGATATCCACAGCTTCCTCTCCCCGAATGTGAGCTTCGGCCCTTTCAAGGGCTTCTTCCAAGGTTTTGGGTAGAGATTTGTTGAAATCTCGTGTGAGATATTTGGAAGTTATGGCATTCATAAAACCGGCCACTCTCATTTTCTCGTCAGCCCCTACATAGGTTAGCCCTTCTTTCTTGTACCGTTCAATGAATGCCCGAAGGCTTTCATCATCGCGTTGTTTTATCTGGAAGATTACAGTTGCGTCTTTAACGTATCGCCTTTGTTGGGAGAAGTTTGCCAGAAAACCCCTACTGAGATCATCAAAGCTTCGAATGCTTTGAGCAGGTAGATCGTTGAACCAGATTCTAGCGGATCCAACAAGAGTCTGCATGAACATTAGGCAACATTCAGCATTTGCCCATTTTTCTATTCGAGCGACACCAGTGAAGATCTGGAGATGATCCTCGGGATCTTCGGTCCCATCATACGTTCTGATGTGGGCTGGCATCTTGATCTTTGACTGAAAATCATAATCAGCTATCTGCCTTGAAAAGCATTAAAGGTTACTTGGCTTGTAAGGTTTAGCCAAGTCTTCTTCAGGTCTTGTACCTACATTGTTGCTGTTGCCATGGTCCCCTTGGGTGGCAAGCACTTGATTGATGAAGTGTTGCCATGGGAAGTTGGCCATCAACTGTGACATCATGTTAGGTATAAGATTGAAACCCTGAAGGCTTCCTGGACCAACTGAGCAGTTTACCCCGAGAGGGGTGCTAGTAACAGCACTTCGTGCTAAAGGGAGCACAGACAGAGCTTGTTCCCACGTGGTAGTTAAAGAAGTAGGACAGCTGGTCACCGGGGACTGTAGGAGTTGATCAAGTGTTAACTCGTGTCCCAGAGGAGTGCTACTAGCAATTGGTTGGGAAGAGAGAATATGATGAACAGTTGGATTCGTCATAGTGGATAGATAAGGATGAGGGTTTGAAGGGTTGCTCGGACCAGCCTCACCTCTTGTAACAAAGGGTGGTAGGGGTGGCCCAGGAGACAGCGTTGGCTCAGGTTCGTCGTAATCTAGACGAATCCTTATCCCCTTTTCCCTTTCTCTATTCACATGCTGGTTAAGAAGTGACCTTAACTCGAGGAAGTTATTAGCGACCCCCTCAGGGGTAAGTTCAACACGTGCCGGGGTGTCCGACACACCAACGTTGGGAGATGGAGCCCCAGATCTGGATGGGGTTGGTGTGTTGAAGGTAAGGAACTCGGGTGTACTCCCCGGAGTTGAAAACGGTGTTGTTATAGTTGTGTGAGCTAGGCCACTACCCGGGGTGGAGGTGTTAGGGATCTGGTTCACCTCTCCCGGGGATCCACTTTCTTACATGGTGGTTTTGAGTGAAAGGAGCTACACTACTAGGTCTTTTTTTTAGAAGAAACAGCGGCGTAGCCCCACGGTGGGCGCCAACTTGTTGATGCAACAAACACGGGACCAAGGATGGTAGCTGAGTTGGTTAGGCAAAAGGGCTGAAGGGTTCAGTTTTGCCTAACGCAGGTCGCGGGGTCCCTCCACGTTTGCAAAACGTGGAAGGAGGTTCACTAGTATGTAATTGTTATTTACTTTAAAGTTCCTTCTCCGAGGTAAGCTCGAATCCAGAAAAGAAAGCAAATAGAATGAGTGTGTGTTGAATGTGATGAAGAGTAACTTAGAAGTGATCAAGAACTCTTTGAATGACCAGAGATTAAGGAATCTCTGTGTTTCGGAATGTCCCAGAAGTGAACATGAGCTGTCTTCTTATAGGGGAAGACATCTCCTGAAATGGCATATACAAGACTAGCGAAACCTGTTTGCAATGGAGGGTTTCCCCTTTTGGGGTTGAAGGCTTTGGACCCCTGGTTAATAGAGTGTACTTGTGCAGACCTGCTCTGAGTTTGTGGGCGTGAGTTGGTGAGATGAGTCCTCAGATGTGACTGATTACTGTTCCTCACTTTTCTTACTTTACAGCTTTTCATCCGATGAACCTTTCAACCTTTTAAGCTCTTGCATATTAGTCATTTTATTTGACCTTGGACTACCCCCGTCGTCAATAGTGTTAATAATTTATTAGATCAACATATCTATACGTAAGCTTGTAAGAATGGCAAACAAGTTTTAAACCTTAATAAAGTTCATAAGTTTACTAGTGCATATACATATATCTACGTAAATGTGTAGGAATAAATTTCTTATTTTTAGTTCTTTGATATTGAAAAATAGTTGTATAGGGATAATGGAATAGGTTGGTTGGATGATTAATTTACACAATAAAACCGAATATAAATAAGGTTCAAGGATCATACCACTAGAAGTTGAGAAGGAACAATCGTGTATGAGGGTTAAACTTGGACTCCTAACTTGCAAATGGTGGTGATGCTTTCGGTTCTAATGTGAATCGAGAGAGAGAGAGGAGACCAGTGTGTTTATGTTTGCAAGAGTAAAAAAAACAAAGTGTGGGTTTTAAAGTAATATTTGACTTGTTTAAATAGGATAGTGAGGCATGTGCTCCATCTTTTACATGATTTAGCTTGTGGGTATAATTTATTGTTTTCTATAACTTGTGGGAAACATGATGGCAAGGCTTTACAGATGGAAATGTAGAAAAGCAAGATTTAAATGTCTTGTCATAAGTGATGGTAGTTCTATATATAAAAAAAATCAATGATGGAGAGGTACAGTGATGGTTGATGATTTGAGGGGATAGAGGATGGTGGTATGGTGAATTTAGAGTCTGGTTTAAGTTAACAGATATTGTAGGATTTGGCGAAAATCATTGCTAGATATTTAAGATATTAGATGTATAAAATACCATTTCATCATATCCACTATTTACTTATTTTCAATACAATCTAAACTAGAATGGTACTAAAAAAAATTAAATGGGTCGGGTGTATAAAAATTTACGTATTTGTGTCGTGCTAACCGCGTACGCAAATATACTTCTCAATCACGCGTCAAAAACTTCAAATAATAAGAAATATATATCTAAGTATATATATTTATAGTATTACACGCATAATAATACTATAGAGTGATTTCTCAAGTATTTGGACAAGCATCACCAACGTTCGTGCGTGTCGGGCTAACTCGTGTGTGGCCCGGTAATTTCGAAAAAGTACCAAATGCGAACTGTGACACGAATAGAGATTCTATGTATATGGATACCCAATACATAAAAAAAAACTAAGTCTATAATCTAAGATCACGGTGTGTACGAGATTAGAGCGCGTAAAGATGTTGTCCTGAATTTGCGGGTTGTCACACTGCACCTCACTGTGCTCGATGCAACGGTCACCATGTTGCCCAACAGGCCTGTAAGCAGTGTACTACGTGTGGTAGACTTGGGCATCTGGCCAACATTTGTCGTTTTGGCCTAAATCAGGCTGCTCAGGTTCCAGCACAAGTTCAGGGGAATGCTGCGAGATTCCCACCTGGTTCGTGTTTTAATTGCGGAGAAATGGGTCATTTCTGCAACAAATGCCTGAGATTGGTAAATGCGGATCCGAATGGTAACGCGATCGCAAATGTGAATCCCGCTCGTGGACGAGCATTCAATCTGAACGCGAACGAGGCGAGGGCGGACAACGAGGTTGTTAACGGTACGTTCCTTGTTAACAATCAACTTGCATCAGTTCTTTTCGACTCTGGTGCCGATCGGAGTTTTGTTTCGTTATCCCTTGAGCCTTTACTTGCGATACCTAGAACTAAACTGAGGAAGCCCTTATCTGTCGAAGTTGCTACTGGTAAACCTCTCGTACTCGATTCTATTATTCGTGGTTGTTAATCGAACCTCGATAACCATCTTTTCCCTATTGACCTCACGCCGATGCAACTTGGGAGTTTTGACATCATCGTAGGGAAGGATTGGTTAACCAAACATCATGCTGAGGTGGTTTGTTTCGACAAGATCGTTCATATTCCTCTTTCGTCTGGTGATGTCCTTGAGGTTCATGGCGAGAAACCATCTGTTGGTTTGAAACTCATGTCGTATACTGATACGCACAAAATGCAACATATAAATTACATCAATTGTGGCTTAAAACTAACCCTTTTTTAGTACTAATGTTGGAAAAAGTATGCTTTTGTCTTCCTTTTGTATTTTCAGGATTAAATGGGCTCAAAATAACAAAAGAAGCAAAAAGACAGCAAAATCTAACATTAATACAAGAAAAGGAACAAAAGTGATATGCCTGACCCCCCGACAGCATCTCCCTAAGCAAAACAGAGAAGCCAGAAGACTGAACACGCCCCGTGCTCAGCGAGCACGGGGCCGTGCCCAGCGAGCACGGGGCCGTGCCCAAGAAGCAGCTGAAAAGACAAACCTATAGAAGCTTCTATTGCCCACCACGGGGTCGTGCCCAGCGGACATGGGGGCGTGGTCCAGTTGTTGCAGGCGCATTTATTGTAATTGCGAATTACAATTAATGAAGAGAGAGAGTGTCAGATGGACACGGGGCCGTGCCCAGGCTTCTGTTCAGCCTATAAATCGGAGTGCTTGGAGCTCTTGCAACTCATCCCTTGGCACACCACCTCTCTCACACTTTACCCACCACCCAGCACCATCACAACACCATCATCCACCACCATCATCCATTGTCCATCATAGAGTGTGTGAGTCGTCTCGGGATCCAAGATTGATCGTAAGAGTTCTTGACAATCAAAGGCCATGTTTGCCTAAGTCTCTTACATCACTTGGTGAAGACAAGTGTTCAGTGTAATACTATTTATTTTTAATCTTTTGCACTTTTTAATTCGTTTTGTATTAAGGACTTTAATTACTAGTTTCTTATGTTGAAGGTGATTCTTCCTTATCGTTTGTCCGTGGTGTCTTGGCATTATTTTACTGTCTATATAAAATAAAATATTTTCACCATTCATATCTCCACGGTCTATATGGAGGTATGTTGGCTACCTGGTCGGGGGTTAAGGGAATGGTTTGGTAAGAGTCTTGCCATTGTTCAGTGTATAGATCCTGCAAAGGACCTGGATCAAATTTAGTAGGACCTCCTTCAATACCCAAAGGTATTGGATGGCGGGGGTCCAAACTCTTTGATCCCCTCATAAGTTAAACTACTATTAAAACTTTAACCCGGCTACTTAGGACTGTATCCCTGCTGACTCAGACTATTTAGCCGAAGGTAACGCCGCCTTCAAAAGAGGGGCCTACCACATTATGCATTAATAACTTAATTAATTATCTTTCAATAATCCGACCCTTTAGGATTGTATCCTTGCTGACTCAAACTACTGGGTTGAGGGTAACGTCACCTTCAAAAGAGGGGCCTACTACAATAACTAAGATAATCTCTTAAACAAGTGCGAAAGTGTGAAAATAATCAAAGGTTACACTACACACGAGTCGGATCCAAGTGATTCATCTTGTCTATCTGTTTTTATTTTTATTTTATTTTTCAGCAATTTAGTTAGTTTTATTTTCTTAGTTTAAAATCTTTTTCTAACATTTTGATTTGATTAGACGTTGAGGATAAACCGGTACTAAAAGCTCTTGTGTCCTTGGACGACCTCGGTATCTTACCAACACTATACTACGTCCACGATGGGTGCACTTGCCCATATGTGTGTTTAGTGTTAGTAAATATCGTGTTTTATAAATTTAAAACTTGGCTAAAACTGTAAAAAGGGCTTAAAATATACACCTAAAATATACACACACTTACGCACATCATGTACGAAGGCCAAACGTTATTTATGAAAAGGATATGTTGCTTTTTCGGCACATGTCACCGAGGAGAAAGGCAAGAGCAAGAGTATTCAGGATATTCTGATTGTTCGGGACTATCTAGAGGTGTTTCCTGATGAACTGCCCGGTTTGCCTCCAGTTCGTCAAGTCGAGTTTCATATTGACCTTGTACCCAATGCTAGCCCGATTGTGAAAACACCGTATCGTCTTGCACCGTCTGAGATGCAAGAATTATCGAAACAGCTTCAAGAGTTATCTGATAAAGGATTCATCTGACCGAGTAATTCACCTTGGGGAGCTCCTGTCCTCTTCGTGAAAAAGAAAGATGGATCTTTTCGAATGTGTATCGACTATCGTCAGCGTAACAAGCTTACCATCTAGAATCGATATCCCCTACCTCGAATCGATGATCTCTTTGACCAGCTGCAAGGTGCTTCATGCTTTTCGAAGATCGATCTGCGTTCTGGGTATCATCAGCTTCGTGTATTCGAAGAAGATATTCCCAAAACTGCTTTCTGCACGAGATATGGACACCATGAGTTGACAGTCATGCCTTTTGGTTTGATGAATGCTCTAGCTATCTTCATGGACTTAATGAATAGGGTCTTTAAACCTTATTTAGACAAGTTCATCATTGTGTTCATCGATGATATTCTTGTTTATTCGAAGTCTCGAGCCGATCACGAGCAACACCTTCGTTGGACTTTGGAACTCCTGAAGAAGGAACAACTTTTTGCTAAATTCTCCAAGTGTGAATTTTGGCTTAAAGAAGTTCAGTTTTTGGGTCATATAGTCAACAAGCAGGGTATCCATGTGGATCCTTGCAAAATAGCAGCTATTAAGGATTGGAATACACCTACGACGCCCACAGAAGTTCGTTCTTTTCTCGGACTTGCTGGGTATTATCGACGGTTTATTTCAAACTTTTCGAAGATTGTGGTTCCACTCACTGCTTTGACTCAGAAGAATAAGCCTTTTGAGTGGGGACCCAAGCAAGAAGAAGCGTTCCAAACGCTGAAACAGAAGCTTTGTGTAGGATCGGTTTTGACACCGTTCGATTGCGTAACGAACGTTCGACGTGCGGAATCCATGAACGTGCCTGACCGAACACACAATAACGTACTAGAACCTTGATTTTATTGCAAGATATGACAAGTACAATACAAAAACCACGTTGGAGAGACTTTCTCTCTCTAGACTTGAATCACCAAAAACACAAATGGAGAAAAAGTCTTCAAAAAATCTTCAAAGTCTTACAACTTATGACATAACTCTCCTATTTATATGACATTGGAATTAATGAGATTTCTCATTAATTACCAAAATGACACCTTGCTAATTTTATCTACTTGTGACATTATGAGCTTGATTTCTTCCGGCTTTTTACTACGACTCGAATTGACGAAGGCGATAGACAATAAATGCATCAACAAACTCCCCCTTGGATATTGCCGCAGTCAATTCGTAGTTAAACTCGTAGTGGCTTGTCTTTCTTTAACTAAGACTCGAACGAGGATGTAGTCGACAGACAACTGCACCAACAGACTCCCCCTTGAATGTTGACGGAATCTTCAGTGAGAGTCTTCAAACATGACACTCTTCAATCTCGATCGGTCTTCTTCAGGACCTCTTCCGGGAATCATGTACCCGGATCCTTCTCTCTCTTGAATCTTCTTTAAGATTTAACATCTTCAGTAAACACAGACTCTCTCTTGCTCAAACAGAATCCCGGTGGATTTGTCTTCAGCTTCCGTTGCTCTCTTTCTTCAGGCTCCCCCTTTCGTCAAGCTTCCGTGCTTTTGGGATCGATGCCTGGCTTTCCGTAGCAATAAAATCAGAAGCCTGCACATCTCAACCTCTCTATTACAAACCAATAAAGTTGTGATTCAACTTAATGAATCAACTAAACATTTGAGACTTTTCACATTTAAAACTTTTCAAAATTTTAAACATTCCAAATTCGGATTCAACTTAATGAATCATCTTAAACATTTCAAACCATTTAACCAACCTGTCTGTTCATCATGTTTAGCCTTTGAGATTTTGAATATCAGCTTTTCACCATCAGTTGTCGAAAATATTTTTGGATTTTTCATACTATGAAACATAAATGCAACAGGAGAAATTAAATGCAGAAATGAAATATGTACAAACATATTTTTGTGAGTTTGTGTAAGAGGATCATATCAGTTTTTGAGACAAATCACTAACATCGTTAAGCTTTGAACATTGTAAGCTCTAAACAATTTACCTAGATTGTCAGATATATCTTTACACAAAGTTTAACTGATTCGAGATACGAGATTAATGATTTAGATACTTAAACTTATTCGAGTGTCCCATCACTTGAATATACTCCCGTATCCAGATTCAAATATTCAATCTCACAAACTTAATTGAGTGTCCCATTTCAGAATATACTCCCGTATCCAGATCTCAATATTCAGAATTACAGGTAAGTATACTAAGATGATATCTATAAAGGGTTAGATTTGAAATCATGAGAGCTAAGGTCAGAACTACCGTTCAGCAGAGAGATCATGATTTGTGTCCCCGTTAGAGGATCTTTTTACAACAACAAGAATGATCAATTTTATTGTCTCATTTTGCTGAGGGCTTATGCTGTGCTTCAAGCATTTGCAGCAAGTATTATCCAAGGACTAGGTCAGAACTTCCATTCAGCAAAAGTCCCGGGATAATACCCCAGATATCACTGAGTATAAACAAACCTAGTATTTCAGAAAAAGAAACTTTTCAAACGAGATTTTGGGGGTTACCCATATATCGGTGAAATGTTACCCACAAAATAAGAAAGTTTGACATCTTATAGACTCTTTCAAACGAGATTTCGGGGGTTACCCATATATCCAGGAGATGTTCCCCACGAGATAAGCAAGTTTGAAGTTTTATGTTTATATCCCGAAAACAATCTACTGAATGTGTAAAAATTTACTAACAAATCCATAATAAAATTGTTTATCACATTAAACATTCCTATCTTTAGCGTGCTGTGATATTCCACTGATGTACTATCATCTCCTTTTTTTCACAACAAAACTCATTTTGACTTTTTCAATGTTTTTGACTTTTTCAAATTTTCTAATTTTTTTTAACATTTTTTCTCCCCCTAAAATCAAAATATGTTTCAATTTTGATTTTCTGGGAAAATTTGAAACAAACTGTACAAACTTGACAATCTTGATGAGAATCACTTCAATTCTCCATCCACCTGACATAAACAATCAGAACTCCCCCTCTCAACAAATTATTTTCCCATTGTGATTTCAAAACACTTAAGTTTGTTTTAATCAAAATGGTTTTTTCAGAAAAATTAGTTTGTTTACCAAACATTTGTAGGTTCGGGGTTACTTCATCACCTTGTATTCTTCATACACTTGACAGATTTGACAACTTCAGTTTTAAATCTCAAACACCATTTGTAGAAAATCAAGTACAACTTAATGTCCCTGATTTACCACATGTAAAACGAAAAATCACCAGAGTGAAATTTCTCAAGAAAGATGCCGATTCCTACTCCCCAATTACCAACCTGGGAGTTCCGGCAAGTCAGGTTTTTCTATTTGAATAGTTTCACCCAAGCCTGACTGTCCTTGGGTGATTTTGAATTCTTGTTCAACAACGGTGGAAAATTTGCATCATCCATTGTTAAACCTGAATTCTCATAATTTACCTCAACAAATGGCTCTTCTGGTTTCGACACACCAGAATCATTGCCTGCACATGGCTTATCTGACTTTGACCTGTCAGATTCATTGCCTGAAGGTGGCTTGTCTGACTTCAACACGTCAGATTCATCGCCGACCATTTTTTTCTTCTTCTTTTCTTCTTTCGTCCTCAGATTTGTATCTGATGAATTCATCTTGCTTGACTTTGCAGTCGAGGGAGTTGATTCATCAGAACTCTTATTCGAACTGTCCGGTGAACCCGAGGACAAAATCTTCTCCAGATATAGATATTCTCTGGCCTTCTTCCTCTTCTTTCGCAGTTTGTCTTTCTGCCCTTGAGAAAGCTTTACTTTCTTTTCTTGAACTTTAGGTTCTTGAACCTTCTGCTCTTTGGGCTTGACATTGACTGTTTTCTTTGCCACTTTCTGAGAATTAACCCTCAATCTTTCACTTGATTTCCTTGGGCAATCCCTGGCAATGTGACCTTTGATTTGACAATTATAGCATCTTCTCGTCTCATAGCTCCAATTTTGGCAGTTAACAACAATGTGTCCTTGATAGCCGCATCGGTAACACACTCTGTTATCGTACCAATCACCATTTTCACACCAAACGCTCAGATCATAGCATTGTTTGGCTTGGTGATATTCCTTTCACCTCTTGATTGCTGGATTTGACTTTTGAGCACTGTGGTCCGACCTGCACCACTTATTACCAACAATTTTTTAGTTTTCATTTTTCAATTTTTGTGATTTTTGATTACGATTGGATGATTGATCTGATGAGCTTTTATTTTCTTTTTGAACAATTTTTCAGTTTTAATTTTTTGTTTCTGTTCCACTTTCTTCTTTAAAGGTTTTTGCTTAGAGCATTCTCCCTTTTCAGTCGATTGTAAAACAGTTTTCTGAAATTTTTCTTTTAATTTCAAAAACAATTTTTGTTTTTCTATTTTTTCTTTTTCATCATCAGATTTCTCATCACAATCTTCAACTTTGACATTGTCAAAGTTTGTGACATCGTCACTTATTGGAACAGAATTGATCGGTTTTGGACATGGAATGTTCACATACTTTGAAGAAGTCACAAAACCTTTCAATTTTGTTAAAAGCTCACTGATTGTCTTTCGAGCTTGCTCACTTTCCTTTTCAAGTCGAATAATCTTTTCAAGATGAGAATTGATCACTTTTTGCTTTTCGATGTTGTTTTTACTAAACACATCTCTCCCATCTTCAAGAATTTTTATTTGACTTTGAAATTCCTTTTCCATTTTTAATTTCTCATTTTCAAAATTTTTCATTTTATCTTCAAAAACTTTCGCATTTTCTTTCAATTTTTTGTTTTCAAGCTTTATCCAAAAATCTTCATCTTCTAAAGATTTCTGTTTGCTTTCAAAATCCTTTTCTTTCTCTTTCAAACTCCTGTTTTCTAATGTCAAACTGTTCAAATTACTTAACAGTTTGTCGTTTTCTGATTTCAACCTCTCACAATTTGTCTTCAACACAAGAATTTGTTTCTCATCAGCCTTCTTTTCCTTTTTCAAAACCGAAATTTCTTCGGTTTGTTCCGTTTGACTTTTCTTCTTCTCAGCATTTCTCTCCATCTGTTCTTCAAGTCTCTCAATGAATTGACAAATTGTCAATCTAGAGTATTCTCTAGTCCTTTTTAAGTCCAAAAGATATGTACTCCATTCTTGTTGAGGTATGGAATTGGCTAATCTTTCAACCCATTCATTTGGACTTTTCTGAATACCCTTCTCAGACATTGAGCGAACAAGATGGCTATACCTCTCAATGATACTCTTTGTATTTTCTCCTGGATAACCTAAAAACATATTAAATTCTTTCTTTAATACATTTATTCTATTTAGTGTTTCACTACTCATATTAAAGAAATTTATATCCATGATTCTGGAATGAAAAGATTCACAAAAACGGATTTTCAAATAATTCTGAAATTCACACAATCTAAAATCCATTCAATCTCTTTTTCAAAACAAATAAATCAGATGAATATCTGATAAACCGTGACAACAAATTGAGTGAAGATTCGCTTATGAGTATATCCGATGCTCAACAAATCTCCTTGAATCACCTCACAATGTAATTGGACCTCAATTCACCACTGATCACACTGAAAACAATATTATACATGCACACACATCACAATTATACTGATGAAAATCTTCAGCCGACAATTACACATGCAACCTTTAATGCTGATTGGACCGAATTTTTAATGTGGCCGACAACACAAGTCTCAAATTAATTTTGTCCACAATTTTGTTTTTTCTACTTGAATTAATGGCCGACTAATGTGAAGTTCAACTTCATGTGATTGGGCCTTTCAAGTTAGTGGACACACTAAGTCAACTTTCACAATAATAACAGCTGATTGATTATCTCAAAACTGATAGGGCCGATTTATCATAAACGTTTCTTTGATTGGGCCAACATATTATTCACTTAGACAGCACACTGTTAACACATGATTGGGCCTTCGTTCTTTTTGGCCGACAAGATCTATTAGTAGTTGATTGGGCCGTTTATATTAATGGGTCGGTGACTTATTATATTGTTCAAAACCACGTGAAGACGATGACTAAAAAGCGAACTTATTGGAAACCACAAAAGCGAACCACTAAACTGACTTAAGAGCGGACTACTACGGTCACAATAAGCGAACCTGATTGCTAACCTATAAGCGGATCAGAATTGTCGCAAAAGCGGATCACAAAAGCGAATCTAATGAGCGAACCACTAATGTTTACCCTATGAACGAACCTCAACAGCCACAAAAGCGAATCTAATGATTTTATGAGCGAACCTGACTTTTTGACCGAATAAGCGAACCTATCTGATTGTTATCGCAAAAACGAACCTAAAAACTACGATATCTCCTAAACGGCTAGGAGATTTGATCTGAAACTTGGTAGGGTTGTAAATCAATGATCTTCGCACAACATGTTAAAAATTTAGTCGATTCGGACTGTAAACTCACGTTCAACTTGACGAATTTTAGTAAAAAAACATGAAAAGTAGGTATAAGATGAAGAAATAGATGAAATCGGATCTGAATCGGCTGAAATCTTGTACGAATCAATGTGTTTGATCGTGCAATCGAGCTCCTAGCTCTGATACCACTTGTAGGATCGGTATTGACGCCGTTCGATTGCGTAACGAACGTTCGACGTGCGGAATCCGTGAACATGCGTGACTGAACACACAATAACGTACTAGAACCGTGGTTTTATTGCAAGATATGACAAGTACAATACAAAAACCACGTTGGAGAGACTTTCTCTCTCTAGACTTTCTCTCTCTAGACTTGAATCACCAAAAACACAAATGTAGCAAAAGTCTTCAAAAAATCTTCAAAGTCTTACAACTTATGACATAACTCTCCTATTTATATGACATTGGAATTAATGAGATTTCTCATTAATAAAATGACACCTTGCTAATTTTATCTACTTGTGACATTATGAGCTTGATTTCTTACGGCTTTTTACTACGACTCCAATTGACGAAGGCGATAGACAATAAATGCATCAACACTTTGTAATGCTCCTGTTCTATCTTTGCACGAGGGAAACGATGATTTCGTTGTCTACTGCGATGCGTCCAACTTAGCCCTTGGTTGTGTTCTTATGCAACGAGGTAAAGTTATAGCATATGCATCTAGACAATTGAAAGTTCACGAGAAGAACTACATGACTCATGATCTTGAGTTGGGAGATGTGGTTTTTGCACTCAAAATCTGGAGACACTATCTTTATGGCACGAAGTGTGTGGTTTTCACAGACCACAAAAGTCTCCTGCATATTCTCAATCAGAAGGAGTTAAACCTGAGGTAACGACGTTGGGTTAAACTCTTGAGTGACTATGATTGCGAGATTCGCTACCATCCTGGTAAAGCGAATGTCGTAGCTGATGCGCTTAGTCGAGAGGAGCGAGTCAAGCTTCATTCTGTTCAAACTCTATCTGATATTCAAACTCGTGTTCTTCAAGCTTAGCAATCTTGTGTCTCACAAAAATTGATGGGTAAGGAAATACCACATCAGTTTGAGCTTAAACTCGAAGTGAAGGACAATGGATTGCTTTATTTCAAGGATCGTTTGTGGATTCCAAAACAAGACGATCTTCGCACTTTAGTGATGGACGAATCTCATAAGTCTCGATATTCCATCCATCCTGTTGCTAATAAAATGTACAAGGATCTTCGTACTCGGTATTGGTGGCCTGGTATGAAGAAAGATGTTGCCTTGTATGTATCGATATGCCTAAATTGTCTCAAAGTCAAGGCTGAACATCAACGACCTTCTGGTTTTCTTGTACAACCATAGATACCGGTTTGGAAGTGGGAGAACATTGCTATGGATCTCATTACTAAATTACCGCATACATCTAAAGGTCACGATGCAATTTGGGTTGTTATTGATCGTTTGACAAAGTCAGCTCATTTTATTGCGATTCGCGAGGATCTATCTGTTGATAAACTTGCAAAGATTTATGTTGATGAGATTGTATCACGACATGGTGTTCCTTTGGATATCATTTCCGATCGTGATGCTCGATTTTCATCTCATTTTTGGAGAACCATGCAATCTGCTATGGGAACCCAACTAAATCTAAGCACTGCTTATCATCCCCAAACAGGTGGACAATCTGAGAGTACGATTCAAACTTTGGAGGATATGCTTAGAGCATGCGTGATAGACTTTGGTGGTAATTGGGATTCTCATCTGCCACTGATCGAGTTCTCTTACAAGAATAGTTATCATGCTAGCATCAATATGGCACCATTCGAAGCTCTTTACGGTCGAAAATGTTGTTCACCTGTCTGTTGGAATGAGCTCGGTGAAGCTCAGGTTACTTGACCTGAGCTCATTCTGGAAACGACAGACAAAATCATGAAAATTCGCGATAATCTTGTGACAGCTAGAAACCGTCAAAAGAGTTATGCGGATATGCGACGCAAGCCCCTAGAATTTCAAGTCGGGGACCATGTCCTACTCAAGGTGTCACCTTGAAAGGGAGTGATGAGATTTGGAAGGAAAGGAAAACTTGCACCACGATACGTTGGACCATTTAAGATTGTTGAAAGAGTTGGAAAGGTTGCCTATCGACTAGAGCTACCTCCAGAGCTTGGAAATATTCATCTGACTTTTCACATGTCCAATTTGCGAAAGTGTTTAGCTGACGCTGATCTTCACATTCCTCTCGACGAGATCCAAATTGGAGAAACGATGCACTTGTGGAGATAGTGGACCGTACATTCAAACAGTTGAAGAACAAACGGATTCGATTGGTCAAGGTTCGCTGGGAGTCCAAAAGTGGCCCAAAGTTTACTTGGGAACGTGAGGACCAAATGAAGGCGAAATATCCGCAATTGTTCTCACAAGTTTCCTCTAGTTAAAATTTCGGGACGAAATTTCCTAAAGTAGGGGAGACTGTGACAACTGTGCTCTTTAATCGATGAAAAATACAAAACAATGTTAATTATCAATAAAACAATGTGTTTTGGTGTTATTATGTGTGTTTTTCTGGAAAGTTATACGCAAACTGGTGCGTAAACGCAGTCAGTTTAACACGACAAACACTCCGGGATAGTGAAATAGGCTTAACATACCTTAAATAACCTTCACATAACTTATAAATAAGTTTTGGATGGTTTGGTGTGTTGAAATCAAGTTTGTTCGATCGCAGGGACTATTTGTGTCAAACTGCGAAACTATACCGATTTGTATAGTAACGAACATTCTGGAACTTGATCATAAGTTAAACATACCATAAATATCCTTTACTTTGCTTAGAAATAGGCTTTGAGGGGTTCGATATGCTAAAATAAACTATATTGATCAATAGGGACTAAAAGCGTCAAAAAGTGCACAAGTTTGCATTTTCGCGCATATCTTACGTTCTGAATATGTCCGGACACCCAAAAATTTATGTAATCATTAAAATATTTTATTTTAGTAATTGGCAGATAAAATTCCATTCGCCGCTTAATTTGGATCGATTTTCCGTTCGTTACGACTTCCGTCGTAATTAACCGAACAACGCGATCGTACAACCAAATGAACCGACATCCGATATGTTTTTGGGCATGTTTTGAGTTCCCAATACTTTAAATTCAATTTAGAGCCTTGAAATGAGGTTAACGTGGCTTAAACATGTCAAAAAATGAGCCGAAATGTAAGTTTTTACAAGTTCAAGGGTTAAAACTGTCATTCTGCCAAAGTGGCCCAGGTGGCCCGCATATGTTACTGTCTGGGGCTACACGGCCCGCGACAGACTTGCAGATCAGAAACACTGAACCTGGTCCTCCAGCTCGTTTTTGATGGTTTTGATCTCTAGTTTTTCATGTTATGGGCTGGTTTGTGTGGAGAACAAGCCCCCCAATCATTCTTTGACATTTGTATGGCCAAGATCATTCCCTCCTTTCCAAGAAATGATCCTAACGGTTTGTGAAAAACTATATAAGGCCATGCCATTCATCCATTTTCATCACATTTGATCTGAGATTTCTCTAACTGGTTGTGATTATTCAGTACCTACCTGAGAATACTTAGAATCAAATCTATTTGGACCCTTTGTAAGTCCTCTTTCATTCTTTTATGCGTTTTTAGCATGAAAGTCAAACTCTGTTTGACTTTCAGCTTTGACCAGTTTATGGTCAACGAGAAGTTCATTTGAACTTCGCAACGCGAGCGTAATCACGATGGTTATAGTCCCTTGTGACTATACCTACTGATTACCACGTTGACTAGGCGTAGTGACGAGTCGTAGTTTCGGTCAAAATGTGCATTTAAGTGTATTTTGAAACCAAACTACTCTTGGTATCAAAACACTTTGTTTTGATATCAAAAACCTGTTTTCTAACTTAGTTAAGTATATTCTAACATGCTTAGCTCGTCACTTTTAGTTTAGTGCTTGTTTAGAGTAGTAAGTCAAGCGGTCTAAACCACTGCTTAGACTTTCGAACTCAAACCGTTTGGTCGATCATTAGGATACGACCAAACATGATTAGTGACCATAGTTGCATAGGGAATAACCTTTCGAGGTTATAACTTATGGTCACCTAGTTTAAGTAGTTGTATGATAGGTAGATTATATGCCTTAGGTAAATGATCAAAATGCCCTTTTCATGCATAATTGGATTTTAAGCATATGTAACCTAACTTTTGTCACCTAAACTAATTATGCAACCTATTTAAACATGTTTAGGCGTATAATACTTGTCATAGGACTAGTTAGACGTCTCGAACGCGCATTTGGGTGCACGACACGTTAAAGTAGCGTAAGCTACCTTAAAGGGTCGTATCGGGTCGAAAGCACTTAGGTTAGGTTTCAATTTAGGATGTAGGCTTTGTTAAACCATATCACATGAGTTCCAACTGTGACAACTGTGTTCTATTAATCGTCGTACAATGTAAAACAATGTTGGTTATCAATAAAACAATGTTCTTTGGTGTTATTATATGTGTTTTGATGTTATTATGTGTGTATTTATGTTTGGTGATTTTACAATTTGATTCTATTCCGATTTCAAGCTTTAAATCGCTTTCTGGAAGGTGATACGCAAACTGGTGCATAAACGCAGTCAGTATAACGCGACAAACACTCCGGAATGGTGACATAGGCTTAACATACCTTAAATAACCTCCACATAACTTAGAAATAAGTTTGGAATGGTTTGTGTAGGATCGTTTGCTGACCCGCACGAGTCTATCAGAGGAGTTTTTATCAGATTCAGGTGCGGAAAACAAGAATCTGACGTAGAAACAGCTAGCAATTCACTTTTAACACACTTTTGTATTGATTTTAACAGCTTACACGCAAACGTCACACCGGCAGCACTTCAGTATGGAATACAAGGAACCGTTATTCTGATTTCGCTCATAAAGACTATATATACAAGTCTGATTCCGCTCGATATAGCATGAAGTCATCTGGAGCGAAATCAGCATAAGACATCTGGATCGAAATTAGCACAAATGTGATGTCGGCGAAATCACATACAGGTGATGTTTCGAGCGAAATCAACATCTAAGCAATCTAAACATTGACATTTTCTTGTACAACGCGCCCTAATCTAACAATCCTAGATTAAGACTCGATACAAAACGAAGTCGACAGATGTATGCACCAACAGACTCCCCCTCAGATGTTGACGAGTCTTCAGTGTCGAGTCTTCGCATCTTCAGTCTTGATCTATCTCTGGGCTTCACTCTCTCAATCTTTTCTTGTAGGTCTTCAGACTTCCCCTTGCGATATGCTGGCTCTTCAGACTTTCTTTCTGCTCAGGATCATCACCTAGCTCAAACTTAAACCTGCATAAACTCTACCTCACAGTAAATTACACATTTCAAAAATAAACACATGCACTAACTCAGACTCTCATTCAAAACCAAACAAGATGATTTTTCATATCAATCTATGAATCACTTGAAGATTTGATCAGAAAATCATTTGATTTTAAAGAACATTTCCCCCTTAAATTTTGCTCATCATGTTTAGCACTCGGAATGTTGAAAATCTATTTTTCAATACCAGTTGTCGAAAATCTTATTTCTTTACCGCATTACATTTTTCGTGTGGATTGATATATATATGTTTATGTTCGATAAAAAATTTATGCTAAAAAACACTGAAAATCTTTTTGGATTTTGAAATAAAGAAAAAATGTAATGCAGTAAAGAAATATTTACAGACACTATTTTTTGTGAGTTTGTGTAAGAGGATCATATCAGTTTTTGAGACAAGACACCAACACCGTTAAGCTTCATTTCATTTTAAGTTCTAAACAATTCACCTAGATTGTCAGTATACTGGTCCACTTTAAATTTTCACACAAACTTCAAGTGATCCGAGATACGTTATTAATATATTAAGAACTTAAACTTATTCGTGTGTCCCACTACTTGAATATACTCTCGTATCCAGATCCCAATATTTAGTCTTACAGGTGAGTATACCACAGATGATATCTGTAAAGGGATTAATTGCGAGGGCCGTGAGAGCTCAGGTCGATACTTCCGGATACACAGAGAGATGATGGCTTCGACTTTTGGTGGGTCCCCTTTAGAGGATCTTTTTTACAACAGCAGTGACTATCAATTTTATTGTTTCATCATCAACTTGCTGAGGGCTGCGCTATATTTCAAGCATTTGCGGAAAGTATTATATGGGGACTAGGTCAAAATTTCCATTCAGCAGAAGTCCCGGGATAATACCCCAGATATCACTGAGTATAAACACCTAGTATCTCAGAAAGAGGTACCTTTCAAACAAGATTTCGGGGGTTACCCATATATCCAAGAAGTTGTTACCCACGAACTAAGCAAGTTTGAATTTTTGGTTTATATCTCGTCACAATCTACTAAATGTGCAAAAACCTACTGACATATCCATAATGAGATTGCTTATCACATATTTACATTCCAATTCTTTAGCATGTTGTGACAGTCCACTGATGTACTATTATTTCCTCTTTTTTACAACAAAAACTCATTTTTCAATTTTATCATGTTTTTGTCTTTTTTTTCAAATTTTCTAATGTTTTTGGATTTTCTGAAATAATTTTCTACTCCCCCTAAAATGCAAACACATTAAAGAAAATTGAAAACAAACTGTACAAAAACATGACAATCGATATCGAATTACCTCAATTCGCCATTCACTAGGCATTAACAATCAAAACTCCCCATTTCAACAAACCATTTTCTCATTCAAATTTCAAAACAATTAAGTTTGTTTTAACCAAAATGATTTTTCTGGAAAAATGAGCTTGTTTTTACCACTTGTAGATTTACCATTAGTAGACTTGGGGATATGGTTCATCATCTTGTCTTTCAAACACATATATGAAGATTACATCAAGTTCAAACTAATGACCTTGACGAAACACTTGTACCTCTTGTAAAAACAACACTAAACCAATTGTAGGAATATATCATCTACACAAACCATTTTACCAATCAAGATGTCGATTCCTGCTTCACACTTACCATTCTGGAAGCTCCGGCAATTCACAACCTGTAAAATTTAACAAACTTTAAGATGCATTTACATAATCAAAAAAAAATTTAAGAAAGATGCCGATTCCGGATCCACGATTACAAACTTGGGATCTCCAGCTAGTCAGGTTTTCAAGCAAAGAAAATGTCCACCCAAGCCTGACCAGCCTTGGGTGAAATCAATTCAGATTTAGTTGGGGCATAGGTTGCTTACTTTTTAGCATAAAAGTCTTTAACCCCTTTAACCTTCCCATCGACCATCTTTCCAAAAATTTTCTTCACATTTCCATTAAAAGCTTTTTCAACATCAAAATTGTCAGTTCTCAATGGTGGAAAGTTCTCATCATCCATTGAAGGAACTGAGTTTTCATCACTCTCATCAAATTGTGGCTCCTTTGATTTTGTGGAATCAGATTCATCACCAGATTTTACTTCAGATTTTTAACAACCCACTTCTGGTTGTCAAGTTTCACACTTCTCCGGTAAAATCTTTTCAAACATTCACCAACTTCATATGTAGAGTTTTTAAACACTTTAAACTTCTCAGTTGGTGGTTTAGTTTTATCAACAACAACTTCTTTTAGTTTTCCAGAAACTTCCTGTAGGATCGCGTTCGGCCCTGTTTGAGTCGATCAGAAGAATTCCTGTCCAAATCAAGAGGCGGAAACTAATGATTTGGTGCGATTTCAGTCGGATTCACTATTAGTTGCTGTTTTATTGATCTTGATAATCGTTTACAGACTCTGACAGCACTTCGGCAGCACTTCGTGGCTCACCGGAAGAAAACACCTCTAAAACACACACTAGGTTCGCTTGAATGACACACCAATGTATAGGAGACATGGTTTCGCTTATACGGTCATGTCCGTATAAGCGGACCTACATCAATGACGAATAAGCGGAACTATCATGTCCACATAAGCGAACCTATTTCACTATGACATATAAGCGAACCTAAGACTATGACACATAAGCGAAACCTATTCTAACAAATGTTTCTAGGAATTCGTGCCATGTCTAACCTATAGAACACTAAGACTCGATGTAAGACGTAGTCGACAGACGTAGTGCACCAACAAACTCCCCCTCGGATGTTGACGGAGTCTTCGAGTCTTCGATTGCCAACCTACAGTCTTTATCAGTCTTCAATCTTCCTCTGAAGTATTTATCATTTCAAGAATCCACAAACTCTATATTCATCATCAACAAACTCCTCTCTCTCGGATGTTGACACGGTGTCTTTAGACTCCCCCTCCCAATATGCTGGGATCGTAGTCTGGAATTCACAGCTTCAAAATTTTATCTCAAGATTGATACATGGCTCTATTCCATCACAGAATAGTCACCTGGCACACATTTACCTGCACAATCTCTGCCCTCACATAAGTTTCTTTAAAGATTAAACTTTCAAACTTTTGCAAAAATTTCCAGAATAATTTTACATTCAGGATCTTTTACTGGCTCTTTTTAAGCAAACTTAACAACGTCACATATTCTCTCCCAAACCTCTTCTTCATGTTTAGCACTTTGAATTTCGAAAATCAGCTTATCAACACCAGTTGTCGAAAATCTTTTTGGATTTTCTGAAAGAAAGTAACTAACACCACTTGCAAACATACGAAACAATGCAGAAATGAAATATTTACAAACAATATATTTTTGTGAGTTCATGCAAGAGGATCATATCAGTTTTAAGACATATCACCAACACCGTTAAGCTAAATTACATTATAAGCTCTAAACAATTTACCTAGATTGTCAGTATGTTTGTCCACTTAAATTTTCACACAGATTTCAACTGTTTAGAGATACACAATTAGTGTCTTAGAAACTTAAACTTATCTGTGTGTCCCACTGCTTGAATATACTCCCGTATCCAGATCCCAATATTCAGTCTTACAGGTGAGTATACCACAAATGATATCTATAAAGGGGTTATGTGCGAGGGCCGTGAGAGCTCAGGTCGATACTTCCGTATACGCAGAGAGATGACGGCTTCGACTTTCGGTGTGTCCCCTTTAGAGAATCTTTTAATTACAATAGCAGCGACTATCAATTTTATTGTTTCATCAGCATGCTGAGGGCGACCTTATATTTCAAAGCTTTTTGTAGAAAGCATTATCCGGGGACTAGGTCAGTATTTCCATACAGCAGAAGTCCCGGGATAATACCCCAGATATCAATGAGCATAAAGACCTAGCATCTCAGAATACGGGACCTTTCAAACAAGATTTCAGGGGTTACCTATATATCCAAGCAGTTTTGTTAACCCACAGAACAAGCAAGTTTTATTTTTGGTTTATATCTCCTTACAATTTACTAAATGTGCGAAAACCTACTGGCACATCCACAGTAAGATTGTTTATCACATTTTGACTTTACATTTCTTTAGCATGTCGTGATAGTCCACTGACGTACTATCGTACTATCATTTCCTCTTATATGCAATCAAAACTCAATTTTCAGTTTTATCATGTTTTTGTCCTTTTCAAATTTCTGATGTTTTTGGATTTTCTAAAATTTCTTACTCCCCCTAAAATGCAAATACATCTAATGAAAATTAAAAACAAACTGTACAAACATGACAACTGAAATCGAATCGCTTCAATTCTCCATCCGTTTGGCTTAAACAATTAGAACCCCCTCACAACAAACTATTTTCCCATAATGATTTCAAAACACTCAAGTTTGTTTTAATCAGAATGGTTTTTCCAGAAAATAAGTTTTGTTGATTTTACCACTTGTAGATTTGTCAATAACAAATTCAAGGATGTGGTTCATCATATTATCTTTCAACCACTTGTAGGAGAAATTCAAGTACAAATTAATGTCCTTGATTTACCATATGCAGATATGCACAAACAAATCTTCAAACCTGTTTTTCAACCAATTACCATCTGTTGGTTGAATTCTCAAGGTGCCGATTCCTACTCCTCGCTTACAAACCTGGGAGTTCCGGCAAGTCCTACAAAACTTCTCAAACACATTAAACAAATATGATAAAGAATGATGCCGATTCCTGATCCACAATTACCAACTTGGGATCTCCGGCAAGTCAGGTTTTTACTCTTTGAAAAATACATCCACCCAAGCCTGACCTTCCTTGGGTGTAACAATATCATCATCTTTACTTTTAACGGACTTATGAACCCCTCTTTTGGCAGCAAAAAATTCTTTAACACCTTTGGCCTTACCATTGACTATTTTGCAAAAAATGTGTTTCACATTTCCGTTGAAAGTCTTTTCAACATCAAATTTTTTCTTGTCAGAATAAAATTGATTTGAAATTTCAATTTTTTCAACTTTCTTCATAAAATTTTCAGCACGCAACGGTGGAAAATTTTCATCGTTCATAGTTGGAACTTTTCTTTCAACCTTTTTCTCAATATGTGGCTCCTCTGACTTTGTGGAATCAGATTCATCACCAGAATTATTACCTGAACCTTTCACAATCCATTTTTGATTTTTTACATTTTCTTTTCTTCTTGAAGTACTCTTTGAACATTCTCCTTTTCAAAAATTGAATTTTCAAAACCAGTAAACTTCCGGGTTGACAGTTCAGTCTTCTAGACAACCTTTTCTTTCATTTTACCAGAGACTTCCTATTTTGGCTTGAATGTCTTTTGACAATTCTTCTCAACATGACCAACAGTTTTACACTGAAAACAGGTTCTCTTTTCAATCTTTTTTGTAACATCATTCTTCTTCAGTTCTTCTTGCTTCTTGGCAAGGAATTCCTGATTTGTCTGCTTTCTGAATGATTGTTCTTTCTCAGCTTCAGTCGTTTTCCCTGAAACAAACATAGTTTTTGGTTTATACATTTTTTCATTTTTATAGTTTTTCGGTGGTACAAAACCTAATCCTTTCTTTTTGAAATTACGATTATGGTTTGGTTTCTTTTGGAAACTATAACCACAATTGTAACCCATTTTCTTGTTAATTCTTTGTTGATCTCTTGAAGTGTATTGTTTAGGTTTTCCGATAAGATTTAAATCTTTTATTTCAGAAATATTAATTTTTCAGAAATATTAATTTCTGTTATTTTGAAAACCTTTTGAATCATTTCATGTCTGACACTTCTTATTGGAAATGCATCATCAGAATATAATTTGTCAGAATCTTTCAAAGTATAAGCCACTTTGAATGATTCATCATTCAAATTAGATTTTGAAATAAAAAATTGTTTGTCATAAACCCGTTTGTCCTTTTTGATTGTTGGCTTTGACGCATCAAACTCAGACTTTGACTCGGGTTTGGACTCCATGTTTGACTCCTCACTGTCATCTTTATCTAACACATGATCGACCACACTTTTTATCAACTTTGACTCATGATCAGTATCGCATGACGTGTATGTGACATCAATATTTTCTGGCAAGTTATCCGATGGCCCAGACTCCCATTCTAAATTTATAGCTTTTTCGACTCTCTCGGAATTTGGATTTCGAGGTAAATATCCATTTTCAACCGGGGGCGGACATCTATTGTAGACCACACTTGATTTCTTACCAGAAGTCTTCACTTTTTCTTCGTCTTTTGTCATAGATTTCTCTTCTTCAGATGTCTTCACTTCTTCAAATGTCTTCAAATCTTTCACAATTGGATAAATACTGTCAACAAAAAAAGTAGAACATGAGTAACTTTCTAATAATTTTTTAACTTTCTCAGTTTCTATCTTTTGTGTTGCTAACTCCAACTCCAGATCAGCACATTTCTTTATAATGAAATTTGGCATCATCAAGTTGTCTCAGATATGCTATCTTCAGTGTATTCATTGCCACAACTTGTTCACCACTCGAATCAGTATACTTGTTGATTTCTCTATTCATTGTATCATAGGATTCTTTCAATCTGTTTATATTATGCAGCAATTCATTGTTCTGTTTGATTAAAGAATCACAATTCATGAACTTTTCAGGAACTTTGATTGGTTCTGCAGCAATTTTCATGTCAAATTCAGGAACCTCTTTGACTGTTCTGCTTGATTGTAAAAATTCAGCTCTTCTCTTTTTCTCAGCTTTAGCTTCAGCTTTTAATCTCTCTTCTTCTTCTTCCTCTTCTTCAAGCTTTCTTCGTCTTGCTTCAGCAGCTTCTATGACTTTTCTGCTTCTTTCTGCACATTTCAAATCATAAGCATTGGCAATGAAAGCATGAGCATTGAAAAGGTTGTTGGACATCTCTTTGGCCATAAATTCTTGATCTGGGCAAAAGTTGTCCCAATTGAAACCTTCGGCCAACTTTTCATCATCTTGCTCTGCCAAACACTTTGCTGACTTTTGAAATATATTTATCCCATGAAAAAATTTCATATTTGCTAAGACATGCTCTTTTTGAACCATAAGTTACATCTCTCCCATGAGCAGTTTGTGCCTGATGCTGTGCTGGTGACGTGATTTGATGATAAATTGCCTTTTTGTGATAATTGTTGTTTCCAAAAGGATTTTGGGCTCCAGTAGCTTCACGGTTTTTGCACTCTCTCTTGAAATGCCCCTTTTCTCTGCAACGAAAACACGTAACTTTAGATTTATTAAAGCCTAAAGTTGAAACATTTGCATCACGAAAATCATCTCGGCCTGTAATTTGTTTAAACATTTCAGCTCTTCTCATCACACTTGCCATACACCATTTTATGTCCATTAATTCCATTTCTTCAGCATCAATTTGATCGTAATCCTCTTTAGTGAGCATTGGATTACCGATCTTTCCGGCTACAAAACTACTATAAGACTCTAGAACCATTCCCAACAAAGACATTTGATTTTTAGCAATCTCTTTAGTGTAATCTTGATCATTCTCAAGACTAAGAACAATATTGCACTGAAGTTTTCTTCCATTCTTTGTTACAGAAATGTTTGGATCGAATGATGAAAATCTTGTGCTGCTTGATCCTTGGAATGATTTCTTTTCAGAAGAATCTTTAACACTGAAGGCAGTTTCAATTTTCGGAGAATGATTTGTTGATCCAGTAACACCACCCTTGTAGTACATGCTGATATCTTGTTCTCCATCGTAATTCTTCATCCTGGCAATCTTCCTCTGCTCCATCTCTTCAGCTTCCAGGTGTTTGATGAAATCTCCCAGTGTCATATTTTTGTAATCTTTTCTGTTGGATCTCAGCATCACCAGAAACGTTCCCCATGTTTCATGTGGTCGCGCATGTAAAAGTTTTTCAATCAATTCATCAGTATCTTTCTTAATTCCAAGTTTTGACATGTTTCTCACCAAGTTACAATATCTATCGATAATTTGCTTGGTGTTTTCAGACTTGAAACCACGAAACAGATCAAACTCTTTCTTCATGAGAGACATTTTATTTTAAGCATATCATCACTTCCAATGAATTTTGCTTCCAATTCTGTCCAGATTGAGTAACATGTTGAAGAAATATCAAGATATCTTCTTTTATTGCTTGCTGAAGCAGACTCACCATTAATTTCTCATCTCGATATTTCTTTATATCTTCCGTACTCATTTCTCGAATTGTTTGCTGCACACCATTTGTAACGGGTCTAACATATGGTTCTTCAGTGTGTTCCCACGCATCTAGGTGATAAGCCTCGACCCAGTTTCCAAATCGTGCAGACCACACATTATAATCATCAATATCCATTAGTTTAGGCGGTTTCTGAGACGTCCCGGTTTCATTTTCATTCAAAGCATTCTGAGAAATTGAGATCGGGCTAGCAAAGGCGTTATAGAATTCAGTGACCATTGTTCAATTGTCCAAAATTCACAAAATTTCCAAGTTTAGGCAAAAATTGACCCTTGGAGCGAAACTGTCACAATAAGCGGAACCTCTGAGTTGTCAGAAAAACGGAACTACAACTTGTTCAAAAAAGCGGAACCTTCAAGTTGTCCAAATAAGCGAAACCTCAACTTGTTCAGAAAAGCGGAACCTCAAGTGTTCAGAAAAGCGGAACTCTCAAGTGTCACACAAGCGGAACCTTAAATGCCTTATAAGCGAAACCTCTTAGTGTCACTAAGAGCGGAACCTTAAGTTGTCAAATGAGCGGAACTACAATGGTCACTGGAGTGGAACCTCAGAAATTGTCCAAAAGAGCAAAACCTCTTTGTCACTTGAAGCGAAACTACTGAAAATTTGAAGCGAAACCTCTCAAATATGTGTCACAAAAGCGGAACTATCTGATCCTTGAAGCGGAACTACTTGATGACGTCACTTTTTGCACGAGTCCGTATAAGCGAAACCACTAAAATCCTAAGTTCTAAGTCGATTTTAGATCTGTAAATTTCAAGGATTTACTAATACATGATTCCGAGTGCACTGTGTGAAATTGAGCTGGTTTTACCGTAAAAAAAAATTGAAATTTTGAAGAAAGTGTAGAAAAACAGATGAAATGCAGCTGAAATGGCAAGAACTCCTCCTCCTGAGCTCTGATACCACTTGTAGGATCTCGTTCGGCCCTGTTTGAGTTGATCAGAAGAATTCCTATCCAAATCAAGAGGCGGAAACTAATGATTTGGTGCGATTTCAGCCGGATTCACTATTAGTTGCTGTTTTATTGATCTTGATAATCGTTTACAGACTCTGACAGCACTTCGGTAGCACTCCGTGGCTCACCGGAAGAAAACACCTCTAAAACACACACTAGGTTCGCTTGAATGACACACCTATATATAGGAGACATGGTTTCGCTTATACGGCCATGTCCGTATAAGCGGACCTACATCAATGACGAATAAGCGGAACTATCATGTTCACATAAGCGATTCTATTTCACTATGACATATAAGTGAACCTAAGACTATGACACATAAGCGAAACCTATTCTAACATATGTTTCTAGGAATTCGTGCCTTGTCTAACCTATACAACACTAAGACTCGATGTAAGACGTAGTCGACAGACGTAGTGCACCAACACTTCCTGTTTTGTATTATTTGCTTTAGGACAGTTCCATGCAATGTGACCAACTTCATTGCATCTAAAACAGGTTTTGGTTTCTCTTTCTTGAACTTCATTTTTCTTCTTTTCAGCATGAAATTCTTGATTTGATTGTCTCCAGAATGATTTCTTCTTCTCTTCCTCAGCAGACGGGCCTGAAACAAATTTTGTATTTTTAGAAATTTTCTCATTTTTATAACTTTCTGGAGGAATAAAACCTAATCCTTTCTTTTTGTAGTTACCTTTTTGGTTTGATTTCTGTTGAAAAACAGAACCAGAATTGTAACCCTTTTTCTTGTTTAACCTTCGTTGAACTCTTGAAGTGTAATTTTTAGGTTTCTTAGTAAGATTTAAAACTTTTATTTCAGAAATATTAATTTCTGTCATTTTGAAAACCTTTTTGATCATTTCAAATCGAACACTTCTTATTGGAAATTCTTTATCAAAATATAATTTGTCAGAATCATTCAAAGTATACACACCTTCAAATGCTTCGTCATTCAAATTAGATTTTGACAACAAAAACTCTTTACTGTACACCCGTTTTCCGGACGATTTAGAACTCCTGACAAACAAACTCGAACTCCCGACAGACTGACACGAACTTTCGGACTCGGATTTTAACTCTGACTCCTCATCCTTATCCAACACCTGATCGACCACCCTTTTTATTAATTCGGACTCATGATCTGTGTCGGACGCTGTGAACATGACATCAATGTTGTCTGGCAATACATCGGTTATCTCAGACTCTAACTTTATATTGACCGCCTTTTTTAGTTGTTCCTCGTTAGGTTTTCTAGGCGAGTACCCTTCCCAAATCGGAGGCGGACATTTGTTATAGCTAACACATGGTTTCTTACCAGTATCCTTCTTCTTCTTTGGCCATTCATCTTTAAATGCCTCAAAACCTGCAACAGTAGGGTAAATTCTGTCAATTAAGTAATCAGAACACGTATACTTTTCAGCAAACGTCTGATTCTTTCATTTTCAACTTTTTCACCATCCAACTCTTGCTTCCATTTCGCACATTCTTCAATGTAGAAATTTATCTCTTTCTGCTTTGACATTGTTGGGATTGAACCCTATCAGAGGAACAGATAATTAAAGCCAAAACTGGATCATAGCAGTGGATCCTGAATAAGCAGATGATTACATACAGATGATTGTATGCAAAGTTTGTTTTCATCATAATTCTGCTGCACACTCATCCATTTTCATCTTAATTTCAAACACAAAATACAATCAGAATCAAACTCTGATCCAACAATTGGTATCAGAGCTTGGACAGTCAAATTTGATTTAACAATCATTTGGACGTAAATAGTTCAGCTCATAACAGTTGATACTGATCGTTTGTTCGTTTGTTGAAAAACAGAGCAAAGATTAATCACCATTAAAGCTGATTTCTCAGTGTCTGTAAAACAACAAGAATGACGTCACAATCTCAGGATGATAAAAACAACATCGGCTCGCTTTTTAAACCACCTATGCTAAAAAGAAATGAGTACAACATCTGGCAGAGGAGGATGGGTCACATCCTCGCTCAACAAAGCACAGGTTGTTGTAGGTCTGTCGCCTTTGGTCCCCATGTTCCCACAGTGCCAAGGACTGAAGATGCTAAAAAGTTTGTTCCAAAACCAGTTGAAAATTATACCGAAACCGACTATCAAAAGTTCGAGCTAGATGCTAAAGCGTTTAGCATCATAGCATCAGCGCTGCGCAATGAAATATATGCTGGACTGTTACACTATAACAGTGCCAAAGAGTTATGGGACGAGCTTAAGGAACAATTTGGGGGAACCGAAGAAGTCATAGAAAACAATAGGAAAATCCTGAACCAACAGTATGAAACATTTTGTCATGTTAAAGGTGAATCACTGACGCAACAATTTGAGCGTTTCAGTTGTCTCATCAGTGAACTGAGGCTTGTTAACCACTTTTTCTAACTCAACTCAAAATAGCAGGTTCCTAAGGTCACTGCCAGAAAAATGGGACACCATAGCTTTTGTCACCCGAAATTCACCTGAGTTCAAGGGTCTGACCTTGACCCAACTCCACGGTCGACTCCTAACCTTCGAAAGGGAGTTGAACTAGAAAAGGAAGTTACAAGAGTCAGGAAAAGTCGTTGATGATTATACATTCGGTAACACTGCTCTTCTGGGTCAAGAAGAATCTGGGAGTAGTGGTAAGGATCAGGGTTATGATCACTTCATTGATATAACTGCTGGTGCAAATTTTAACAACCCTGATCCTCACTCTACAAGTTATGCATTCACCGCAAACGAAAACCAGATGTTAGACAATCTAAGCTTTGAACTCAATGATCTACAGCATTTTGATCCCACTGATTTAGAGGAAATGGACATCCTGCACCAACTGGCCTTGCTAAGTGTTAGAACTAGCAAATTTTACAAAAGAACAGGGCGAAAATTCCCAGGTTTGCATGGGAATCTAAGGGTTGGGTTGGATAAATCCAAAATCAAGTGTTACAAGTGTAACAGGTTGGGACACTTTGCTAGGGAGTGTAGGAGTCAAACTGCTGGTCCCATAATCACTCATCCTAGTTCAAATCCTAGACCTCAAAATCAAGGCACTGTGCACTATGCCCAATATGCCCCAGCAGCTCAAGTGTACACTGCACACTATGATGCTGCCCCTGTGCCAGTGCACTATGTCCAAACTACTGTTCCACAGATCCAATATGTTCAAACCCCTGATCCCCAGGCACAAGTGCAGCCTGCACCACAAACCATTGCTCCAGTAGTAGTACAACCAGATCAACAAAGTTTTTTCACTCAAGGGTTTGTTGACTGGAGCAGTATGCCTGAAGACCTTAGTGATGAAAATTTTGCACTCTATGCTTCCAATGATTCTTCTCATGATGAATTTTGTTTGATGGCATTAGAGTCAATACAGGAGGGGGTTGAAACTGAAGAAGAACAGCTGAGTATTGAAACAGTGGATGAGGTGACTGAAGCAGTGGTTACTGCTGTGGCTGGTGAACTATTGTTGGGAGAAAGTTCAGGTACCCTGATTAAACCACTGACAGACCCATGGTTCGAAGAGGACAAGGAAGAAAAGAAAGAAGAAAAAGCAGGTGAGAAAGAAGAAAGAGCTAAAGATTAAGAAAATCCTCAATGTGATTGTGCGATGATGGCTGCTGCCAAGGTATCACCTCAAGTTCTTGAAAAACTGTGTTCTGACAATTGCATTATTGCTTTTGCTAACATCAAAGAGGTGAACGAAAACCTTCGGAATAAAATCTTAACTGATAAAGTCAAATTTGAAAGATCTTTAAAAGAACTTAAAAACAAATTGACTGAAAAAAGAGAAAGAGATTAGCAGCATGAAAGAAGAGCAGAGCATAACCAAAACCCAACTCTAAACTATGGTAGAAAAATACCAAGTTTGCAAAAAGGAGTTAGAGTCCACCCAGATCACATGTGAGAGATGAGTGGAATCATGCAAAGGGTATGAGGTTATGCTTGAAAAACAGATAAAAAGCAATGCGAAATTTGGGGTTGGTTATAGAAAACATGATGATGAAAACACTGCTTTTGGAAAATCTGTTCCAACCACTGATGTAATCACTGAGTTCATTCTCACAAACAAGAATGGCCAAGAAGTGAAAATCACTAACAAACTTGGTAACAAAATCACACTTGACAGACCAATGGGATCCTCTACTATTGAGGAGCTTGAAAATTATCAGTTTAAACCAAAATGGTCTGATGAGTGTGATATTCTTGAAAATTTCAAGCCAATGGACTTTACATCAACTGATGGTGTTAAAGCTCCAAAAGCTAAAGTCATACCTCTCAAGGATATCCCAGCAGTGGTTAAAACCTCTGCTGCAAAGGAGTCTGAAAAGAGAAAGAAGAAAGAAAAAATTGATAACTTGTTTTGTGAATTCTGTGAGAAAAGGAATCATCTAACAAAAGACTGCTTCCACTTAAAAGATTATGATTTAAACAGAACAAGTGTCATTGTTTCAGTTGAAAGTTGCATTGTTTGTGGCAAAACAAACCACAAAACTCAAGCATGTGTGTATCTCAAAAACTTTGATGTGAAAAAGAATGAGTACATTGCTAAAACACCCTTGAGTTCATCATCATCATTATCATCTGTCAAATTCACCAAGAAACAACCTCTGTTTGTGCCAGTTGAAACAGCTGTCACAAAACAGCTGAACCAAACATCTGTCAAAAGAGATGTTCAGGTTACTGATGCACCCCCTGCCAATCAGTTCAGAAAAGGCAAGGAAAAACAGTCCTACCAAAGGATTCCACACGTTTATGAGGCCTACAAAAGGCCCTCTAAACCTAGAGTGAATATGCATCCTTTTGGTTATCAGCAGGTGATTGGTCAAGACCCCCAACAGTGGTTAGCAAGAAACAGTACTAAAACTGTCCAAACCCCTGACCTAACCACTGTCCATCACTCTGCATCCATACCAGATACTGTTGAAACCCCATCCAAAGCCCTATTGGCTTTGGAGCCGTTAATGAACTAATCCTTTTACTTCATGTGTAGGGAGCTTCTGCATGCCTTGATAGTCTTTGGTAGTAGATAGTGGAGGCTCCAGGAACATGACAGGATGTAAAGCCCTCCTCAAATATTTTAAAATCCATGGAGGGGGTGATATATCCTTTGGGAATAATAGTAAAGGGAAAGTTCTGGGGTCTGGAACAGTTCAATCTGGTAATATAAAATTTCAAAATGTCAATCTAATAGACAATCTAAAATTCAACCTTCTGAGTGTATCACAAATGAGTGACAAAGGGTTTGGGTCATTCTTCACAAAAGATTGTTGTAGGATTGTTGGACCAGAAATGGTCAAAAAGATTGAAGCAATAATCAAAACTGGTCAAACTAAACTTGTTGCTCAAAGAAGTGGCAATGTTTATGTTGTTGATATGTCAAAAGAGTGTCCCAGAGCTGATGCCTGTCTGTTCTCAGCTGCCTCTAACAAAGAGACAGAACTTTTGCACAGAAGGCTGGGACACACAAATCTTAAGACAATCACTGAAATTTCAAAAAATGGTTTGGTGAGAGGCCTACCACAAAAATTGTTTTCATGTCCTGAACATTGCATTTCCTGTTTAAAAGGAAAACAGCATAAAAGTTCCTACAAGTCCATTGAAGAGTCCAAAACAACCCAGTGTTTGCAAATGCTACACATGGATTTGTTTGGCCCAGTTCAAGTCATGAGCCTCAAGAAGAAAAGATATTGTTTGGTTATTGTTGATGACTTTTCTAGGTTTACATGGACTTTCTTTTTACACTCAAAAGATGAGACTGCAGGCATTTTACAAGACTTTGTGACACAGGTTGAAAAGCAATTTGACCTTCCAGTGAAAAGCTTCAGGAGTTACAATGGCACAGAGTTTAAAAATAAGGAGTTGGATGCCTTCTATGTGAAGAAAGGGATTGTAAGGCAGTACAGTATCCCTAGAACACCAGATCAAAATGGGGTTGTTGAAAGAAAGAACAGAACTTTGATTGAGGCTGCCAGAACTATGCTTGCAGATTCAGGTTTGCCATTAACTTTCTGGGCAGAGGCAGTAAAAACTGCTTGCTATGTCCAGAACAGAGTTTTAATAAACCCCAGGCACAAAAAGACTGCTTATGAAATTCTTTATAATATCAAACCACTGATCTCATATTACAAGGTGTTTGGTTGTCCATGCTTTATTTTGAACTTAAAAGATTCCATTTCAAAATTTGCAGCCAAAATTGATTGTGGTTATCATCTGGGATACTCAACCACTGCCAAGGCCTACAAAGTGTTCAATACACGGACCAAGGCAGTGGAGGAGACTTTGAATGTGAAGTTCAATGAACTTTCATCAATGAAAATCCCAGCAAATCCTGCAGATCTGTTTGATCTTGAAAATTTTACTTTTGAAAATACTGTTGTCAAGACTAACAGTGCAGGTCCATCAGAGGATACAACACCAGACTATGGGTATGAAATCATCATCCCTCAAAGGTCTGCCACAAAGGGAAAAGCACTAGCTGTTCAAAATAGCTGTCAAAGCTCAACCACTGCTACCTCAACAGTTGTTGACCAAAGTAGCCCATCCACCACTGCTTCCACATCCTCAAACACTGCTGACAAAAGTCCTCAAACAGTGGATAAAAGTCTGCAGTTGTCCACTTCATTACCTCCTATTCCACCACATTTTGAAGTCACTGCTGGGTCATCAAAGTCACCAGCAGTGGTTAGCTCAGATGATACACATTTGCAGCGTTCACCAATAAATGCCATCATACCATACCAAGGAGATTTAATCTTCTTGAGATCTCATCCACCTGATCAAATCATTGGCAACATCAATGAAGGGGTGCTCACAAGAAGCCAAACCCAAAACATTTGTCTTTTTGCTGGTTTTCTATCACTCCATCAGCCAGTCAAGTACCAAGAGGCACTGAAAGACAACAGCTGGGTAGAAGCCATGCAAGAGGAGCTCCAACAGTTTAAAAGACAACAAGTATGGGAGGTTGTACCACTGCCAGCAGAGGTTAGTCCCATTGGAACAAAGTGGGTCTTCAAGAACAAAACTGATGAAAGGGGCATTGTTGTCAAGAATATAGCCAGGCTTGTGGTTCAAGGTTACAGACAGGAAGAGGGGATTGATTATGATGAAACATTCGCCCCTGTTGCAAGATTGGAAGCTATTAGACTATTCCTGGCCTTTGCTGTCAACCACAACATGAAGGTGTTTCAAATGGATATCAAAAGTGCTTTCCTCTATGGTACACTTCAAGAAGAGGTGTATGTATGTCAACCTCCAGGTTTTGAGGATCCATTTTATCCTGATCATGTCTACAGGCTAAACAAAGCCTTGTATGGCCTGAAACAAGCACCAAGGGCCTAGTATGAAACTCTTTCCAACTTCCTACTCTCAAATGGTTTCAAAAGAGGTACCATTGATAAAACACTGTTTCTTAAATGGAGAGGGAAGGATTTAATGATTGTCCAAATTTATGTGGATGACATTATTTTTGGAAGCACATGTAACAAAATGTGTGAAGAGTTTAGAGAACTCATGACAGCTGAGTTTGAAATGAGTGCAATGGGTGAGCTGCAATGCTTTCTTGGTCTCCAAGTACAGCAAATGCAAAATGGAACTTTCATTCATCAAAGCAAATATGCCAAAGAACTTTTGACCAAATTTGATATGAATGATTGTAAACCATGCAGCGCACCCATGGCAACAAATAAGCTTGTCATGTCTGATGAAAAGGATGAGCTGATTGACCAAACCCTTTATAGAAGCATGATTGGGTCTTTATTATACCTAACTGCATCTAGACCAGACATCATGTTTGCAACATGTGTCTGTGCAAGAAGTCAGTCAGCTCCTAGAAAATCAAATCTCATTGCTGTAAAAAGGATCTTCAGATACATAAAACGTGCTCCCACACTTGGTATCTGGTATCCAGCTAATGGGAACATCAAGCTTTCAGGTTTTTCAGACAGTGACTTTGCTGGATGTCACACCACAAGGAAGTCCACTTCAGGAAGGTGCCAGTTTCTAGGTGATTGCTTAGTTTCTTGGAAAAGTAAAAAGCAAGCAGCAGTTTCAACATCTACTGCTGAGGCTGAATACATTGCTGCAGCAAGCTGTACAGCCCAACTCCTGTGGCTTCAAAATCAGTTACTGGATTTTGGTATCACTGCCTTAAAAACACCACTCATGTTGGACAGTCAGGCAACAGAAAATATCATCAAAAATCCAGTTTCCCAATCTACCACCAAACACATCGACATCAGACATCACTTTGTGAGGGATTGCTATGAAAAAGGTTTGATTTCTCTGCATCATGTCCCAACTAAAGACCAGCTGGCAGATGTGCTCACAAAAGCACTTGATACAGCCACTTTTGAAAGCTTGGTCTCTAGGATTGGGATGCTGAACATGGAATAACAAGCAACATCTTGTTTTTCTATGAATAAAGGCAACAAAATGTTTTCAGAAAATCAAAATCCATCCTTAAAAATAGCTAAAAATGAAATTTTCATTAAAATCCTTAAAAGTCTGCCATAACCACTGATTGTTCAAAAGTCTGCTCCACTTTAAAAGTCTGCCCACTGCTGAAAGTCAACCCCTGTTCTCTCATTCTTTTGATAATCTCTGTTGTTAAAAAGCAGTGTCTTATCCACTGATATGCTATCCACTGATAGTGAAAATCATCCACTGCTTCCTTACCACTGCCTTCATCAGTCACTTTCATCAAAGTAATGTCCTTCACTCTCACAAGGGGTTGTCACGTGGACAGTACATAGTGCTCAGACCTTTTGTAACGGCTGCCACGTCAGCATTCACTTTCTTCCCTATAAAAATCCCCCACTCAACACCAAAACAGGGTTTTACTGTCGAATTGAATTCTTAAAAATTCTCTACTCAAAGCAGTTTTTCATCTCATTTCTCTCAAATTTCTTAGATCATTCTATTCAAAAATGACAAAATCGAAGCCATCTGCAAAACCCACATCAAAATCATCATCGAAAACAGCCTCTCAAAAGGCAATCTCCACTGAAATTCCATATAAATCATCTCACAATCTCCTGGGTCTTCTCACAAAACCAGGAGCCACCAATGTTTTCGATTCCATCATTAACATCATGGCAAAATCAAAGTACAAAACTTTGTTCACCGCCGATGCACCAATCTATTTGGAGACCCAAAGGGAGTTCTAGAAGAATGCAACCCTTGAAAAACAAGGTGACACTGCAACCACCATACACTCTTCTATAGAGGGTAAAGCCGTCCAAATCACGCCACAATCCATTTCAGAGGTCTTTCAACTCGATGATCAGGAAGGTAAAACTTCTTTCACTAAAAACGAGTTACAAACTGACTTCATTGAATGAGGGTATGAAGCCACAATGATGAAGAAACTTACCTTACAAAAAGGTTATTTTCCTTCTGCAACCAGATTTTTATTTCATACCCTCCTACTATGTGTTTCAAACAAAACCACTTCTTTCAATGAAATCCCTTTAAAGATTCAAAATCTGGGATATGCAATTCTTCAAGAAGAAAATTTTAACTATTCTCGGGAAATTTTTAAAGATTTGGTTAATAATGTTGAAACAAAATCATTCTTACTGTTTCCAAGATTTTTAAGTTACTATTTTGAAAGGAAATTCAGTAAGGATGATTTAGCTGCAATAAATCAAGGTGAGATTACTCGAATAAATAGCCTAACAACTGAAACTTTTTCAAGAATGTTAGCACCTTGCAAAACACAAGTAGAGGTGCCTGAGCAGAATTTAGCAGCTACTACTGCTCCTCAGGTATCTGCTGCTGATCCCACTTCTCTAGGTTATCAAAGCAGCAGACCAACTGTTTTGAAACCCACACCTACAAATCCCAAAAAGCCAAACAAAAAGAATCATCAAAATCCCCCCAAACCAATCAAAACGGCAACTCCGGAGGATGAGATACCAGAGCTACTGCCGGTGACAACACAAACGTCACAAGAAACCACTGCTGCTACTTCCTCATAGCAGTTGGTACAAATATCTCAACCCATAACCAAAACTCCTCCTGCTTCTTCACAAAAAGAACAGGTTGTACACAAAGGGCCACCACATTATGATGCTCTGGAAACACTCGTTTCCATCATCCACAGCCCAATGCCCGGGGCAAATCCTCTTTCTACACCCAACCTCACATCCACAATTCCACCAAAAACGCAACTTTTGTTGGATGCAATCGATTTGAACCAGGCATTACCCAGTCCTTCTCAATCACCTGTTATTGAGAATATGCATCAACAAATGACTGAGCCTGATGTATCATTCCTTGCTAACCCACCAACACAACCTGAGGAGGTTACACCCCTTGAGTTACAAGTGACTCTTGGTGGTAATCCAAGTGAAGCAGCCACTACAACTGTTGAACCCACTGGTTTTACAGTTGGATAGTGGTTACATCAATAAGACTTCCTTGGAGGCAATTCCTTTTATAGCACCTCTGCCAACCACCAGTGGATTTATTTATCCTACTGGCAACATCAAAAGGTTGTCAAGTGTTGAAGGGAGAAGACCCCAGTACCAAGAAAAAGGGGCATCAGTGGTTAATGTTTGGAGTATACTCCCTACTTCTACCACTGATAAAACCACTGTTAGTGGGAAATCAGATGATCCCATTAAATTAGGTTATGGTTTAAAGTACCAGAAATTGACGGCTCGTGTTGAGAAGCTTGATAACTCTGTTGCAGAACTCAAAAATATGCTACAACAGTTGTTACAAGTACAAAAGGTACAATCCACTGCTGTTCCACCTCAAGCACCTGCTCCACAACAGGCATCTGCTACAAATGAGCTCTGGAATCTATTTCAACCTTTTCTCCATCATCAAGCACAACTAGCAGATCAGCAACATGAAAAACATGTTCAACAGTTGAGAAATGCAATGGAGTCAAGGTTCAAAAACACTCAGGCTGATCTAAAGGCTCTCAAAACTCAGATCCTGCACACCACTGGTACTGCTCCTCCAACAGTTCTTTTCATTGATCAACTTCCCCCAGATAATGCCAAAAAGGGGGAGAAAATTCAGGAGTGGAAAAATAAGGGAATAGAGGATGGTCTCTACATTGCACTAGAAAATGCAAACAAGACCAAACAGATCCCTTTGCCTGATGGAACCAAGAAAATTGATGTGACCACAAATGCACTGGCAGAAGCAGTTGCAAGTGTAAAAAGGGATAGAGAGGCCAAAAGGAAAGCCAGGGTGGATTATCCGGATCAGGGTACTTTAGGGTCAAAAGATGATGAAAATCTTGTTGATGAAAAGAAGAAGCCTACAAGAAGAGTAAGGCTACCCAAATCCATTCCAACCAGACGTTCAAAGTCTGTTCCAAAACCACCACCTAAAACAACTGTTGTAACTCCTGTTGTATCCACTACTGTTAGTACTTTAGTGGTTTCAACATCTGCTCCCACTTCAACACACACCACTTCAACACACACTACATCCACTGCCTTATCACCATTACCACCAAAAACAAAATCACCTCTTGCCAAAAGGCAGAAGACAGCAGTTGTTACAACATCTGTTGTAAAGACAACAGTGGTTGGAACACCAGTTGTTTCAACAACTGTTTGTCAATCACAAATCACTGCCACTACATCCACTACCACTGTTCCATCCAGAACATCATCAGCTCCTCCTCAAATAAAGAGGAGAAGGCTAATTCTCAAAGATGATGACACTTCACCATCCCAAACACCTTCAAAATCTTTAGCTCTTGTCACAATACCAAAACCGGTTACTCTCTCTTCAGTTCAAATGCACAAGCCCTTACCTCCTGCAGGTGTTTAATTTCCTCTTGAACTAGAAGCTGTTAGAGAAGAAATAAAATCTTTTTACTATGAGGATGACCCTGCCAAAAGGAGGTTGCCATCAATAAAAGGATATCCCTGGCCTAAAAATGTTGATGAATATTTGAAGATCAAGGCCAAGTAAGCAGAGGATATCTCGAAAAGAAACACACAAGGGAAATCTGACAAAGAAATTTCTAGAAACTATCAATATCTGCTCACGCAAGTCAGTTCCCTAGAACGATTTGCAAAAAAATGTCAGTCAACAAATTTCAGTTAGAGCAGCTGAAACTTTGAAGAAAGACTACATTGAAAGCATCATGGCTCACAAGAAGTACAAAGGAGAGAGATACATGTACAAAGAGTGGACTGTTCCTGAGCTTGAAAATGAAGCAGCAAGAATTCAAGACATGATAAAAAGGAAAGTCACTCACACTCCTCCTGACTGGGCAAAGTTTAGAAAGAATGTACCTGACAAATAGGTAGAACTGAAAAGAATGAGAGAAGAACTGGTTGCTGCTGAATATGGAAACAAAAGACAAATTGCTAGATGGAAAGAAGATGTGGTCAGGATCACCTACAAAAGGTTGGAGGAATTAAGAAAGAAAGATCCAAAAGTTCCTCAAAAGCCTGACTATCCTGAAGCAAAGGTTTCAAAAAGACCATCAAAGCTGCAAATCAGGAGAGCCACTGCTCCAACTGGTACTGCCATCTATAAAAGAAGGATACACAAACAGTTGAGAGGTGAAACCATCCAAGAGATGATATAAGGAGATGACCTTGTAAAAGAAGGCATAAAGAAAATGATCATAGAATCTCTTGGTTTAGATCAAACTGCAAATACTACTCAGCCAGTTATGAATAGGCCAGCCTCACCAAATACCTCTGCAAATAAACATCTCCCAAAAAACCCACCAGGCTCAAAAATACAAAAGTGGGAAACTGACAAACAGACCTGCGTATTGACTTTGCTCAGGTCTGGTGGAGAAGTGGAGAAAATATCAAGTGAACAAGCTCTTGGCCTGAGTCTTGAAGATTTGCAGGATCTCCTTGATCTTCCACTTAGCAGGGATGATGAAGACACAGATGCCCTTGACTTTGAACTACAGTTTAAAGGTCAGATAACGGAACTGTTGATGAGGCAATAAATGTCCACAATAATGAAGAGTTTTGGCATTATCTGTTCCAGGGGGAGATTGTTGGGATTGAACCCTATCAGAGGAACAGATAATTAAAGCCAAAACTGGATCAGAGCAGCGGATCCTGAATAAGCAGATGATTACATACAAATATCTCCCCTTGAAAGTGATTTCAACATCTGCTGACCTCCTATCTGCAGATCTTGCAAACTGCTGACCTACAACTGCTGCTCAAGTAAAGACCTGATGAAAGACTAAAGCCCTGCTGATTCAATCTACTACCTTGAGTCAAGCACTGCTGATCCGGACAAGTGCTGCTGGGTTCACAGCAGTGGAAGGTTGCAGCAGCTGATCAATAGTCTGTTTTGTAATGTAATGTAATAGCAGTAGTTAACATAGCAGTGTTTGTATAGATCAGAGGTTAGAGTTTGTTAGGAGGTTAGATGTCACTTTCATGGTGACGTCAGCTAAGATGCTCAGTGGTTTGCAAGTGCCTATTAATAGTTCAGTACTTTGTACTGTTCTATTAGCTCTTTTGCATCATCGTCTTCTTTGCACGAACAAACAACTGAGCTCTGGCTGAGGGGGAGTTTGCATTCACTCATCAATCATTGTAATCGTTATTGAAATAAATTCAATCTTTCGATTCATTGTGAAAAGTTGTTTGATCAAAGTATTACTCTCGTTTGATTGTATGCAAAGTTTGTTTTCATCATAATTCCGCTGCACACTCATCCATTTTCATCTTAATTACAAACACAAAATACAATCAGAATCAAACTCAGATCTAACAGACATCATTATTGCATTCAACATTTTCAACGCTTTTTCTCTTTCAGTGTTTGTCGTTTGCAAACTATTCACTGTTTTGTTCAAAACATCGTATGATTCTTTCAAATTCTTTACGTCAAACCTCAACTTTTCTTTCATCTTTTCTGATTCACTAAACCTCTCGTCTTTTACTGCACACTGTTTGCAAGATTTCAAACATGTGAGACATGGTTTTGTGACTTCAACAATCTTCTCGACCTCCACAATCTTTTCAACTTCAACTATCTTTTCCACTTCCACAATCTTCTCAACCACTTTGACTTCTTTCAATTCTTTTGCAGCTTTCCTCTCTTTCAGTTTCTTCAATTTCTCTGCAAAATAAAATTCAAATCTGTCAGAAGATAAATGTGTCTTTCCAAGGTTTATCTGTTCAAGCTCTTCATCATCATCACTTGTTTCTAATGGACTGCTTTCAGATGAAACAGATTCTTCATCTTCACTTTTCTCCTTATCAGATAACACATCTATCCATTCCTTCAGTAATTTTGGTTTCTAAACAATCTGAGCAATGAAAGCTCGAACATTTGAATCTTCTGGAATGTACTTATCCCAGCTAAAACCTTCAGCCACTTTCTCGTCTTCTGGATCAATTATGCCTTAGTAAGCTTTCTTGTTGGCATCTTCAATCATTTTCCCATGTGCCGTTTGTGACTCCTTTTGCTGATGCAGTTGATAAGTGATTTGTTGATATATGGACTTCTTATAATAATCATCTTTTCCAAAAGAATCCTTTGCTCCTCTCGGCTCCTGATTCTTGCACTCTCTTTTAAAATGGCCTTTCTCCCGGCAACGAAACCAGACAACTTTAGATTTATCAAAACCTAAATTAGAAAGATTTGCATCCAAGAAATCACTTCTTCATGTAATCATTCTAAATTTTTCTGCTCTCCTCAAAACACTAGCTAAGGCCCATTTAATGTCCATCAGTTCCAACTCCTCTGCATCGATCTGATCATAATCTTCCTTTGTGAGCATCGGATTACTAATTTTTCCAGCAATCAACCCTTCATAAGATTCTAATGCAGTGACCAGTAATCCCATATTACTTTTCACAACTTCTTCAGAATAATTTTGTCCATTTTGAAGATGTAAAGCCACATTTTACTGAATCAGATGCCCATTTCCAATAGATGCACTTTGAACACTTGCAGGATTCACATTTGAAAATCCACTAGTATTGATTGAGCTTTGACTGCTTGTTCCGGATGAATTTCCTGCACTAAAAGTTGTTTGGATTTTTGGACTCGCTTCAACTGTCTGAACATTTCCTTTATAGTACAGTTTGATATCTTGTTGATTGCTTAAATTATTCATTCTGGCAATTTTCTGTTGTTCAAGATCCTGTGCCTCCAGCTTTTCAATAAACTGAGCAATTGATAATCTGCTAAACTGTCCAGAATTTTTCAGAATCATCAGATATGTACCCCAGTCCTTTTGTGGTAATGCATCAGTAAGCTTTTCTACCCATTCTGCTGGAGTTTTTGTAATCTTCAATTGTGACATGGTGCGTACAAGATGACAATATCTCTCAATGAGAGTCTTTGTTGTCTCACAAGGCATACAAGTAAACAATTCAAACTCCTTTTTTAACAAAGCTGCTTCACTTTGTAGCATTTCTGTACTTCCTTCAAATTTCTTTTTAAGAGCTTCCCAGATTGAATAAGCACTGTCATCATGTTGAAGCAACACAAATATATCCTCTTTAACAGCTTGTTGTAATAGATTGATCATCATTTGCTCTCCTTTATAACTTTCTCTCTCTTGCTCTGTGAATTTTGAAATGATTTTACCAACTCCCACTGAGTTTTGTGGCCTCTCATATTTAGTTTCAATGCTTTCCCAAGCTTTTAAATGATTCGCCTGAACCCAATTCTCAAAACGTTTCTTTCATCCATGATAATATTCAATTCCCATAAGTTTCGGGGGTTTTTGCATTGTTCCGGTTTCATTCTCCATGTTCAAGTTCTTAGCAATGTCAGCCGGAGTAGTCGAGGTTGTTGCAAATGCGTTGTAAAATTCAGAATCCATGTTTACTTATCACGTTTTTCAAAAATAGTAGCTTTCGAGCGGAATTAACTAATATCAGGTTTGAGCGAAATAGCAAACAACACTTCTTGGAGCGAAATCAGGAATTAGTGCGTTTGGAGGGGAATCAGATATATGTCTTTCTGGAACGAAATCACCAAATAGAATTTGGAGCGGAATCTGAAAATTCAATTTGGAGCGGAATCATATGTTGGTTAATTGGAGCGAAATCAGACATAGATGATCTTGGACCGGAATCAGGAGATATTTTGGGGCGAAATCACTTGTTTGGTACACTCGAGCAGAATTAACATCATTTTGGAGCGGAATTAGATCAATGTTTGGAGGGGAATCACGAGTTTGGAGCGAAATCAGATTTTGTCTATTCAAGCGGAATCAACTCGGGGGTCCATTTTGTCCATTTTTAGTCCGAATTTTAACCTCAAATTTTCAGGGATTTGTTAATAGTCACATATACATAGTCTGTGAAAGTTTGAACAAGTTTTGACCGGTAAATCTCGTTCTGATGAAGAAAGAAGGTGTAGAAACAAGAAATCTCGATGAAATCCAGCTAATCTCTGCAGAACTCCTCCTCCTGAGCTCTGATACCACTTGTAGGATCGTTTGCTGACCCGAACGAGTCTATCAGAGGAGTTTTGATCAGATTCAGGTGCGGAAAACAAGAATCTGACGTAGAAATAACTAGCAATTCACTTTTAACACACTTTTGTATTGATTTTAACAGTTTACACGCAAACGTCACACCAGCAGCACTTCGGTATGGAATACAAGGAACCGTTATTCTGATTTCGCTCATAAAGACTATATATACTAGTCTGATTCCGCTCGAAATAGCATGAAGTCATCTGGAGTGAAATCAGCATAAGACATCTGGAGCGAAATCAACACAAATGTGATTTCGGGCGAAATCACATACAGGTGATGTTTCGAGCGAAATCAACATCTAAACAATCTAAACATTGACATTTTCTCGTACAACATGCCCTAGTCTAACAATCCTACATTAAGACTCGATACAAGACGAAGTCGACAGATGTATGCACCAACAGTTTGTTGTGTTGAAATCAAGTTTGTTCGATCGCAGGGACTATTTGTGTCAAACTGCGAAACTATCCCGATTTGTATAGTAACGAACATTATAGAACTTGATCATAATTTAAACATAACCTAAATAACCTTTACATAGCTTGGAAATAGGCTTTGAGGGGTTCGGTATGCTAAAAAAACTTTATTGATCAATTGGGACTAAAAGCGTCAAAAAGTGCACAAGTTTGCATTTTCATGCGTATTTTATGTTCTAAATATATCTGGACATCCAAAAATTTATGTAAGCATTAAAATATTTTATTTTAGTGTTTGGCATGATAAAATTCCATTCGTCGCTTAATTTGGATCGTTTTTGCGTTCGTTACGACTTCGGTCGTAATTAAGCGAGTAACGCAACCGTACGACCAAACGAACCGACATCCGAGATATTTTTGAGCATGTTTTGAGTTCCCTATACTTTAACTTTATTTTAGAGCCTTGAAATGGGGTTAACGAGGCTTAAAAGTGCAAAAAATCAAGTTTTACAAGTGCAGGGACCATTTTTGAAATTTCTGACCAGATTCAATGAACCTAGTCCATTTTGAAGTGTTGATGGTTTTAACCCATGGTTTTGCAAAACCATAGGCTGGTATTCAATGAACCTAGTCCATTATGACTCATATTAGGGGCTCCCATGGTTTTAGAAAACCATGGGCACACATGTAAGGTCCAGATCAAAGCTCAGTTTTCGATGAACGATCTTAACGGTTCTTGAATTCTTATAAATATCCAACTTCACTTCACTCCCAAAGCACACTTGATCTGATTTTGGCTCTCTAAGTTGAAGTTTATGCTTCATACCTGAGAGTAAATCAGATTAAAGCTTGCGGGGACCTTTTGTATGTATTCTTTCGTTCTTTTCATTCGTTTTATCGTTAAAGTCAAACTGCGTTTGACTTTCTGCATTGACCAGTTTATCGCCAACGTGAAGTTCGTTTGAACTTCATAACACGAGCGTAATCATGATGCTTATAGTCCCTAGTGACTATACCTACTGATTACCACGTTATCTAGGCTTAGTGACGAGTCGTAGTTTCGGCCAAAATGTGTTTTCTCGCGTATTTTGTAACCAAACTACTCTAGGATATAAAAACCATTTGTTTTGGTATCAAACCTGTTTTCTAACTTAACTAAACATGTTCTAGCATGTTTAGCTCGTCACTTTTTTAGATTAGTGCTTGTGTGGAGCCGAAAGTCAAGCGGACTAAACACCCGCTTAGACTTTCGAACACGACCCGTTTGGTCGATCATTAGGATCTGACCAAACATGTTAAGTGACCATAGTAGCGTATGGAATAACCTTACAAGGTTATACCTTATGGTCACTTAGGTTTAATTAGTCGCATGATAGGTAGTTTATATGCCTTTGGTAAATTACCAAAATACCCTTTTCATACATAATTGGTAATTTAGCATATGTAACCAAAACTTTTGACACGTAACTGATTATGTACCATAATTAAACATTTATGAGCATATAATACTTGTCATAGGACTAGTTAGACGTCTTGAACGCGCTTTTGCGCACACGATGCGTTAAAGTAGCGTAAGCTACCATAATGGGCCGTGATGGGTCGAAAGCACTTAGGTTAGGTTTCAATTTAGGATGTAAGCTTTGTTAAACCATATCACATGAGTTCCAACACTCATTTGGTTTACGAGACTTCATTCTATCCGATCGTCTGATTTAGGCGTCTATTGTTTGAGTAGTGGTTCGATTACTAGGTGCTACTTGATTCCTTTGGTTTGCTTTTGGTTGTTTAAAGTTCTATTAATTGAGGATACTTTGGACTACATGTGAGTACATAGTTCCCCTATTTTTCTATTTTCAGTTGTTTTGGGGTGATTCATGTGTACAAAATGATTTTCAAGGTTTAAACGATGATTTTTCAAGAACAATTAAGATGGTTTATGTAGGATCAATTTCAGACCCAAACGAGTCAATCAGAAGGGTTCTCGAATCAAATCAGAGGCGGAATACAAAGATTTGATCTTCGTTTAGCTTGTTATACACTTTAACGGTCTCTTGTATTGATTAACGTGATGATACAATGGCTGGAGACAATTTGGCAGCACCTCGATACAATATCCTGATTCCCCACCAAATGACACTATCACTACCCTATTTATAGTGTTTCTGATTCCCCATGAAAGTGCAACTTTCTGATTCCTCACGAAATGACAATTTTCTAACTCCCCAAAAAAATGTCATGTCCATTTCGTGGGAAATCAACATTTCGTGCCCTAATCTAAACAATTCTATATAAGACTCGATACAAGACGAAGACGACAGACGGATGCACCAACAAACTCCCCCTCGAATGTTGACGGAGTCTTCAGTGTCGAGTGTCACACCCCGAATATCAGAGCATTGGCGTGACTGGACTGGTATCTTCGTTGCACAGCGGAAGCAAATAATCTAAGTCTTTTAGAAAATGAACGCCACTAAGTACTCGACTCTGCATGGTCCTCCTATTCCAACCGTGCCATAGTTTCTGAAAAGTAACCTGAGAAAGAAACATGCGAAAAATCAACATAAAGTTGAGCGAGTTCATATTGTTTGTAAAATATTTGAAATAAATCTTTTTGAATAACCGGTTTTTGAAGTATTGTTGAGAAAACGAATTTAAAATCATTTTCTTGTCGCATTGTATGGAAACTTTGTATTTGTAACGCTTTATGTGCATAAAATCAAGTATTCTTGTATGTATCCTGTATTCTTGTATAATTCAAGTATCTTTGTGTATCAAGTATTTCTGTATGTATCTTGTTGTTAATGGGTTGCAAGACCATTAACATGTGACACGACATAGGAAGTCACCAAACCATAGGCATTTTTCTGTAGTCGATTCACGACTGAGACACAAAAACACTACTTGGTTCTAGTTGTCACCAAGAGTGGGGCTGCCCTGACACCCGTTAGATCTAACCTTTTGTTCTGCGGTCTTAGTATGTACACGATTAATGGTGCTTATGTTACCCTATTCGTGACATGATTTCTCGTATCATTCCTCAATTTCTGTATCATTTCTCAATTCTTGTATCATTTCTCAATTCCTGTATCTCTTTGTACTTGTATTTTCTCGTAGTTTAGAAAACTAGATTTAGTGTGTATGCATATTTCAAAAAAATACGCTTGTTTGAAAAACCGGTATAAAACATAAGCTTTTCGTAAACCATTTGTGTCTGTTAAAACTTGCTTGTAAAATGGTTTATGAATATCTAATTCTTGTATGCTTTGCAAAATGTGCATGTCTTTCCACCCCGAAAAAATTTAGAAAAATGTAAAACAGTGAAAAGGTGAGGTTATGAACTCACCTGAATATTCCTATGCGAAGCTAGCTAATTACGACTTCGTAATGTCGTTTCCAAGACGAGACTCACTAGTGTGCATTCTACAATATTCCTAACACGGAATATCTAATAAGTTTCTAAAAGCGGTAACTAAAACTATGTGTTACCGAGCTCTACCGAATCGTTAATCAAACGATTCATTGGTACGTTGTTAACATAACGAAAATGACCGAGTTATACTTGCTAAGTTTCGTTTATTGTTACGATTCATTGGTACGTTGTTAACATACACTTAGTTTTCGAAAGATTTTAAAGTATACAGATACTTATAAAAATATATAAATATATTGTTGTAATCGTGTTAGCCGTCTTGTGAAGTAGTACATGTATGTAACGAATGTTTCATGAAAAGAATTTATAATAAACTTGTATATAATTTTCGAATCGTAGCTTTCGTAAGTTGTATAGTGTCGTCAAAAGTAATTGTACGTTCGTATTTGATTTTCTAAAAGATTATTAGAATCCGAATGTTTGGTTTATAATAAAACACGCTTTATTTTACGGATTTTCTAGAAAAACGGGAAGAGTTTCCTCTGTTTTTGGACGCCCCCGACAACACCAGTTGTCGTTATTATATCAAAATTCAACAAAACTGTCACACCCCGACCACGTAAAACGACAAATCGTGGCGGAAACGCCGGGGAGTGTTGTAACAGAATTATTGTTTCAAACCATGGACACGAAGAGTTTCATTTCATTAAATATTAAACATTGTCTTAAGTTAAACAAGCAAATCAAACATAGACTAATGTCATTATTAAATCACTAAGGCCTCGTCCGGTCCTAAGTGAGCATGCTTCCTATTCGTAATCAACACTAAGCAACTTCACCTGAAACATATGTAAAAACAAAGTCAGCAAAGAAATGCTGGCGAGTACATAGGTTTTGCGTGAGTGTCAGATTCATGGCTCGTTTGCATGTCGAAATAACTCGTATAACTTCGTTAATCGACATTAGAAATCTTGTTTTTTTTTTGTAAAATATTTGTATCGTAAAATGAATAACCGAATCAAAATAGTTTGGTTATAATTTGTAAACCTCGAGACCATGAATCTTTACCCAAAACATTTGCTTTTCGTAAACCAAATCGTAAATCATTTTCGTAATAAAATTCGTATAGTTTATATCGTTTCGAAAACCTCGTTTGTGTGACATCGCTTCCAATCGTTTACCCAGATCGTTTAATTAGTTAAACATCTCTTTAGTCGTTTAAATCATTCTCGTTTTAGATTGTGAAACTACTTTCGGTCGTCTCGTTAACAACATTCAAACCTTTGTGACTCGTTCATCGTTCCACTTGTTCTGGTATTAACAAACCACCAAAGGGTAAGTTAAAAATCATCAGTTTCGGTCGTTACCCACCTAACCCACACATAACCATGGGTCCGGTCTGATAACGGGATTTGTCGGATCCTATGGTACCATAACCTAATACTGGTCGGTTTGGCCGAAATTAATGAATGTCATTTGTTATGTAATTACAACCAACAAGCTCGTTCATATTATCGAAATCGTTATTAGTTTAATATAAACCATCGTTAAAACATCGAAATCGTTTTGATACATATGAATCACCCCAAAACATTTGAAAACAATAAAATAGGGGAACTATGTACTCACCTTTGGGTGCGTTTTTATATGCTAACACAATCCCTCAAATTATTTATTTGTCCTAAATTAAATAAGAATGGTTTAATAAACAAAATTCATAAAAATGACGAAGTTTCTCCGATACTTAGAATTGTCACATAACTTTGAGATTCCTTGAAAAGTTATTATTTTTTATTATTTTGGTATATTCGCGTATATGTACTCAAGCGTAAAACAAATAATCTTGTCAAGTATTATCATGTCATCATACACATATTATAAAACACATAGCACATTGTAACACATAAAATTTACTCATGACCAACCCATTATAGTTATGTCGAAAAACACTTATTTTAGCGTTTCGGTAACATTTTTGAGCGTCGGAAGTCACGTATGACTAACCGAACACTAAGTAAACTTAATATAAGTTAAAATACTTGTTTTTATACCAAAAATATCAGTTTGGTTACTGATCTAAAAAAGTTTTGTAAAAGTCCTCCGAAAAGGCGATTTTTAACCGTTTTACCGCATAGTTTTGCATCAAACATTACCCGAACCATCCCAAATCGAAACGACTTGAAATTTTAACATAACCCATGTTATTTATTGAATAAAATAATGGTTATACTCATGATAGTGCAGGTCTTAAGTAAAGCACATAAATCATGTAAATTTCACATATTTTACCACTTTTTAAGCTATATGTACAACACGCAAAGCTATCAAACTTATGTCAAAGTTTCATGCCATTATAATACACAAAATAATGTCATTTTTAGTGTTTATAACCTGATCTAAAACATTTTTGCCATACAACCCCTTTTTACCATTTCTTGAGCTTTAAATCGAAATGTATCTTCATGTACAAGTGCCTAAAGCATACTAACATAGCATCAACATTTTATGTTGATCTAAACGCATCAAATATGTGTTGTTTTTAGGTTTATTTGCTGAAGTAATTTAAATTTAACATATCATACATAAATCACCAAATACTTGCATTTTTTTCCATCATTCAAGAACATGAAACACTTAAACAAGTACTTTATCAAAATAAAGCTCAAAACTCAAACTCATATACACACATATATATGTACGGTTATATACATATGTATACACACCATCATTTTTTTATTTGTTTCATGACCCATTTCTTTTAGATTTCAAGTTTAGTGAAAATCCCAAGATTCAAGAGAAACTTCAAATCATCAAGAACAACTATGAACCAAAGGTATGATTTAAATATAAGTGTTATACCTTCAAGATTCAAGTAAGTTATGGGATGATAGGAAGCTTGTATTCACTTGACAACACCTTGGGAACAACCTTAGATCTTCACACTATCTTGAAGTTTACTAGAAAGGATGTTGAATCTTCAAGAACAAGACTTGAATATATGAAGAAAATTAAGATAGAGAGAGGGAGAGATGGAGTGTAGTGTTGAGTGTGGAATGATGGAGTTATGGTATGGTGGTATTTATAGACCTTCCATATAGCATATTCCTAGCATATTCCTAGCATATTCCTAGCATATTCCTGGCATATTCCTAGCATATTCCTGGCATATTCCTGGTATATTCCTAGCATATTCCTGGTATATTCCTGGTATATTCCTGGCATATTCCTGGTATATTCCTGGCATATTCCTGGTATATTCCTAGCATATTCCTGGCATATTCCTGGTATATTCCTGGCATATTCCTGGTATATTCCTAGCATATTCTAGGCATATTCCTGGCATATTCCTGGCATATTCCTGGTATATTCCTAGGTTTGCTGCGTTGCCTGTGTTTTGCAGTATAAGCACTGTGTCGCGTAGGAACACACGGTACGCGCTTAAACTTGAAAAATAACGTTTTTAAGCGTTTTAATTTATTTTTCAACACGAACCTGATTAAAATAAGATTTTAATCATAATAGAATATTTGTGGGATTTAAATATTATCCGGGCGGTCACCAACGTTCGTTTCGCAGTTTTGTCGTAATTAGTTCTTTAGTTCAAATAAACATGTTTTCGCCATACCGAATCCTTCGAAACTTATTTCTAAGTTATGTAAGGGATATTTAGGGTATGTTTGGCTTACGTCACAGTTCCGGAGTGTATGTTGCTTTAAACTGATTGCGTTTAAGCACCAGTTTGCGTATAACCTTCTAAAAAGTAATTTAAAGCTTGAAATTGGTATCGAATCAAATTGTAAAATTAATAAACACAATTGCACATATAGTAACATCAAAAAAAAAAAACACATAATAACACCAAAGCATATTGTTTTATTGATAACGGACATTGTTTTATATAATACGATGATTATATATCACAGTTGTCACAGTCTCCCCTACTTTAGGAAATTTCGTCCCGAAATTTTACTTAGAGGAATCTTGTGAAAACAAATGCGGATATTTCTCCTTCATCTGGTCCTTATGTTCCCAAGTAAACTCGGGGCCACGTTTGGATTCCCAGCGAACCTTGACCAAATGAATCCGTTTGCCTTTCAACTGTTTGTATGTACGGTCCACTATCTCCACAGGTTTCTCGACAAAGTGCATCGTTTCATCGATTTGAATCTCGTCGAGAGGGACGTGAAGATCAGCATCAGCTAAACACTTTCGCAAATTGGACACGTGAAAAGTCGGATGAACATTTCCAAGCTCTGGAGGTAGTTCTAGTCGATAGGCAACCTTTCCAATTCTTTCAACAATCTTAAATGGTCCAACATATTGTGGTGTATGTTTTCCTTTCTTTCCAAATCTCACCACTCCCTTCCAAGGTGACACCTTGAGTAGGACACGGTCTCCGACTTGAAATTCTACGGGCTTGCGTTTCAAATCCGCATAACTCTTTTGACGGCTTCTAGCTGTCACAAGATTATCGCGAATTTTCTTGATTTTGTCTGTTGCTTCCAGAATGATCTCAGGTCCAGTAAGCTGAGCTTCACCGGTCTCATCCCAACAGACAGGTGAACGACATTTTCGACCGTAGAGAGCTTCGAATGGTGCCATCTTAATGCTAGCATGATAACTATTATTGTATGAGAACTCGATCAATGGTAAATGAGAATCCCAATTACCACCAAAGTCTATCACGCATGCTCTAAGCATATCCTCCAAAGTTTGAATCGTCCTCTCAGATTGACCATCTGTTTGGGGATGATAAGCAGTGCTTAGATTCAGTTGGGTTCCCAAAGCAGATTGCATGGTCTTCCAAAAATGAGATGAAAATCGAGCATCACGATCAGAAATGATATCCAAGGGAACACCATGTCGTGATACAATCTCGTCTACATAGATCTTGGCAAGCTTTTCAGCAGAGAAATCCTCACGGATTCGTAAGAAGTGAGCAGATTTTGTCAAACGATCAACTACGACCCAAATAGCATCGTGACCTTTAGACGTACGCGGTAACTTGGTGATGAAATCCATTGCAATGTTCTCCCATTTCCAAACCGGTATCTTTGGTTGTACAAGCAAACCAGAAGGTCGTTGATGTTCCGCCTTGACTTTGAGACAAGTTAGGCATTTCGATACATACAAGGCAACATCTTTCTTCATACCAGGCCACCAATACTGGGTACGAAGATCCTTGTACATTTTATCAGCACCAGGATGGATAGAATATCGAGACTTGTGAGATTCGTCCATTACTAAGGTGCGAAGATTGTCCTGATTCGGAATCCACAAACGATTCTCAAAATAGAGTAAACCATCGTCTTTCCTTTCGAGTTTAAGCTCAAGTTGGAGCGGTAGCTCATACTTCAATAAGTCTTTGATCACACAAGATCGTTGAGTTTGAAGGACGCGAGATCGAATATCAGATAGGGTTTGAACAGAATGAAGCTTGACTCGTTCCTTTCGACTAAGCGCATCGACTACGACATTCGCTTTACCAGGGTGGTAGCGGATCTCGCAATCATAATCGTTTAAGAGTTCAACCCAACGTCGTTGCCTCATGTTCAGCTCCTTCTGATTGAGAATATGCTGGAGACTTTTGTGGTCTGTGAAAACCACACACTTCGTTCCATAGAGGTAGTGTCTCTAGATTTTAAGTGCAAAAACTACAGCTCCTAACTCAAGATCATGAGTCGTATAGTTCTTCTCGTGAATTTTTAATTGTCTAGACGCATAAGCTATGACTTTACCACGTTGCATAAGAACGCAACCAAGTCCTAGATTCGTCGCGTCACAATAGACAACAAAATCATCGTTTCCCTCAGGCAGAGATACAACAGGAGCATCACAGAGCTTTTGTTTCAGTGTTTGGAACGCTTCTTCTTGCTTAGGTCCCCACTCAAAAGGCTTATTTTTCTGAGTCAAAGCAGTGAGCGGAACCGCGATCTTCGAGAAATTAGAAATGAATCGACGATAATAACCAGCAAGACCAAGAAAAGAACGAACTTCTGTTGGTGTCGTTGGTGTATTCCAATCCTTAATTGCAGCAATCTTGGATGGATCTACATGAATACCCTTCTCATTGATAATATGACCCAAGAACTGAACTTCCTTAAGCCAGAATTCACACTTGGAGAATTTAGCAAAAAGTTGTTCCTTCCTTAGGAGTTCCAATGTCAAACGAAGGTGTCGTTCATGATCGGCTCGAGACTTTGAATAAATGAGAATATCGTCGATGAACACAATGATGAACTTATCTAAATAAGGTTTACAAACCCTATTCATTAAGTCCATGAAGATAGTTGGGGCATTCGTCAAACCAAAAGGCATGACAGTGAACTCGTAATGCCCATATCTTGTACGGAAAGCAGTTTTGGGAATATCTTCTTCGAAAATACGAAGTTGATGATACCCAGAACGCAGGTCGATCTTGGAAAAACATGAAGCACCTTGCAGCTGGTCGAAGAGATCATCAATTCTAGGTAGGGGATATCGATTCTTGATGGTAAGCTTATTAAGCTCACGATAATCGATACACATTCGAAAAGATCCATCTTTCTTTTTCACAAAGAGGACAGGAGCTCCCCAAGGTGAAAAGCTCGGACGGATGAATCCTTTATCAGACAACTCTTGAAGTTGTTTTGATAACTCTTGCATTTCCGACGGTGCAAGACGATAAGGTGCCTTCGCAACCGGGTTGGCATTGGGTACAAGGTCAATATGAAACTCGACTTGACGAACTGGAGGCAACCCAGGCAGTTCATCAGGAAACACCTCTGGATAATCCCGAACAATCGGAATATCCTGAATACTCTTGCTCTTGCCTTTCTCCTCGGTGATATGTGCCAGGAAAGCGATATATTCTTTTCGCAAATAACTTTGAGCCTTCGTACACGACATAAGCTTCAAACCACCTGTTGGTTTCTCGCCACGAACTTCCAGAACATCACCAGATGGAAGAGGAATACGAACTATCTTATCGAAACAAACCACCTCAGCATGATGTTTGGTTAACCAATCCATCCCCACGATAATATCGAAACTACCAAGTTGCATCGGTGTGAGGTCGATGGGAAAAAGATGGTTATCAAGGTTTAACTGACAATCACGGATAACAGAATCGAGAACGAGAGGTTTACCAGTAGCAACTTCGACAGTTAAGGGTTTCCTTAGTTTAGTTCTAGGTATCGCAAGCAAAGGCTCAAAAGATAATGAAACAAAACTTCTATCGGCACCAGAATCAAAAAGAATAGATACAGGTCGATTGTTAACAAGAAACGTACCATTGACGACGAGGTTGTCAGCTCGCGCCTCGTTTGCATTCAGATTGAATACTCGTCCACGAGCGGGATTCGCATTTGCATTTGCATTGACATTGACATTCACGTTCGGATTTGCATTCGTATTTGCCAACCTCGTACAGTTGTTGCGGAAATGACCATACTCTCCACAATTGAAGCACGAACCCGGTGGGAATCTAACAGCATTCCCCTGTACTGGAGCTTGATTTTGAACAATCTGATTCTGACCAAAACGACAGACGCTGGCCAGATGCCCAAGCTTACCACACGTTGTGCATTGCCTACAAGCTTGTTGTGCAACGTGATGACCGTTGCAGCGAGCACAATGGGGTGCGGTACCAGCATATGCTTTCTTAGCAGGAGGTTGAGCTGCTGGGTTCTGAGGGTTCTGAGCAGTTTGTGCAGTTACTGCAAAGTTCTGAGCACCCTTTCGCTTCCTCGACTTCTTCGATGACTCACCCTTCTTACCCTTACCCTTTTCCTTTTCTTTAGCAGAATCAGTTGACTTCTTCTTATCACCTTTGCAGGTAAGTTTACGCTTCCTGACTTGCGACTCAGTCAGGGTAGCAGCTAACTCGATCGCTTGGCGAACAGTAGTAGGATTAATACCAGTCACAATGTCTTGTATGGAATCGGGTAACCCATCGATATACCTCTCTATCGCTTTCTCCAACGGGGTAACCATAGTAGGACACAAAAGACTGAGCTCCTCAAATCGATCCGTATACGCACGGTGTTCTCCCCCATCTTGTTTTAGATCGTCAAACTCTCGTTCCAAAGTTCGAATTTCGTGACGGGGACAAAACTCTCTCATCATGAGAGCTCGAAGCTCTTCCCAGGTTTGTGCCAACGCTACTTCAGCACCCCTATCGCGCATCACTCCGTTCCACCAAGTAAGGGCACGCTTCTCGAACACACTTGATGCAAATTCAACCTTACGCCCATTCGGACATTGCACATGTCTGAATGTGTTCTCGATACTTTCGAACCATTGGAGGAGTGCAGTCGCACCTTGTGTCCCAGAAAACTTTAGCGGCTTAGCAGAGTTGAAACTCTTGAAAGTGCATTGTGCATTGTTATCGTTATTGTTGTTGTACAGCTCGTGGAGTTGGGTCACAACGCCTGGGAGCACAGCAGCCATTTGCTGAGAGACAAGGGCTGCGATTTCTTCAGCGGTAAAAGGTTGTGCATCACGTCGAGGAGGCATCGTCTAACAAGGAAATATGGGAAACATGTGAGGTCGACGGTTAGGAAAAACAAAAGAGGTTTTGAAAATATCGACGAAATATAAGGAAGGCGATCATTTGTTCGTTACCTCGAACAAACAAACAACACGCAGTGACTAATCAAAGTAATGAATCGAAATAATGTATCGCGAAGACATGCTCGCCTATAAGTGAACACTCACCCCAAGAGTTCCCAGGTAAGAGTGACTGGTCCGATTATGTGGATTTGTACGAACACTCTAGCCTTAGACAGAAAACTCAGGGTACATGCATTCACTCTTCCAGTTTGCACGTGTTCACATTATTTAGACCCAAACTTTGACGAGATTTTGAAAACTCAGGAGGCACTAAGCCAAAAATGAATCAAAATGGGAGGGTTCAAAATCTAGTAATCAATCATCCTAGAACAGACGATTAATTTTTGAAGCAGATTCGGATTTCGTTTTTAAAATTCTAAACGCAAATCAACTTGCGTTGGGGTCCTAGAAAGTTATAGTCTAGGTCGAAATTTTACTAATAACCTAATTCTCTATAACCATTGGCTCTGATACCAACTCTTCTGTCACACCCCGACCACGTAAAACGACAAATCGTGGCGGAAACGCCGGGGAGTGTTGTAACAGAATTATTGTTTCAAACCATGGACACGAAGAGTTTCATTTCATTAAATATTAAACATTGTCTTAAGTTAAACAAGCAAATCAAACATAGACTAATGTCATTATTAAATCACTAAGGCCTCGTCCGGTCCTAAGTGAGCATGCTTCCTATTCGTAATCAACACTAAGCAACTTCACCTGAAACATATGTAAAAACAAAGTCAGCAAAGAAATGCTGGCGAGTACATAGGTTTTGCGTGAGTGTCAGATTCATGGCTCGTTTGCATGTCGAAATAACTCGTATAACTTCGTTAATCGACATTAGAAATCTTGTTTTTTTTTTTGTAAAATATTTGTATCGTAAAATGAATAACCGAATCAAAATAGTTTGGTTATAATTTGTAAACCTCGAGACCATGAATCTTTACCCAAAACATTTGCTTTTCGTAAACCAAATCGTAAATCCTTTTCGTAATAAAATTCGTATAGTATATATCGTTTCGAAAACCTCGTTTGTGTGACATCGCTTCCAATCGTTTACCCAGATCGTTTAATTAGTTAAACATCTCTTTAGTCGTTTAAATCATTCTCGTTTTAGATTGTGAAACTACTTTCGGTCGTCTCGTTAACAACATTCAAACCTTTGTGACTCGTTCATCGTTCCACTTGTTCTCGTATTAACAAACCACCAAAGGGTAAGTTAAAAATCATCAGTTTCGGTCGTTACCCACCTAACCCACACATAACCATGGGTCCGGTCTGATAACGGGATTTGTCGGATCCTATGGTACCATAACCTAATACTGGTCGGTTTGGCCGAAATTAATGAATGTCATTTGTTATGTAATTACAACCAACAAGCTCGTTCACATTATCGAAATCGTTATTAGTTTAATATAAACCATCGTTAAAACATCGAAATCGTTTTGATACATATGAATCACCCCAAAACATTTGAAAACAGTAAAATAGGGGAACTATGTACTCACCTTTGGGTGCGTTTTTATATGCTAACACAATCCCTCAAATTATTTATTTGTCCTAAATTAAATAAGAATGGTTTAATAAACAAAATTCATAAAAATGACGAAGTTTCTCCGATACTTAGAATTTTCACATAACTTTGAGATTCCTTGAAAAGTTATTATTTTTTATTATTTTGGTATATTCGCCTATATGTACTCAAGCGTAAAACAAATAATCTTGTCAAGTATTATCATGTCATCATACACATATTATAAAACACATAGCACATTGTAACACATAAAATTTACTCATGACCAACCCATTATAGTTATGTCGAAAAACACTTATTTTAGCGTTTCGGTAACATTTTTGAGCGTCGGAAGTCACGTATGACTAACCGAACACTAAGTAAACTTAATATAAGTTAAAATACTTGTTTTTATACCAAAAATATCAGTTTGGTTACTGATCTAAAAAAGTTTTGTAAAAGTCCTCCGAAAAGGCGATTTTTAACCGTTTTACCGCATAGTTTTGCATCAAACATTACCCGAACCATCCCAAATCGAAACGACTTGAAATTTTAACATAACCCATGTTATTTATTGAATAAAATAATGGTTATACTCATGATAGTGCAGGTCTTAAGTAAAGCACATAAATCATGTAAATTTCACATATTTTACCACTTTTTAAGCTATATGTACAACACGCAAAGCTATCAAACTTATGTCAAAGTTTCATGCCATTATAATACACAAAATAATGTCATTTTTAGTGTTTATAACCTGATCTAAAACATTTTTGCCATACAACCCCTTTTTACCATTTCTTGAGCTTTAAATCGAAATGTATCTTCATGTACAAGTGCCTAAAGCATACTAACATAGCATCAACATTTTATGTTGATCTAAATGCATCAAATATGTGTTGTTTTTAGGTTTATTTGCTGAAGTAATTTAAATTTAACATATCATACATAAATCACCAAATACTTGCATTTTTTTCCATCATTCAAGAACATGAAACACTTAAACAAGTACTTTATCAAAATAAAGCTCAAAACTCAAACTCATATACACACATATATATGTACGGTTATATACATATGTATACACACCATCATTTTTTTTTATTTGTTTCATGACCCATTTCTTTTAGATTTCAAGTTTAGTGAAAATCCCAAGATTCAAGAGAAACTTCAAATCATCAAGAACAACTATGAACCAAAGGTATAATTTAAATATAAGTGTTATACCTTCAAGATTCAAGTAAGTTATGGGATGATAGGAAGCTTGTATTCACTTGACAACACCTTGGGAACAACCTTAGATCTTCACACTATCTTGAAGTTTACTAGAAAGGATGTTGAATCTTCAAGAACAAGACTTGAAGATATGAAGAAAATTAAGATAGAGAGAGGGAGAGATGGAGTGTAGTGTTGAGTGTGGAATGATGGAGTTATGGTATGGTGGTATTTATAGACCTTCCATATAGCATATTCCTAGCATATTCCTAGCATATTCCTAGCATATTCTTGGCATATTCCTAGCATATTCCTGGCATATTCCTGGTATATTCCTAGCATATTCCTGGCATATTCCTGGCATATTCCTGGTATATTCCTAGCATATTCCTGGCATATTCCTGGTATATTCCTGGCATATTCCTGGTATATTCCTAGCATATTCCTGGCATATTCCTGGCATATTCCTGGCATATTCCTGGTATATTCCTAGGTTTGCTGCGTTGCCTGTGTTTTGCAGTATAAGCACTGTGTCGTGTAGGAACACACGGTACGCGCTTAAACTTGAAAAATAACGTTTTTAAGCGTTTTAATTTATTTTTCAACACGAACCTGATTAAAATAAGATTTTAATCATAATAGAATATTTGTGGGATTTAAATATTATCCGGGCGGTCACCAACGTTCGTTTCGCAGTTTTGTCGTAATTAGTTCTTTAGTTCAAATAAACATGTTTTCGCCATACCGAATCCTTCGAAACTTATTTCTAAGTTATGTAAGGGATATTTAGGGTATGTTTGGCTTACGTCACAGTTCCGGAGTGTATGTTGCTTTAAACTGATTGCGTTTAAGCACCAGTTTGCGTATAACCTTCCAGAAAGTAATTTAAAGCTTGAAATTGGTATCGAATCAAATTGTAAAATTAATAAACACAATTGCACATATAGTAACACAAAAAAAAAACACATAATAACACCAAAGCATATTGTTTTATTGATAACGGACATTGTTTTACATAATACGATGATTATATATCACAGTTGTCACAAAAACATTAACAATATAAACACTATATATGTAATTTTTGCCAAATGTACCAAAAGTAAACTATTATCAAATCAGTTCGGGTCGAGCTCTTTCACGAAATACTTAAAATTACGTAAATATTAAACGTGTCATTAGTTTTTACCAAGTCTTCACGCCGAAATGTCGAGCCGCCTGACTGAGTTGACCGGGTCAACTGAGTTGACCGAGTCAGTTCTTGTTGACTAAGTTGAGGCGAGATGAACCGAGTCGAGCTAAGTTGGACCGAGTCAAGCTGAGTCGGACCGAGTTGAGCCGGAGTACACTAACTCGAACCAATTTTAACCTGAGCCAAGATCATCTCTGACTGAAACACAACTAGACTCGATTTTTTGGAGCCCTGCACCCGATCCCGAGCCGTGAACCACCATCCAGAATCTGACCACCGCTAACCCGAAAATTACCACCGACGCCGCGGCTCCGCCACCGTCGGCAGTCTGTTGCCGGAATATAAGAACCATCAACATTATCATCAATATCAATCTTCATGAACAAAAGATGAAAAAGGTGGGTTTTTACCGGATACTCGTCGGACAGAAACAGGGATCGTCGGATAATCGAACCGACCACCGGATAACTGAGCCGACTAGCGGTCCGAACCTCCGACCTCCGGTTCCCTCTCTCTCTCGATCTCTCCCTCAGCTCCCTCTCTCTCCTGCCAATCTTTGTGTCTTCATCATCCTTGCCGGAGGATTATCTGTCGGACCCGTTGTCGGAGTCCGGCGACCAGAACCTGAGTGAGAGAGGGGGATGAGACAGGTGTAGGTGTGTGGTTGTTTGACGGAGAAGCCGGCGTCCGAACGCCGGTCTGAATCGTGGCCGAAGTCATTCCGGTGACCTGTTATGACGAGATAGGCAGGAGCTCAAGGGGTGTTGGGTTGTCGAGGGTGAGAGGGTCGAAGGGGGGGTGAGTGGAGAAAGGACTGCCGTAGCTTTCTTGTTCCCGTTTGCGTTTTTTGATGTACGAAAGCGAATTAAATTCTCAAAAATTAATTTCATAAACATAAAATATTCATAGAAAATCCGTATTTGTCAGCGTTGTTAGTATTTCGTACGGTATCAGTTCGTTGTCGCTTGATATTCAGCAGATTTCCTGTAAATCTCCACACGCGCACTGTATATTCGAATAAATGTTACTAGGCACTCCAAGGGTCTGGTTAAGTTAATTAGCGTCGTAAACACCATTTAATATCGCGCAAATCGCCTGTTAATCACGTAATTAAGGGCGTAAATTACCGGTTTTCATATTCTCCCTATGTTAATAAAATGCCGTCCTCGAAATTTAGACTACGTTAACTCCTTAGAGTTACGTTAAGCGTAAGTAAATGCGAGTAGTACCAAGGTGAATGATCATGAAATCGAATCAAGACTTATTCGAATGATGTGAATTCAAGGACGTATCACAAGATGCAAATGATTTCTAGAAATGATCAAATCCAATAAATGAACTTAGATTTTAACAAGCTCAAATGTAATAGTTTGCATGAATCGCTCGATCGTGATCAGCGCAAGCTGCAAGTTATACCAACGCAACAAGGTGTCGTATTGAATGTAACAATTCAATAGTAGCGGTGATCAAACAAATTCACCGTGTTTGAAGTCAAAATGGAAGCACAGTAATAAATCGAAGCGGATTTAATCTAAACAAATAAATAAATATTTAAATCCGTACATGAGATTAGCGCAAGCTTCAATTTAGTGAAACGCCACCACAAGGTGTCGAAGTTAACAAATGACTTAATGGAGTCGTAGACCAAACAATTCTTCTACAATCAGAACAATGAAACGCTTGTTAAAACGAATTCGAATATGATGTTTTCAATACATCATATGGTGTCTTGAATTGAATATGTGAAATAAACAAGTTCAAACAATTGAATTTGACTTCGGCGCAAGCCGACAATAATTGCATGTATCGACAAGAAAACTTTTGGCATGGTCACAACGAAAACCATGTATGTAACTTGAAAAGAAAGGGATTTCAAGAAAATGTGTTGACCTGATAACGAAGAAGCCAACAATTACAATAATGCAGGTCATTTGAATCACAAATCAACAATTAGATTTAGCGAAACAATATTTGACTTTCAATCAAACACTTTATTCGAAACGAAGCCACATGCGTAATAAACGATGCGTGCGTAACATTTGAATTTTCAAGAAATGAAGCAAATGAACATTCGCTATAATGAAGAAGTTATTGTGATGCAATGACCATTAAGAGGAGTAGAAATGCGAAAACCTACTCAGTAAATGTGAAAGTCGAAATTTCAATAAAAGAAATTTAAGGACTTTACCTGGGGTTTCATGTGACGACCAGTTGTTAGGTGACATTACCATGGAATGTCGAACATGGCGTATTCGTCGTTAATGCGATAGGGGGAATGCGGAGACATACATCTTCTTCTTAGCATGACTCGTGTTGTTTGCAGGACCGCGTGCCAAACTGCCGCTACCTTGAAAGTCGTATGTAACGTACTTCAACCTTCGTTGATGTATAGATTAAGTTTCACGTATTCCTGTGCACTAGCGTTTCGTTATGTGTAGGACGCCTGCTCGGGAAGTTAAAATATCATAGACAATATGAATAATAGTGTGTGCCCGAGTTAATATTCGCGGTTCCTACGTGATGACCTTTAATGAACTTCAACATGAATTTCTGAAGGTCTTAAATGCATGTTTCCTAAACTCTCAGAGTTTTGTGTACTGTTTGTAATTGTTTTTGTGTGCCATGTGTATAACGCCACAATAACGTATGTTTGAAAACAAAATCTTGACTGTTTGTTTTTCGGCAACGGTTAGAGACCATATTCGAGTCTTAGGCGTTCTGTATTCTGGTTTTAATATCTTAAGTTCTCAGAGGATAGTGAGGTTAGAGCCTAGGTATTTCTACAGAAAACCTATTTGCTGTAACCTATAGCTCTGATACCAATATGTCACACCCCGAATATCAGAGCATTGGCGTGACTGGACTGGTATCTTCATTGCACAGTGGAAGCAAATAATCTAAGTCTTTTAGAAAATGAACGCCACTAAGTACTCGACTCTGCATGGTCCTCCTATTCCAACCGTGCCATAGTTTCTGAAAAGTAACCTGAGAAAGAAACATGCGAAAAATCAACATAAAGTTGAGCGAGTTCATAGTTTGTTTGTAAAAGATTTGAAATAAATCTTTTTGAATAACCGGTTTTTGAAGTATTGTTGAGAAAACGAATTTAAAATCATTTTCTTGTTGCGTTGTATGGAAACTTTGTATTTGTAACGCTTTATGTTCGTAAAATCAAGTATTCTTGTATGTATCCTGTATTCTTGTATAATTCAAGTATCTTTGTGTATCAAGTATTTCTGTATTGTAGGTCCCCTAACCCATGCGGATCGTTACAGAATCGTCGATCTAACCTAGAGTGCAGAATCCCCTAGATCAGATTTCACAGAAAACAAGTGGAACAAGAATCAAGAACACCATACACTTTCAATCTGGTCTTCTATTGATTATCCAACACGCACGTTTACAATCAATTCAAGACCACAAGAAATCTCTCAGCCACTCTCTGTAGATTTCTCTAACTCTCTCTCAATGTCTCCAAGTGTGTCAAATGGCTTACGTAAACCCTAATGCCAAGCCTTGTATTTATAGGACAAGCTTTGCATATGGGCTTTGGTCTGGGCTAGGCCATTTTCCAAGCCCATAACACTAATTAACTCCCTAACCAATATGCTTAGCCCAATACAAAATATCCAAAGACTAAATAAACAAACTATTTAGCTGTTGTCACAAAACATGCACCAACAAACTCCCCCTTGACAATAGCTTCATAGTGTAACTTTGTCTTCAAACATCTTGCAGTCTTTTGGTCTTTGGATAGCGTCAGCTATACAGTTTCTGACATCAACAAATTTACCATTATAATGACGCCTGCTCGGGAAGTTAAAATATCATAGACAATATGAATAATAGTGTGTGCCCGAGTTAATATTCGCGGTTCCTACGTGATGACCTTTAATGAACTTCAACATGAATTTCTGAAGGTCTTAAATGCATGTTTCCTAAACTCTCAGAGTTTTGTGTACTGTATATAATTTTTTTTCTGTGCCATGTGTATAACGCCACAATAGCGTATGTTTGAAAACAAAATCTTGACTGTTTGTTTTTCGGCAACGGTTGGAGACCGTATTCGAGTCTTAGGCGTTCTGTATTCAGGTTTTAATATTTTAAGTTCCCAGAGGATAGTGAGGTTAGAGCCTAGGTATTTCTACAGAAAACCTATTCGCTGTAACCTATAGCTCTGATACCAATCTGTCACACCCCGAATATCAGAGCATTGGCTTGACTGGACTGGTATCTTCATTGCACAGTGGAAGCAAATAATCTAAGTCTTTTAGAAAATGAACGCCACTAAGTACTCGACTCTGCATGGTCCTCCTATTCCAACCGTGCCATAGTTTCTGAAAAGTAACCTGAGAAAGAAACATGCGAAAAATCAACATAAAGTTGAGCGAGTTCATAGTTTGTTTGTAAAAGATTTGAAATAAATCTTTTTGAATAATCGGTTTTTGAAGTATTGTTGAGAAAACGAATTTAAAATCATTTTCTTGTTGCGTTGTATGGAAACTTTGTATTTGTAACGCTTTATGTTCGTAAAATCAAGTATTCTTGTATGTATCCTGTATTCTTGTATAATTCAAGTATCTTTGTGTATCAAGTATTTCTTTATTGCAGGTCCCCTAACCCATGCGGATCGTAACAGAATCGTCGATCTAACCTAGAGTGCAGAATCCCCTAGATCAGATTTCACAGAAAATAAGGGGAACAAGAATCAAGAACACGATACACTTTCAAGCTGGTCTTCTATTGATTATCCAACACGAACGTTTACAATCAATTCAAGACCACAAGAAATCTCTCAGCCACTCTCTGTAGATTTCTCTAACTCTCTCTCAATGTCTCCAAGTGTGTCAAATGGCTTACCTAAACCCTAATGCCAAGCCTTGTATTTATAGAACAAGCTTTGCATATGGGCTTTGGTCTGGGCTAGGCCATTTTCCAAGCCCATAACACTAATTAACTCCCTAACCAATATGCTAAGCCCAATACAAAATATCCAAAGACTAAATAAACAAACTATTAAGCTGCTGTCACAAAACATGCACCAACAAACTCCCCCTTGACAATAGCTTCATAGTGTAACTTTGTCTTCAAACATCTTGCAGTCTTTTGGTCCTTGGATAGCGTCAGCTATATAGTTTCTGACATCAACAAATTTACCATTATAATGACTCAATTTTGATGAATCCCCTAGATCAGATTTCACAGAAAACAAGTAGAACAAGAATCAAGAGCACGATACACCTTCAATCCGGTTTTCTATTGATTATCCAACACGAACGTTTACAATCAATTAAAGTCCACAAGAAATCTCTCAGCCACGCCACTCTCTGTAGATTTCTCTAACTCTCTCTCAATGTCTCCAAGTGTGTCAAATGGCTTACCTAAACCCTAATGCCAAGCCTTGTATTTGTAGGATAAGCTTTGCATATGGGCTTTGGTATGGGCTAGGCCATTCTCCAAGCCCATAACAATAATTAACTCCCTAACCAATATGCTAAGCCCAATACAAAATATCCAAAGACTAAATAAACAAACTATTAAGCTGTTGTCACAAAACATGCACCAACATGTATGTATCTTGTTGTTACTGGGTTGCAAGGCCATTAACATTTGACACGACATAGGAAGTCACCAAACCATAGGCATTTTTCTGTAGTCGATTCACGACTGAGACACAGAAACACTACTTGGTTCTAGTTGTCACCAAGAGTGGGGCTGCCCTGACACCCGTTAGATCTAACCTTTTGTTCTGCGGTCTTAGTATGTACACGATTAATGGTGCTTATGTTACCCTATTCGTGACACGATTTCTCGTATCATTCCTCAATTTCTGTATCATTTCTCAATTCTTTTATCATTTCTCAATTCCTGTATCTCTTTGTACTTGTATTTTCTAGTAGTTTAGAAAACTAGATTTCGTGTGTATGCATATTTCAAAAAAAGATGCTTGTTTGGAAAAACCGGTATAAAACATAAGCTTTTCGTAATTTGTTAAAACTTGCTTGTAAAATGGTTTATGAATATGTAATTCTTGTATGCTTTGCAAAATGTGCATGTCTTTCCACCCCGAAAACATTTAGAAAAATGTAAAACAGTGAAAAGGTGGGGTTATGAACTCACCTGAATATTCCTGTACGAAGCTAGCTAATTACGACTTCGTAATGTCGTTTCCAAGACGAGACTTGCTAGTGTGCATTCTACAATATTCCTAACACGGAATATCTAATAAGTTTCTAAAAGCGGTAACTAAAACTACGTGTCACCGAGCTCTACCGAATCATTAATCGAACGATTCATTGGTACGTTGTTAACTTAACGAAAATGACCGAGTTATACTTGCTAGGTTTTGTTTATTGTTACGATAATTTACTAAGTCTACATACACTTAGTTTTCGAAAGATTTTAAGTATACAAATATTTATAAAAATATATAAATATATTGTTGTAATCGTATTGGCCGTCTTGTGAAGTCGTACGTGTATGTAACGAATGTTTCATGAAAAGAATTTATAATAAACTCGTATTATATATCGTAAGCCGTTTAGGCGTTTGAAATAAATATAAAAGTTATATTTATTCTATAAAAAGAATCGTCGACTTGTCGTGTTCGAAAATAAATAAATAACTATATTTATTTTCGTAAGAGAATCGTTTTGCTTGTGTCGGAAATAAATATGTAACTATATTTATTTATAAAAGGATTTGAGTCTAACGTTTGAGATATATATGATAAGTATATTTATTTTGTAAAAACGAATTCATGTTGTTCGACATTCGAAAAAATATATATAAAACTATATTTATTTTATAAAGCGAAGATGTGTTCGGCGTTTGAAACAATATAAATAATTATATTGATTTCATAAAAGACATGTCGGATTTTGGAGTTTCAAATAAATATAATAACTATATTTACTTGTCGTATATAATTTTCGAATCGTAGCTTTCGTAAGTTGTATAGTGTCGACAAAAGTAATTGTATGTTCGTATTTGATTTTTTAAAAGATTATTAGAATCCGAATGTTTGGTTTATAATAAAACACGCTTTTTTTACGGATTTTTTAGAAAAACGGGCAGAGTTTCCTCTGTTTTTGGACGCCCCCAACAACACCAGTTGTCGTTATTATATCAAAATTCAACAAAATAGTAACAATATAAACACTATATATATGTAATTATTGCCAAATGTACCAAAAGTAAACTATTATCAAATCAGTTCGGGTCGAGCTCGTTCACGAAATACTTAAAATTACGTAAATATTAAACGTGTCATTAGTTTTTACCAAGTCTTCACGCCGAAATGTCGAGCCGCCTAACTGAGTTGAACGGGTCAACTGTGTTGACCGAGTCAGCTCTTGTTGACTGAGTTGAGGCGAGATGAACCGAGTCAAGCCGAGTTGGACCGAGTCAAGCTGAGTCGGACCGAGTTGAGTCGGAGTACACTGAGTCGAACCAATTTTAACCTGAGCCGAGACCATCTCTGACTGAAACACAACTAGACTCGAATTTTTGGAGCCCTGCACCTGATCCCGAGCTGCGAACCACCATCCAGAATTGACCACCGCTAACCCGAAAATTACCACCGATGTTGCGGCTCCGCCGTCGTCGGTAGTCTGTTGTCGGAATATAAGAACCATCATCATTATCATCAATATCAATCTTTATGAACAAAAGATGAAAAAGGTGGGTTTTTAACCGGATACTCGTCGGACAGAAACAAGGATCGTCGGATAATCGAACCGAACCTCCGACCGTCGGTTCCCTCTCTCTCTCGGTCTCTCTCTTAGCTCCCTCTCTCTCCTGCCAATCTTTGTGTCTTCATCATCCTCACCGGAGGATTATCTGTCGGATCCGTCGCCGGAGTCCGGCGACCAGAACCTGAGTGAGAAAAGGGGATGAGACAGGTGTGGGTGTGTGGTTGTTTGACGGAGAAGCCGGCGTCCGAACGCCGGTCAAAATCGTGGCCGGAAGTCACTTCGGTGACCTGTTGTGACGAGATAGGCAGGAGCTCAGGGGGTGTTGGGGTTGTCGAAGGTGAGAGGGTTGAAGGGGGGGGGGGTGTGTGACTGGAGAAAGGACTGCCGGAGCTCCGCCACCGGCCGGCTCCGCCGGTTGTGTCGCCGGAAAGATTAACAGAGGGAAAGAGAAGTCAGGGTGTGTGTGTTCTTGTCTGTTTGTTTTCAAAATGTGAAGTAAAGAGGGCATGGTCCCTTTTTATACTAGCTGATGGGCTTTGGGCTTGGGCCCAAGGCCCACAAGCCCCAAAGCTCGTGTTTTAAGTGGCCCGATGATTTCTATGAACTCGTTTTTGAAGCCCGATGTTGTAAAAATGTCGAAATTTGTTGTTTTAAATTAAAAAGACGTAACTTAGTGTCGGTAGTCGCGCCTGACGTGCTTGAGCGTCGCTTACGGTACAAATTCACAAAAATTTCGTAGAAGACGCCATTCACTGTTTAGATCAGTTTTTCGATCCGATTTCACTATAATCACTGAAATTTAATTTCGAAACAAAATATATTGCAAAAATTTAAGTTCTAAAAATAATACGCATCTCCGATGCTTCCGTTTTGTTACCGGTGTGTTTCCTGGAGTCGCGTTCTTGTTCCCGTTTGCGTTTTGTGATGTACGAAAGCAAATTAAATTCTCAAAAATTAATTTCATAAACATAGAATATTCATAGAAAATTCGTATTTGTCGGCGTTGTCAGTATTTC